>NC_141929.1:1871250-2183125 GCF_057802395.1 Ceratotherium simum simum | reverse complement strand
ACGTCAGATGGGAGCCTGAGAGAGGGAGGCCCCCAGCCCTCAGTTCTCGGCTTGGGCTGGGGGTGGGGGTGTGCTGCAACACCCCCCCCCCCAAGAGAAAGCGAGAGGAAAGGAGTGATGGAAAGGGCGATAGGCCTGTGTGGCACCGGAGTCCTATCACCTCATCCATCTGCCGCGGCTCTGAACGGCTCTGTTGTCTCCCCTTATCTCACCACCAAAATGCCAGGAACAAAAGCGTGCACACCCACATACCCACACACTCACGCGAGCCCCCCACCCGGCAACTCACGGAGCCGCCAGAAAATGGTGCCACTGGATCTGAGGCGAAAGCCAAGGGTTTCGGGTTCTCTTAAAATCATCATCCTAGTCATGATTTTGCAAAGGAAGCCAAAAAATAGCCCTCCCTGAGAAGAGGAGCTAAAAATAAGAAGTTGCCCCTGATGCACCTCCCTGGAGGGCAGGGCCCAGCCTTGGGGTGAGACCCAGCTGTGCTGCTGCGACCTGGCTGTGTGGCCTTGGGTCAGTCTCTTCCCCTCGGGGTCATCCGTAACTGGTGGGGGGGAGTGGCTGAGGATGTAACGGAGCCTTAGGGGAAAAGGAAGAGCCTGCGCATTCACCGAAGTGCTCCCCTGTGGCATGCGGCCCCTTGTGCCCCAGACCTGGGGCTGGGCAGGTCCCCCGGAGCCCAGAGCCCAGGCCCCCCAGCCTGGCACACCAGAGCCTGGCACCTCCAGAGCCCAGGCCCCCCAGCCTGGCATCCCAGAGTCTGGCACCCCCAGAGCCCAGGGCCCCCAGCCTGGTACCCCAGAGTCTGGCACCCCCAGAGCCCAGGGCCCCCAGCCTGGTACCCCAGAGTCTGGCACCCCCAGAGCCCAGGCCCCCCAGCCTGGTACCCCAGAGTCTGGCACCCCCAGAGCCCAGGCCCCCCAGCCTGGTACCCCAGAGTCTGGCCCCCCAGGCCCCCCAGCATGGTACCCCAGAGTCTGGCACCCCCAGAGCCCAGGGCCCCCAGCCTGGTACCCCAGAGTCTGGCACCTCCAGAACCCAGGCCCCCCAGCCTGGTACCCCAGAGTCTGGCAGCCCCAAAGCCCTGGCCCCCCCAGCCTGGTACCCCAGAGTCTGGCACCCCCAGAGCCCAGGGCCCCGTAGCTCAGCCCTCCGGGCCCCGCCTCCAAGGCAAGGGAACCAAGGTCCAAACCTGTGTGCCGGCAGCCAACAGGAACAGGGCCTGCAAACACGCAGGAGTGAGGGCCAGGGATTGGCCGAGTTCCGTGTACAGGGCGGGTCTCCTCGGGGAGGCTGGGCCTCCTCCGGGGGACACCCTTAATTTGGAGGGCAGGTGTCCCCGCCCCGACTGCCCCAGTGGTGGAAATCTCCCCCGGCTCTGGAAGAGCTGGCCTTTACAGGGCTCGCTGCTGGGGCCTCCCATTTGGCTGGGCGCAGGGGGTTGGACAGGCTGGCGTTTGGATGATCTCCTGCTGACCCTCAGAGCCCAAACCCCCACAGCCTGAATTGGGGGGCTAGGACTTGGGTGTTCCTGAGATCAGCGCCTCCAACTCTGACTCCCAGATGGGAACACTGAGTTCAAAAGTGGAGCGGGGACGGCTCAAGGCCAGCCAGCTCTCCTCCCACTTCTCATGTCTGGGGCACCTCCAGCCCCGTGCGTGGTGTTCCCCTACTCTCTGCCCCCCACCCCCACTATGATTTTACCTAGAACCTCGCTCTGCCAGGCTCTCTGTAGCACCATCTTAATGAAGGACAGTCCCAGCCCATTTGCCAACCCTGCTTCTCCGTCTGTAAAATGGAGAGTATGGTCTGTCTGCCTCCCAGGGCGGCTTCCGTGCCCTCTGCAAGCCCCGTCCGCTCCCTGGGCCTCAGTTTTCCCATCCACACAATGAGGGCTGAGACAATGAGGGGAGTTCTCTGGGGGCTCCCTACTCTGTCCGTGACTGCGGTGTATTCTACAAACTTGAAGTGTTCCAGATTTCCCGGTGTCAGAAATTTACGTAACAAGAGACCCTGTCCATGGGAAGCATTCAAGCATCTTAGGGGGATTGTCATCGTGTTCGAGGTCACTTTGCACCCCACGGGATGTCTTGTCGGCAAGATGGGGCCCAGGTTGGTACAGCCGGCCCAGAGCCCAGCCAGCGGCCCCCCAGGTCCCATAGCACCTGCAGGGTTTTGTGACCTGAAAACCAGCCACAGGCGTGGGCGTTTTTCAAAAAAGCATATGTGGAGGTTAGCAGAGGGGCACAGAGGGAAGGAGTTCGGGCTGAGATCCCCAGGACCAGAACCAGACTACCTCACCCTCTCGGTGTTGGCACCCCACCCCCATAAGACAGGGTGATGGTGCCTCCCAGGGGTGGGACTCGGCACGCGCGTGTGGAAGGACAGCCCTGGGCAGCCTCACCTGGGAGGGGGCCCCCAACACCTGCCTCAAAATCTCTCCATGAGGGTCCCCCAGTCAGGTGGGGTAGCACTGTCTCCCCCAGGACCATGCAGGGCATCTAGGAGCATCAGTAAATGCTCCCTCAATTGATTTCTCCATCTGCCCCCCACCCTGGGCCCTGTCCCAGGAGAGCAGAGCAAACCAGAAGAAATAGCCAGTGCCTCCGAGCAAGGGCTGTCATGGACGATGCCCGGGAACGAGCCAGGCAGGCCGACCTCTGGTATTCCTTATGTCTTCATGTCTCCATTCCCCAAACTTGTACTGAGCACCTACTGTGTGTGGGGCCTGGGCCAGGATCCCCATGACCTTCACGGGGGCCCGGTCCCTGCCTCCTTGGGGCCCCAGGCTGGTGGGGGGATAGAGAAGGAACATAAGAAATGAGCCCCCAATGACGGAGGGTCTTAAGTGCTGTGGTGGGGACCCCGGACACCCCTGTAGCTGGGGACTAGTGGTCGTGGAAGGCAAGGTGGCCACGCTGAAGCAGAGATTTTACGGAGAGACTGATGGCGGTGTGTGTGGGGAAGAGCATTCTGGGTGGAGGGAACAGCAGAGGCAGAAGCTCTGAGCAGGGGATGAGGAGTCAGGCGGGAGGAGAAAGGCCAGCTGGTCGCGGTGCCAGCGCTGACCAGCATGGTCCTGGCGCAGGGCAGTTGCCAGCACCCCCTCAGCCTGTGCCTAACCTCGCCTCCGGGGTCAACACTCCCTTCCTGTGTGCCCTCACACACCACGTGGCAGGCGTGCCCAGGGGTCACCTTCTGAAGCGGCAGAGGGTGGGTGGGCCCAGGGTGTGGGGTGGGGCACGGGAACTGCGCAGCTCCCTGCTCCATCCGTCTCCTCGTGTACCAGACTTTCTCTGCACCTACTCTGCCCTGGCCAGATGAGCTCAGGGAGTTCAGGCTCTTCCTGCGTCCTCAGGCCACATGCCGCCTCCTTCCTCCCTCAGGCCAGTGGCCAGAGGGTTTGGCTCAAAGCTGTAATGTCCAGGCCCCAAGATGACTGTCATCATCGTGGCTCTCATTCACCCGAGAGGGGTCAAGGCCATGGGTTCTGGACCACATGGCCTGGGTGCAGATCTCAGCCCCACGGCTCGCTGGGCCCCCTCGGGCTGGTCACTGAAGCCCCGGAGCCTTGGTCTCCTCCTCCATAAGGTGGGACAGGCCCTCCGAGGATGTGAGGGTGCATGAGGGGCTGTGTGGACCACACTTCATGTGGGCCTGGCAGTCGGTCCGGGCTCACTGGGTGTCCCTGAGGCAGGGGGAGGGCCGCCGGGCTGGAGGGAGTGGAACCGGACGCAGGGACGCCCGGCCCCTCCGTGGAGACGGGCAGGGCTGAGCCGTGACCAGCTGCAGGGGTTTGCCCAGGATCGTTCACGGGACAGGTCAGCTCATCTGGCCTTCCTCCTGGACTTGCCACAGCCTGTCTGCATCCCCTGCCCCGTCCGTGGACACAGGACGAGACTCCAGTGAGCCCTGGCCTCAGTCTCCACGCCCAGCAAACAGCTGAGGCGGCGGGATGGGGAAGGCCATGTCACTGTGGAGCGCTGTGCACATGGGTAGGGAGGCGTGTCTCTGAATCCTCGAGGAAGGGAGTGAGAAGATATGCATGACAAAATTTACCATTTTAACTATTCAAGTGGACAGCTCAGTGGCATTAAGTACATTCATTCACAAGGCTGTGCAGCCATCCCTTCACTGCCATCCATTTCCAGACATTGTCCGTCATCCCAGCAGACTCTGTCCCATGGAGCACGACCCCCGTCCCCCAGCCCCTGGCAGCCTCCATTCTACGCTCTGTGAATTCCAGGCTGATGCTTTAACTCCCTGAGCTTTCAGGTCAGGGTAGGCAAGGGGCCTGCCAGTGGGATTTGAGCCCGGTGTCCCCCTCCAGCTTCCTGGACGCTGTGCCTCTGGGCCCCACAAGGACAAGGGGCACACTGGGCTAGGAGGCCCTGCAGAGCCACCGACTCCCCGTGTGACCAGGAAGCCCCCTCCACCCTCTGGTTTCCCCATCTGTGCAGTGAGAGCAGAGTAGATTTGCCACTTGGGACCCGGCCATGCCCAAGAGGGAGAAAGGCCAGCCTGAAGTACCCGGCTTCCTCCTCCCCACATGGCATCCCAGGGCGCTGGAGTAACAGCTGGGGCGGTGGCCACAGTCTGGACACCAGAGCCTCCAGCCGGGGTGTGCGTCCTGCTCCTGACCCACAGAGCAGCCAGCGGCCTTGCCCGGCGGAGGAGGTGATAACCACCCACTCCAGACCGTGGTGCCAGGGTGTGAGCGAAACCGTGGACCAGAGTGGGTGCTCGAGTTCCCACCTCCTGGGGCTGCAGCTCCTCGGTAAGGTGGGGTGACGGAAGAGCCCCTGTCATGGTGGCCGTAGTGGAGGACCCACAGGCCAGGTCCTCCAACATCCTGGGCAGGCCTGTCCTTCCAGTGCCCGGCGTGGGGTCCTGAGCAGCAGCAGCCCCTGGGGCTAAGAGAGGAGGATCCTGGAGCTGAGGAGGGCTCGGCGCCCGGCCCATCTGGCTCGGGGTCTCCCATCCCCGCCTATCAGATGGCAGGGCCCTGTCACCCTGGAGCCCCGTCCCCTGCCGGGAAGCAATCTGCCTCCATCCATCTGACATGCGGCCGCGTGGTGATGGCTCCATTGGCCGCGGCCCCCGGTACCATCTGTCAGCCCTTATCACCCATCTGGAGAGAGAATCACTCTCAGCTGTGGCACCCCATTTTCTTGGACACGACTCCCCATCTCCTCCCCGTCTTTGTGCTCACCGCTCTATGCCATGGCCTCGGCCACCCCTGCCACGCGCTGTGGCCCTGACAGCCACGCTCATCCCACACCATGGCCTCACCCCTCCATCTCCCCACCAGTCACGCGCGGTCTTTGCCGCTCGACCCCAAGTGTGTTCTTGACACCCCCCGCGGCCCACAAGTGGCCTCGGCCCCTCCCCGGCCACCCAGGCCACGTGGTCTGTGCTCCCCACAGGAGTCTTAGTAATCCGTTCTCCGGAGGGAAACAATCTCGTGTAATCTATCAGCAGCTATCAGGCCCATCGGAGGGCCAGGAGTGGCCAGGCCCAGAGATGGCGCCAGCCCTGAGCGTTGATCAAGTCCGCGCGTTCGGCGGTGATGAATGTTGAGTAAGTGCAGGCAGCCCCGATAGGATGTGGACTTGGCAGGCCCGCAGCTCCCGCTGAAACCAATCTCTCCCCTATCAGCGGGGCTGGGCTTTCTCAGGCCCCGCTCTTTCTTCCCGCCTCCTCCTCCTCGGCTTTGTTTGGCCTCGCCCCACCCGGCCCCTGCAGCTGGGGAGAGGGAAGGGGGACCAGCCCCCTGGCCCTGGCCCAAGAGAGGGGGCAGGTTCGGGGCAGGGGAGGATCCTGAGTGAGGCCAAGGAGGTGGAAGTTGCTGAGGGCTGCCTGGAGGCAGTGGCCGGCCACAGCAGCCGCACACCGGGTCACCCCTACAGTCCAGCATCTGCATTCTTCTGCTTAGCTTCCCACGGTGCCAAGAATAAAACCCTGGCTCAGTCATGTTGGTGCTCCGGCCCCTCTGCCTCTCCTCCCCAACCCCTTCTCAGCCGCAGCACCAGAACCCACCAAACTCTTCCCTGATTTCAGGACTTTGCCCTGGCAGTTCCCTCTGCCTGGAGTGTTCTTCCCTGTTCACAGTCTGAATACCGCCTTCTCTGAGAAGCCTTCACCGACCACCCCCACACCCACCCGCCATTCTCCATCCTGCACCCGTCCTAGCCCTTCACGGTATCTGAGGTGTGTGTCCACCCCCCACCCAGAATGTTCGCCACCATCTGGACCACAGCCCTTTCCTGCCCACCCCTCAACAGCTCTACAATGTCGGTGGGTCGATACCCCTTTGCCAGATGCGTAAACCAAGGCCTGGGCAGGTTCCCTAGGCCCAGAGCCATGTGCCCCGGAAGCCGGCACAGCGTGTGAACCGATGGCCCGAGGCTGTGATGGGGCCGGGCGGGGGCTGGTCTACCTCGGTTTCCTTCACTGCACAGTGGAGCTGGTTTCCCCACAGGCTGGTGCTGATGAGGGTCCTGGCAGAGCTTCATAAACTGTTGAGGGCCGTGCACACATGTCCTCGGGATCTGAGACAGAGGGAGCCACAGCTCCTGAAGGGAGGGGGCCCTGGGTGCCAGCAACTGCACACCCCTGCTGACCCCCACCACAGCCAGGGAGGCAGATGGACACCCCCACGTGGCACAGAGGGGTGCCCTTGCCTGGGCTACGCAGTGAGCAGCTGGCCAAACCCGGGACCTGGCCTCAGGGGGCAGACAGCGGTCACATAGCGACCAGGGAATGGACAGGGAAGGAATGCAAGGGGCAGGGAGGGCTTCTCCGGGCCACGGTCTGTCTGTGATGCAGAGCCAGGAAGAGAAACTGAGGCCCAGTGAGGGGAGAGACAAGGCCTCAGGGCTGGGAGCCATGCAGAAGGGAGTCCGAGTCCCCCACCTGAGCAGGCCCCCCACCTCTATAAACAGGGACAGCAGGTGCGTGAGGACTTGGGGGAATGCGGGGCAGGGTTCAGGTGAGGGGGCACGTGCGGGCGCCTGTCTGCTCTCCTGGCTGTGAGGCCTTGGGCAAGTTTCTTTATCTCTCTGTCCCTTAGTTTCCCCATCTGTAAAGGGGGGGTAACACGAAGTTGGGTAGTCGTTATGAGGATCAAAAGTGCCATGTGGATAAGTCCCTAGATCTGGGCTTGATGCAGAGGCCGCTCTGAGAGCTCGCTGCCGCTTCCATGGTTATTATTATTGTTGTTGTTTATGCCTGCCCAGGCAGGGGCCAGCTAGGAGCCGCGCCCGTGCTGCCTGTGGTCCCTCCTGCCCCATGAGGCCTCGAGGGGTAATGCGGGCAGGGAGTGCCCAGCCACCCTAGGCTCCCCCTGGGTGCGGCTGTGGGGCTGGGCAGTTAAGCCTCCCGAGTTCCGCCTGTCGGTTATGGGGCTGGCCACAGAAGGAAGTGGTGGTGGCTGGGGCTAGGATATGGGTGCAGGACCCCCCAGTGCCAGCACCCTATCTCCCCACATCTCGTCCCTCCCAGCCTAGAGCCCCCACACCCACCCAGGCCTCAGAGACCCTGGGCTTATCTTCTGTCAAGAGGGGCAGGTGGCAGGCCTCTGGTCCCCACACAGCCCCTGTTCACCCACCCCCGACAAGTGGTCTCAGCCCCCAAGGCTCCCCTTTGGCCTGAGGCCCCCCACCCCTCTGCCCCAGACCCCCCCCACGGCCCCCAGCCACCCCCGGCTCCGAGCCAGCCGGCCATGAGCAGCCAGTTTCCCTCCCCCTCCTCCATCACGCGGTCACCAGTGTTCACTGAGCACCTGCTGTGCAGAGACGCAGGGGCAAGATGCGTGCTGGTGTGGGTCGTGGTGGGCTGGGGCCCACGGGGAGGGTCTGGCTTCCTCGCTGAGAGAGACAGGGAGCTGTGGGAGGCCTCGCGCAGAGGAGGGCGGGTGGGGTGGGGGCTCTGGGAGAATATCCTCTGTCAGCCGAGTGCAGGGGGTGCCGAGTGTAGACGGTCCTCATGCTGTGAGCATGTCCTTAGAATCCGCACTGACAGCCCCAAGGGCAGGAGCTGGGGAAGCTGACTGCTGGGCGGGCAGCCACAGGGTGAGGGCCACGGCGTGAGGGCGCCTGAGGCCTGGGAGCTGGTCCTCTGTCTCGGCAGCAGCGCAAGTGGACAGCAGGGCGCTTGGTTACAGCAGCCCCCAGGCGCCATGGGGACACGGGGACAAGATACCCGCATGGGCCTGCCTGTTGGCCTTTCCCCTGCACCGCCCACCGCCTGCCGCGGGGCAGGTCTTATTCTGGGCCTGGCACCAGGTCTCCCTCCACACCCTCACGGGGAAGCCTGGTTGTGGCCAGCCGCCCACCCGGCCTCTGTGAGGGCGTCAGACCACAGGCGTGGAGGGAAGGGACTGGGAGGAAGGAGAGGGAGGCCAGGGGAGCGGGACTGAGGCAGAGGCACATGGATGTGGCACATAGCTTAGGATCAGTGGGGGTGCACCAGAGCAGACAAGGAAAGGTGGTCGGTGTGGCAGAGGCTGAGGGTCTCACTGGCCTCCGTGAAGCTTTGGGAGAGGAACAGGCAAGGGTTTGGGTGCTGGGGTGTGTGTCTCCACGTGAGACTGGGCCACGAGGGCCCTGGGCTTTATTTGGGTTACACATGCCTGTCCCACTCATCTTACAATAAACTTGCCTTTAAAGCCTGAATGATGCTTGAAAGGATGAATCTTACTGTATGTGAATTGTATCTCAATAAAATGTCTTTCATTTGTCGAAAGCTGAAGTGGTCACGGCAGCTCTTGCTCGTTGGCATAGGGTGTTCCCAGAGCACGGCTCAGAGCACGGCCACGGCTCGCTTGAGGCTGAGGTGTCTCCTCGCCTCGATGGCCCAGAGTGTGTTGCCATGGCGGCCGGCCACTCCAGCCTGGCTTCCTTGGGACTGTCGTGTCCACCAGCATCTCCCCCGGCGTGGCCTGAGTACGTGTGGGGATGTGAGGCTGCATGCGTCGGGGTCCCAGTCACAGCCTGGCAGCGCAGGCCTATGAATCGACAGTCAGTTACACAGCCGTGAGGGGGGTTCGGACCACCGGAGGTGGGGAGACCAGGGCCTGAGAGGCGAAGGGTCTAGGGCTCAGCTGTCTGCTCCTCTGGAAGAGGAGTGGTGAGCTCCCCGTTGCAGGGTGCATTCGTGCACCACCTGGCTGACCCTTGGTGGAGAAGTGGAGAGTCAAGCTGCTCAGCCCCCATGTCTCCTCTGCCCCAGGCCCACTCGTGCAGTCAGGGATGGGACCGGTGCGGGAGGGCGCCTGGGCCCAGGTCCCCAGCACGTGCAGACGCTCAGATGCTCACTCTCCCCTCCAAGGGGCAGGCTGCCTGCTCGAAGAAGCCAAGATTATCTCACCAGCATCCTCTTTGTGGTCGCCCTAGCCCTCAGCAGGGACTGATCTTGGCTTGCTAAGAGCTGCTGGCGGGCCGCAGCGGGGGCCTGTAGGGCCCCTGCCAGCCTGAGCCCCTCAGGCCCCAGAGACCCCCTTGGGCTCCACTGAGGTCCTCCATGTCTCCAACAGCACCCTGGTCCTCACGGCCGTTGGTGCATCCTTGAACATGGGATACACCCCGCTGGCCACCACTGTGGGGGCACCTTCCTTGAAGCTGGCTACAGGGTGGGATCGCCCATCCTCCGCTGGGTGCTGGGTGGGGGGCAGGCAACTAGCTTCCCCCCACCGTGGGCGAATTGCACAAACAACTTACAAATAAATGTGAGGCTCCAGGGATGGCCCAGACCATGACGGGTGAGGCGGTCTCGACTGGGCAGAGGGGCGAGAGGGTATCCTGGCAGAAAGGCAGAGGCAACGCAGGCTAAGGCCGCACGGCTGGAGCGGTGCATTGGAAGGAGTTTGCTCATCATGCTGGGGGTAAGGGTGGAGGGAGCCGGAGGAGCTGGGAGCCCAGGAGGGCACGTGCCGACGGCCCTGCACCTGCAGTGGCAGTGGGGTGGAGAGCAGCGGGTGGCTTCAGGCCACACTTAGGGGGATGGGTGTGATGTATGTGAGGTGGACCCACCGAGAGAGCCAGGCTCCTGGTGGTGTCCATGCTGGGCCTCTGCGTCCTAGTGGGAAGCAGGCCTGAGAAGACCTGCTGGGAGGGGCGGTCAGCACCAGGGCTTGGCTGGGCCGGGCGCCCAGGAGGCCCTCTTGGAGCTGCAGCTTCCCCGGTGGGTACCTGCACCCCTCCTGGGGAGCCCCCAGCCCTCTGCTGCTGGGACCCACCCCGTTCTAAATGTTAGCAAAGCTTTTTAGGAAGCTCTGATGAAATGAACCCCCCCTCCAGGCCTCTGTAACTTTCACGGGGGGCTGGAACCTGCCCCTGTGCCCACCTGCCCCCTTCTGCACTCCTCTGCTGTCAGGAGCCCTGCTGTGCCTGCGCCTGCCCCCCCATCAGCCGTACAAGCCCGACCTCCCCAGCCCTGGGACCGTCTGGGGTGGCTCAGACCCAGTCCCTGGGTTCTGGGGTGTGGGGACACCAAAGCCCCGTATGCTGGGCTCCCCATGTGCGGTTCCCCACCCCCTCCTCAGCACTCCCCCTGCTTCTCTCCAGCCTGGAGGCCGGCTTAGCTGCTTGTTACAATTGTCCATAAAGTGCGAGTCCCTTGGTCCCTGCTGCTGGGCGGAGAGTGGAGGCTGCGGGTTGGGGGATGCAGCCCAGGCAGTGCCCCTGCGTTCCATGCCTCAGTTTCCCTGTCTGTCAAACACTGGCAGGATTAGAGACCCTCCTGGCTGGGAGGGGACTTAAGAGCATCCAGTCCTGCTTGCCAGGGCCCAGGGGAAGGGGTGCTTCACCAGGGGTCATGCTGCCCGCCTCTGAGAGGTCAGGCTATGTCTGCTGGGCCCCCAGGATGGCTGGGTCCCGGCCACCCTGAGCTCTCACAGCTCAGCCCCCTGGGAGAGTGGAGCTGTCCCCACTGCTTCTGTCCCCGCTATGGCATGAGCTGCCCCGCTGCCCAGCGGTGGGAAAGTCTGAATCTGTTGCTATTTTCTTTCTGTTATCAGGGCCTTATCTGGCCGCTGTGTGCCACCCAAAGGCAAGGGTCTCTCTCCTGGCGGCACTGTGCCCATGCCTGCCCACTGACTGCCTGGGGCCAGTGGGACTGGAGGCCAGGCCTTCTGCCAGCAGAGGGGAGGTCTGCTCTTCTGTCTGCGCTGCCAGGCCCCGGCCCCTCAGCCCCCGGCCCTGTCCACCCCCACACCCCCAGAGGGGCAGGTGTGGCACCTCCCAGGAGAACTGAACAACAGCAACAGTTGTAATAATAACGCAAGTCTGTGCTCAGCACCCACTGGCACCACCTCACTGAACCCTGACCCCAGCTCTCGTCCCCTGCTTTCCATAAGGAAACCAGGCTTGGGAAGGCGTGGCCTGCACCAGGCCCCGGCCTCAGCGTCACGCGGTGCCTTCTGCCTGGAATACTTTTCCCTGGCCCCAGCTGCAGGCAGCCTCCTTCTGTCCCTTTAAGATCTCCACTCACTTGTCACCTCCAGGAAGCCTTCCCTGACTGGCACCTCCACCTCTCCTTTGTGGCAATGGCTGCCCTTGCATTTTTCACATTTCTTTCTTGGGGGGTACGTCTTGATCACTGAGTGGTCTCCAACACCTGTTGCAGGGCCCAGCGCTTGGTGGACCCAGGAAAGTTTTTTTTTTTTTTTTTGGTGAGGAAGATTGGCCCTGAGCTAACATCTGTGCCCATCTTCCTCTACTTTGTGTGTGGGACGCCACCACAACATGGCTTGATGAGTGGTATGTAAGTCCATGCCCGGGATCCAAACCCATGAACCCTGCACTGCCGAAGCAGAGTGTGTGAACTTAACCACTGCGCCACTGGGCCGGACCCCCAGGAAAGCTTTGATGAGAATGAAGAGCTGAGCTTGTGAATCACTGAGTGAGTGAATGAAGGAACAAGAACTGAGATGAGGCCTTCAGAGCTCTGGTCCGCAGCACTCCAGGGTAAGCCTGCTGCCCTCCCGGGGCAGACAGAGTGTTGATGGGGGAGGAGCAGGGCCCACCAGCATCCACCCCACCCCAGGCCAGCAGTCCTGTGTTCAAAATCCGGCCCTGACACAGGAGGGGGCCTGGGCAGGTGCCTACACCTCTGTTTCCTCCTCTGTAAACTGGAATTAAAAGGACCTTCCTGGGCCGGCCCCGTGGCTTAGCGGTTAAGTGCTCTCACTCCGCTACTGGCGGCCTGGGGTTCGGATCCCGGGTGCACACCGACGCACTGCTTCTCCGGCCATGCTGAGGCTGCGTCCCACATACAGCAACTAGAAGGATGTGCAACTATGACATACAACTATCACCTGGGGCTTTGGGGGGTGGAAAGGAGGAGGACTGGCAATAGATGTTAGCTCAGAGCTGGTCTTCCTCAGCAAAAAGAGGAGGATTGGCATGGATGTTAGCTCAGGGCTAATCTTCCTCACAAAAAAAAAAAAAAAAGGACCTTCCAGAGGGGCATGAGTGCCCCACATACTGGGCAGGACATGGTGGGCCTCAGGAAGGACACACACCACTGATGGCGCACTGGGTCCAGGTGGGGGCTTGCCCGACTTTGCCCTGGGTCTTTCATGGCCTGGGGGGCGGGCACAGTGGCCCCTATTCAACATGGGTGCAGTCCACAGGGACCAGTGGGGGCTTAACCTGGGGCCTCCAGACTCTGCGTCCAGTGCTCTGAGCTACCCCACCCACACCCTGCCTGGCAGGTTTCCCCGGGGGCCAGGGTCTGTGGGATTTGTCTCCTCCACAGCCACCAGCTCCAGCTGTCTTGGAAGCATCATTCAGAAGGCCCCCCCAGCTGCCTCACCATCAAATGCAGGAGGGGGCTGTGAATCATCACTGCTCGGGGACACGGAAGGGAGTTGGGATCATCTTGCTGCACAGAGCCTGGCTCCGTAATTCGGTTTTAAAGCATGAAAAAAGGGAGTTGATGAAATTCCACTATCAGCGCCGAGCCAATATGCAAAATATCTCAGCCCCAATCAAATAGCTATTATGTTTTCATTTCCATGGGCATCCGGCTTAATGAGCAGGAGCCGGAGCACGCGTGGGGCATCTGCTCGCCGTGATAACAGAGGGGCTCCAGGCAGTGAGGGCCGTGCTCAGTGCTGCCCCGTCTGCTGCCCTTGTCACCTGTGGACATCCACAGGCAGGGGCTCGGCCTTGGGCGCTGGCCTCTCCACCCACCAGGCAGTGGGGCCAGTGTCACCCTCACCTCAGGTCATCCGCAGGGCGGGCAAGGGGAGGGCTGTGGCCTGAGCCACTGTCCAGAAGGGTGACATGTTGGGGGGACGCCCTGCCCACCCCCACCCCTGCCTCCTCGCCGAGGGTCATGAGTGAGTCTGTTCACCTTGCTGGGTGACTGCAAAGTGGGCGTGACTCGGGCTCACCTCTGGGGGGTGCTGGGGGCCCGGAGGAGACTTGCCTGTCATGACGGTCATCAGGGTGCTGCCTCCCCCACCCCCGTCCCCTTTCACTGTCGTCTCCCACCGCTCTGTGCACCTGTCAGGCTGCCCAGGAGTGCCCCCCATACACACCTTTGCCCCCGGCCCTACACCTATGCACTGCTGGCTGAGCACAGGGCTTGTATACAGGCGGTGCTTAATAATAGAGCATGCTCACCCACCCACACACACACCCCACCCCACTTCCCAGCTCCTGCCAGGTGGTAGGTAGTGGTGACGTGATGGGACAGCTGATGTTTGGTGCACAGCCGGGCCCTGAGCTGAGCTCCGTGCAGGTGAGCTGGGAGGTGGGAGCTGTTGTGGTTTCCGAGCACAGAGAAGTAGAGTGACTTGCTTGAGGTCACAAAGCAAGGACACCGCCTGCCTGGGGTTGGCCTGGCCAACTGTTAGGATCTCTGAGCAGAGAGGGTCCCACAGGAGCCGGGCGGGGTCTTTCCCAGCCCAGGGCATTCAGGGAAACCTGTGTGTCTCAGCAGTGCCCCTGCCGGCAAAGAAGCCTTCCTCCCTGAGCCCCAGGTGGAGCGGGGACCCAGGTGCACCCATGTGACCCCAGGGGTGTCACGGGGGCTCCAGCAGGGCAGAGGTGGCGCGCTCTGGGGTGCTGAGGCGGGCATGGGGCGGGATTCGTCACGCCACGCCACGTACCATTTGTGGGCTTGGAGCGATCTTGCTGGTTGGCAATTGTCTCCGCTTTATCGGGGGGAGCGTCTTAATTGTGCTGCAACCGAATTAGCGACATTAGAATCCGTTGCTGCCGCCTGCAGCCTCTCTCTTCACGCTCATCTTCTTGCCTTTGTGCAGCGCGGGCTCCTTTGTTCTCCCATGAACGGACCCGCCACGAGCTTGGGGTCCCCCAGGTGGCTGAGGCCCACCTGGGTGAGGCACCTGGAGTTGGGGTGGTGGTCCCAGGCCGGGCAGGTGTGGGGAGGGGAGTGTCAGCTGTGTGTCCAGCATCAGCCCGGCCCCTGCTCTGGTCCCTGTGGTCCCCAAAAGCAGGTGCTTCACAATGATCCTCCAGGGCAGGCCCCTGAGGCCATGAAGTCCATGGCCACTCAGCAGGGCCACAGCTCTGGGGAGCCTCCTCCAGCTATAAATGAGCCACGGGGGCACCAGGGCTTCTAGAAAGGGGCTGGCAGATGGGCTGAGCCTGCTGGCCATGGTGACCAGCGGTGCCCGCTCAGGGCCAACCCTGCAGAGGAGGGAGCCGTCGGCTGGCCTCCACCGCAGCCTCCGCTTTCCTGCCCCGGTGTGTGCCACGGGAGGTCACCGTGGGTCAGGCCTCCCATCTGTACCAGGGAGCACGAGTTGGACTGGTCTGAAGTGTGCCCAGCCCGCCATGGAGCTTGCCCGTGTGGGCACGTTGAGGAGAGAGCGCAAGGCTTCGCCCGAGGCTGGTTCTGTGTGATCTGAGACAGGCCGCGGGGTGGTGAGCACCCCCTCCTGTAATGACAGCTCTGAGGTGTCCTGGGGAGGCCAGGCCTCGTGGGTCCGGAGCCAGAATCCAGAGAGCTGCAGCTGGGAAATCGACCCTGCCGCCTCCTGCCTGGGACCTTCTGTGGCTCCCCGGCACCCCCAGGATCAGGATCCACTCCTCCCCCTGCCTCTGAGGCTGACCCTGCCCTCTCTCAGCCTCAGCTTCCCCTCCTCTCTCCTCCACCACACGGAGTCCCGGCCCACCTCCAGGTCCCTCTGCCTGGAGCTCTCTTCTCAGCCGTGGGTCTGGTACCAGCACTGTCCCTTCTGAGATCTGCTGGTAGCATCTCCCCCTCTTGTTTTTCTCTCTTCTCTCTCATTTGCCTCCCACCCTCCTCCGCCCAGCACTTCTATAATTTGCCATTGTTTCACTTTGTGCTCGTCTGTTGTTTGACTGTCTCCCTCACCGGCCTGGACGTCCCCCTCAGAGTCCAGAGGTCCCGGCACCTCTGCATCCTAGAGCAGAGTCTGCCCTCCGATGGCAGCGGCCAGCAGGAACAACTCGGTTTTCATACTACAGCCAGCCATCACCCACCTGTGATCAGAGAGGTCAGCGGAGACGCAAACAGAAAACCAGCTGCCCACGCCCTGCCCATGGAAACTGCTGGATTTTGAGAGTCGGCCTGCACAGTCATGACAACATTGCTCGTTCTGTCACAGCCCCATGGTCTCCCTGTCATCCTGCCACGAGCCAGCTCTGTGGCTGTGTCGGACGCTGGCCGGCCGCGCGTGTCCCTCACGCAGGGACAGGCACTGAAGGCATCAGCAGCCCCACCTCAGATCTTCCCATCTCCCTCCGTCCGCCATCCACCCATCTTCTTTCACCCCTGGAAAAATCTAGCAAAGGAGGAGAGTGAGGGCGCCAGGAAGGAGGACACTGGGGTGTGGTGGGAAGCCCTTGAGATGGGGCAAATTGTGGTTCCTCTGTGTGTTTTTCTGGGGAGAAGGCACCGGATTTCATCAGATTTCTGGAGCGGTCATGACGTACAAAAGGCCAGGAACCACCAGCCACAGAGAGGGGCATCCCAGGCAAGTCTCCATGTGCTGCTGCTTGCTTGCCTCCGGGGATGGGGAGCTCAGCCCTCGAGAGGTGGCCATTCCATTCCACACGGCTCAGCCCTTCCTTCTTTCTGGTGCCGTCTGCTCCCAACAGCAGCCAGAGCAAGCCCCACTCTGCTCCCTCAGGTGCCTCTGACATGCGAATTTGCAGCTGCTGCCGCGGCTTCCAGACATTTCTTCTTGCTCATTTTCCTCAGTAGCAAGAGGGCCTGGCTGCTGCAGGCTCAATGCCCTGGGCCGGAAGTTCCCTCCCCATTCTTGAGTGGGCTGAGCTGGGGTCTGTGAGTCAGGACCATCCTCCATGCCACGCCTGGACGATGGGCGTCATCTCTCTGGTGACCGCTGGGTGGGGGGCAGGGCAGGTGGCCGCTGAGGAGGGACCCGGGAAGGTAATGGGGGCAGGAGGCAGCCCCAGCCCCGCACCTGTCTCTGGGCCCCAGGGCCCAGGCTGAGACAGGGACAGAGGGGTCTGGGGGAACTTGGAGAGCAGGATGAGGAGGGACACCCGTTCACCACTATTCTCTCTGCCCACCACACTGGCACCGTCTGTCTAACCTCAGAGGCAGAGGTGGCCACCCTCCCAGGGGGTCTGAGGTCAGTCCCCTCTCAGTCTGCCTTCTCACCTGTAAGGTGGGCTCTATGGCCCCCACCCTGCACGAGCCTCCCAGGGAGGGTGGGGATTGGAGTTAGGGGCCCAGGCCTGCGGCTCTCCAGCCCCAAGAGGCTTGGCCTCAGACCCCTGTGGGCTCACCTCTGCCCGTCAACCATTTATGCGTTTAATCGGGTTCTCTGAGGCTCCCATGTGCTGGGCACGGGGCTGCCCTGGAGAGGCACTCAGACCCCATACCCGAGCATGGGGTACTTCTCGGAGGTCCCAGGAGATGTTTACCTGGGGGCTGTGGATGCACCGGGGGCTCTGGGAAACCCCAGAAGCACGTCCCTGTGGGACAGGGAAGGGCCGTGGGGTTCATGCAGCCCTAGGGGCCACAGCCCAGGGGAGGCCCCGTTGCGGCTCCGAGGCTCGGAGTGGGGGCGGGGGGGTGGGGGCGAGACCGTCATCCCCCTGGCAAGGGCCACAGAGGTTGCAGAGCAAGCAAGTAGGGTGGGAGGGCTGGGGTGACCCCAGGCCAGGATGGTCACGGTGGGGGCTGATACAGGGTGGGGTTTGCACGTCAAGTCTCAGGGAACCCCGAGGAAGCCCCCAGGCTGATGGCGCCTGTCGTGGCCTCTGACTCCGTGGGGCACCTGGGCCCTGGGCTGGGCCTGTGCCAGGAGGGGGTCCGAAGGCCAGGGTGCCATCCCCCCACGCCCCTCACGATTCCCTTGGGGCTGTGTTCGCAGGTTCCCTCGGAGACATGGAGACTGGAGAAGAGGCCCAGGCTGCAGACACCAGCCTCCCAGAGCGTGAGGCCACAGCACCGGAGCCAGAGGCTGCGGGGGAGCCAGAGCCCCTGAGTCCCTGCAGTGCAGGTGAGTGGGGGCCGTGGGCCCAGCGGGCGGGTCTCCACCCTGAGCTCCCGCCACCCCTTCCCTCGTCCTCACGGGACTTCGCAGGAGCCTGTCCCTGTGGGGACTTGGTTTCCACACCTGTGAGACGAGTCTTGAGCTGGGTGGTGTCTGGGCCTGACTGTGCCCACTGGGTCCAGGAGAGGCTTGGGCGGCTCTAGCCAGGGCCTGACCCAGGGGCCTGGAGGGGAGAGGAGAGACGCACATCTTCACGAGGGCCCTTTGTGGTACAGGTGGGGAGACCAAGGCCTGATGGGGAAGGTCTATCCCAGGGTTAGACAGGGAGTCGTACGGGCCACTGAGTGGCCTCGGGAAAGCCACGCACCCCCAGCATCTACAAAAGTTTACCCTCTACAAAATAGGGCAGTGAAGCCTCGCCTGGTACGGTGCCTGCCCTAGCACACATGGTGCTTAGTACATGGCAGGTTCTCCTGTTAAGGTGCTTCACCCCACTTTACAGATGAGGGCATGAGGCCCAGAGAGGTTAAGTGACTTGCCCAGGGTCACACAGCCTATTACCACCCAAGCAGGGATCCAACCCCAGGTCTGGATTCAGGTTGATTCACCATGTCTCCCCTGCCTGCTCCCCACCCCACTCCACTCCGGGTACCTGGAACCGCTCCTTGGGCCCTCCTGGTGGCAGTTCTGGGGTGAGGGGGGTGCATTTCTAGAGCTGAGAACAGGACCTGGAAGGAGAGGTACCCCCCCACCCAGAGTGAGTAACCTGGCACCAGGCGGCCTGCTCTGGCTGGGTCCCCGGTGGGGCCTCGAAACTGGGACAGCCTTTTGGGCCAGCTGTACCCCCAGAAACCCCCAGAGACCCCCAGGAGGAAGAGGAAACTGAGGCTGGGGGTTTGTGGTAGAAGAACGAGGGGTGGGCTCTGCGGTCTGCCTGGCATGAGCACCGGCTCCCCCACCCCCTCCACCCTGCTAGCCGTGGGCAATGGCCTTGGCCCCGTTCCGCCCCCCAGGCCACAGTATGATGTGGAAGACGCAGCCACAAACAGGACCTTTTGGAAGGTGGTAAGTGGGAGGCATGACTGGGAGCGAAGGAGAGATGGGACAGGGGGTGACACTGAACAGAGACCGAAGGACACGTAGAGCCACCGTGCTGTGCATAGGGAAGGGTGTGCCAGGCAGCAGTGCCCGCAAGCACAAAGGCCCTGGGGTAGGAAAGAGAGTGGACAGAGGAGAGCGCAACAGAGGGGGCTGGAGGCCGAGGAGGGGCCAAGGGTGGGGGAGATCCCAGACAGACCCTGGTCCCAGGAGGGTCCTTCTCACTGTGCACCCCCCACCCCCAGTGTTTCCCAGCCTCAGAGTGTCAGCCTCCCCCTTTGGACGTCCACAGGCCCAGGAGCCCAAGAAGCCTTGTCCTTGGAGACCTGCTGGCCCCTATGTCCCCTTCCCCAGAGGCAGGCCCATGGGATCACCAGGGCCATGTGGCGAGAAGGAGGCAGAGCCAGCGGGACTTGAACCCAGGGCCAGGGCTCCCATCGCCCTCCACTCGCTGGGGCAGCGGGGCCGGGGTGAAGGGCCACGGCCTGGCCTCTGGTGCCGGCTCCTGTGCGTTGTTGTTATCGCTGCTGCCATCGTCTCGGCCTCATGTTGCTCAGCAGTGCAGCCGGCACTCAAGGCCCGTGCTCCTGGCCCTCTCCTGGCCTCAATTTCCACATCTGTAACTGGGCACGAGCCCCTCCCGGTGGCCGAGGCTGAGGGGGTGTGAGGGGCCACTCATCGCCATCACCATCACCGTCATTGTTAGGGGCTGCGCTAATGGGGGGCCACAATCTGCCAAAGGGCGAGTGGCTCATTACTGGTGGACTTTGACCCGGGTGGCTTTCCTGGGGAGCAGGGCCCCTTATCTGATCTGGAAGCTGGGGCTGCACAGGGGTGGGGGCAGGGCCGGGGAAGGAGCTGGAAAAAACAGCCGGGGTTGCACCTGGCACAGGCCGTGGTGATAACGCAGTGATGGGCGCGATAAGGCGGCGGGAGCACTATCTGCCTCTTGGGCGGGCCCAGCGCAGCTCCTGCGTGGTGGCTGGAGCTCAAATGCCAGCCATGTTGATTTATAGCCAAAAATAATAGGACTTTTATACTGTGTGATTGATTTATTTGATGTTAATCACAGCCCTTATCGAGGGTATTAATAATCTGCCGGGTGCATGACGTCACCAAGGGGGGGCTTTTATGGGAGCTCATCGATTGGGGGCCGCGGTGGTTATCAGGCCCGGCAGGGAAGGCAAATATGCCCTTTGGGCTGGAATTGGGTGCAGGGCCTGGTGGAGGGGCCCCCAGCTGCCGGCTGGAGGAGACAAGGGAGCGGGGGCCCACGCGTGTGCCCGCTGGCCTGGGTGTGCCCGGTAGGCCATCTTCTACCTCTAATTAGGCACTCTAATTATTAACAGCAGCTGGAATAGCAATTATTATTGCTGTAATTAATGAGAGGGATGAGGAATTTTAAAGGCCAAGGGGAAAATTGAGATGTCTGACCCCCACAATGAGAGCAAGCCTGGAGGTGGGGCATCTCAGGCGTGTGCTCGCCCGCCTGGGCCACAGGGTGGGGTGGGCGGGTGACACGGCGCCCAGGGTTCTTTGCAGGGCCTAATGGTGTTTTCTTCTCTGCAGACGCTAATCCCCCACCCCCACCCCCACCGCCACCAGCCGCCACGTCCCCCGGAGGCCCCCAGGAGATGGAGGGGCAGGAGCCAGAGACGAGGCTGGAGGAGGAGGCCGGCAGCTCCTGGAGGGGGCCAGGTAAGCACGCCTGCAGGAGGGTCCGGCAGCATTGCCTCTCCAGGGCGGCCCGGGTCCCAGCCTTCAGGGGGTCCTGGGAGCTGTCCACCCTGATGGCTCGGGTGGGACGGGCCTGGCCTGCTGGCCGGAGAGATTGTGGCGACCCACTGGGCCTGGGCCTGTTCCAAAGTCCAGCCGGCCAGTGGGGCCAGCGGGATCACTGGAGGCGGGCACTGAGCCGTGCCGATGCTAAGGGCTAAATGCGGGCCCCGCACAGCAGATGGAAGCATTCCGAGTGTTCCCTGGAGGCAGTCTGAGCTGGCTGGGAAAGAGGAGCAGGCCGTGAGAGCAGGGAACAGCATCTCGGGAGTGGGAATAGCCAGGGCAAAGGCAGTGAGGCAGGGATGTGTGTCTGGAGCCGTCCCAGCCGGGCCGGGGGTTCAGAGCTGGCAGCAGAGGCCCCAGGCAGGCACGCGGACCTGTGCAGACCGGTAAAGGACCCCTCTCACCCCTCGGGTGGCTGCAGCCGCGTGGGAGGCAGGAGGCTGCTCCACTGCCCAGTCCTGGACCACAGGAGTGTCTTTGAGGTCCCAGCAGTGTTGTCCCTGTGGCCCCCATTCCCCTGTTTGTGAACTCGGACAAGCTGGGCGAGCTGGTTGCCCCCGTTCGTGATCAGTAACTAGCGCAGCTCAGGGGGCTCTGCCTCTCTGGGCGCAGGCGCAGCTGGTCGTCGAGGGCCGAGGGCCATGGGTGAGAGCCGGTGGGTGAAGGAGGGATGGAGCAGAGGCCACACATTCAGGCCAGCCGTGTGGACACAGCTGCATATATTGAGCACCTACGCATACCAGACAAACACCTGTGAGCACACAGTCGTCAGGGAGCTGCATGTGGCGTAATAACACAAGTGAGGTTCATGGCAGTGGAGAGGGAGCACGTGGTGAGGGCTTCGCCTTGCTGGGGGGGCGGTCAGGGAAGGCTTCACCAGGGCAGAGGGAACCCCCGTTCCTCCTCTGGGGATCCCCCATGGCCAAAGATGGGAAGGGTGTCAGAGATGGTCTCACCAGGTTCAATTCGAGTGGTTGTGTGGGCCCCTTGTTGGGACCCCAAGGTGTCAAGAGGAGCGTGCTGTGATCAATTAGTGATGTCTGCCATGAGCACCGATGTAGATGTGGTGGCACGTGTGCCTTGGGGTCCCCCTGCTGATTTAACATATCCCGTTCCCGCAATAGGTAGGCGGTCTGAGGCCCAGAGAGGGAGGGGTCAGCCTGGTGGTCACAACCAAGATGGTGACCCCATACCATGGGGAAACTGAGTCCACTCCCAGCCTCTACCACCCGAATGGGCCGTGGTGCTGCCTGGGAGTAGAGCATCCTGGGTAAGACAGCACTGGGGGGCCCTCATGCTGTCCTTCAGGATGGACTTGGCTTCCTGTCCCTTGGCCATTCTGCACCCCACCTCGGAGACTGGTGATGGGCAGGGGAGGGGTCCAGGGGCTCTGGCAGAAATGTGCCAACAGCACGCCCTCTCCCCACCAAGGAGCACCTGGCGAGGGACAGGCCACAGCACCACATGTCTGCAAGGCCCTCCCAGCCCAGCTGGGCACAACTGAGCCAGATGCCCACTTGCGGGGCACCAGGGCCTGCAGGGGGGGCCCTTCCTCGCACAGGGGACAGTGCCATGGGGGATGGGCAGGGGCCCTGCGGTCAGACTGCTCTGCCTCCCTCAGTTTCCCAAGCTCTAGAATGGGGTGACAATGAGGCACCCACAGATGCCGGGTGAGCCCTGCGGCCCCCACATTAAGGCTTTGCCAGTGCAAACTTCCTGCTGCCATGGGGGTGCAGGCAGGGACCCCCTATGTGCCTGCAGGACCCTGATTGGCCACTGGGCAGGTGAGGACTGAGGCAGCAGCTACTGGACAGAGTGACCGTGGGGAGGAGAGCACCAGGTGGTCGCCACACCGGCGTCTTTACGGAGGAGACCCAGACACAGAGTGATGAGGGGGCTCGTCCAAGGTCACCAGCTGGGAAGCGGCAGAACTGGGACGTGGACCCGCCGTCTGCTCCAGAGCTCGGGCTGCGAGTTTGTAAATGCTTCAGTCATCACCCCAGCTGGTCCCGTCCACCCTGCCTGTTAACATCAGCATCTCCGTCTTACAGAAGGAGAAACAGAGGCCCCTAGAGATTGGAACCTGACCCTGGGGCATGGGGTGGCCGTGGGGGCTGTGGTTTGGGGCTGGGGTGCACCGGGAGCTTCCTGCGCTATTTGCATCCTCGGGGGCCCGGGGGCTCCCTATCGGCTCCCACAGATATGAATTTCTGTGCATTGGGCAGTGATGGGCGATAAGCGGCCGCCGGCCAACCGCCGAGGTGGCCGCCTGCTATCAGGCTCCGAGCAGGCCACACTTATCGCCCGGCCGGGAAGCCAGAGAGGCCCAGTGGGCTCTTATCTCGTGGGGGCCGCCCGTGCCAGCAGTGGGGTGGCAGGGCTTTGCCGGGGCCCAGCCAGGTCAGTGTCCCCGAGGGCAGTGCCCGGCCCAGTGACCAGCCAGGGGGTCGGAGCCTTAGCCTGCACGTCTTGGCCCCTCTCTCCCTTCCCTGTCTCTCTGAGCCCCTCTGCAGGTCCGTCTCTGCCTGCCTCTCTCTCCCTCCTGCACTGTTTCTCCCGCCCTGTCTAACTGAGTCTGTCCCTCGACCTCGGGCAGCTACTGCCCTGTCCCCGAGCGTGGGGAAAAGCGCGGGCCGGCTGCGCCTGGCCTGGGGCCACCAGCCCGGGGGGCACCACCGCCTTTCCCCTCTGGGATGAGGGGCTGGCTTAGACTGCAGAGCACCCCGCGCTGTCTGGCTTTGTGGAGGTGACTGGGCCCCAAGCCTCAGTTTCCCACCTGGCCTCAGAGCCGGGAGCCCAGGGCTGGGCACACGCCTGGTACAGCCCATGCTGTGGCCCCCACCTCGCCTTTCCGGCTGCCACCTGCTGGCCAGGACCACGGCTTATGAGTCTCCTGGGGACTCTCTCCCCCTGTCAGACCCATCACCCAGGGAGGGCACTGAGATTGCCAGGGGCCCGGGAGCCAGCGGTATCAGCACAGCGGAGAGGCCAGCCTCAGTGCCCCCTCCACAGCTCACAGTGGGTGTCATGCAGCCGCCCAGCCCCAGTGGTCAAGGCCTCGAGCAGATGGGGGCGAAGACCCCCAGGCAGAAGGGAGGCCCCCAACCCCTCTCCTCCCAGGAGGCGTCGACATGCGCTGCAGACGCAAACGAGGTCCTGGATGTGCAAGGGCTTTGTAAACACTAGAGCGTGTATCCCGGAGTATGTGAGGGGCCCATAACCGCCTAGCCCCGTTACTGCCCCACCCTAGCTCCCTCCTGCCCCTGGCTGATACCTGGTGACCCCAGAGTTCCAAAACCAGGCTGGGGAGGTGCTCAGGGGTTTGTGTTCATTTTCAAAAGTTACAAGCTTTGTCAGCTGCTGGCTGCTTAGTTCTCAAGTGTTGGCTGGTCAGGTGGGCACACACCGAGCTGTCCTGAAAGGCAGGAGCATAGACCCCGGAGCCCGCCCGCCCGGGCCTGGGTCCAGCTTTGCTGAGTGACTGTGGGATGGTTGCTTGACCTCTCTGGGCCGCAGGGTCCTCTTCTGTGCAGTGGAGCTGCAGAGAGCACCGGGCTCGCGAGGGTGCTGTGAGGAGACGCCCACGGTGCACAGAGGACAGGCCCTGGTGCAGAGCGAGCTCCTTGCCGCTGTTGTCACCCGCCTGGGGCAGCCTGGGTTCCCCTGGTATTGGGGGTGAGGGATGTTCCCTGAGACAACCAGAACTCTGCTCTCGGGGCACAGGGACACTGTACCCGCTGGCCGGCCAGCCGTGTGACCGTGCAGCAAGGAGAAGCCACCTTTTGCTCCCCTATTGGTGGCGGTCACCTTGGCCCCATGGACGCCATCACCCACCCTGGGCCCATGAGGCCCTGCTGCACCGGCTCAGGTCTCCCGACCGTCAGTAGCCCGGGGTTCAGGCTGGTTTGAGACCCAGCTCTGCGGTGACTCTGCAGTGTGGCCTCGGGGGTGTCACCTTCCTGCTCTGAGCCACAGGGACAGTAGCTGCCCCCTTGGGTGGCAAGGGCTGGAGCAGAGCCTGCACCGAGTGGGTGCTGGGTCAACGCTCTCTGACGCTAAGGAGCTGGTGTGCCAGGCCATCCCAGAGCTGCAGGGTGCGTGGGCAAGTGAGGCGTCCTAGAGAGAAGGGGACCCCAAAGGGGCCCATAAGGCGAGAAGGTCCTGCGGTCCGAAGGGCCGTGTGATGTTGACAGAGGGGGTGCCAGGTGGAGGGCACGGCCCACACAAAAGCTCGGAGGCGGGACCCGGCGCAGGAGGAGGCCCTGGGCCTGAGCAGGACATGGGGAGGGGGTCAGGGTGGGTGGGGTATGGTCCTGAGGAAGGGGGGTAGAGGGCGGGCTCTGAGCAGGGCAGCATCCCTTGGGGAGAGTGGAGGAGGGCAGAGCAGGGGACTCCCCCACCCCAGCCCCTGGTCTGTGGGGACAGAGTTCAGCCCGAGGTGGGGACAGCACCCACCAGGGCTGGGGAAGGGGGACATTGGGCTGGGGGCTGCCCTGGCCCAGCCCTGCCTTGTCTTCGCCTGAGCCGCCAGCCCCAAATTCAAAGCGGGCTGCGGCAGGAAGGGGAAGCTCTGTAACTTTATCTTTTAAATGACCTTGTTCACTGGAGGGGCTGGCTGCTTAAAATTCTGATATGCAAATAGCAGCATGCCGTAATCTATAATCCAGCTGCACTGTGGGGGGGGCGGGGAAGGGGGTGGGGGGGGGAGGGCATGCCTCTGCCTCTGCTGGGCCTGAGGCTCTGTGGGTCAGGGGTCAGGGGTCAGGGGTCAAGGGTCCCCCCGCCCCCATCTCTCCACTGAACATCCAGAGAAAGCAGGTCAGCAGACACACCAGCTGTGTTAGGACTGAGAGCCCCGAGGGTCCTGTCCGACTGTGTGGGGTCACCAGGCCTGTTGCCTGCCTCATGGCCCCGTCTGAGCCTCTGTCCAGTGGCAGTCAGCATGACCTCAGCCTGCCTGGTCAGGTCGTGAGAAAACAGACACAGGGAGGGGCTGCGGTGAGTGGGAGCTGGGCCTGGGTCTGGCCCCAGGGGGTCTGGGAGCCTCCTCTGCAGCCAGGCCTCCTGGTGTGGGGTCCCCTCCCCCTGGGAGCCCTCCAGGGCCTTCTCCCACCTGAGCAGCCCCTTGGACAGCAGAGCAGGGTGACTTGCCCAGGGTGGCCTGGTGAGGGGCCGAGAAGGCTTCACTCCACTGCCCTCCCCTCCCCTCCCCCGCACCACGCCGCACAGAGGAGGCGAGGATGAGCGAGGGAAGGCAGCGTGGGGGGCACGCCTGGCTGGGGGAGCAATGGGAGACCCGCCGCTGAGTGTAGGGCCATCCCCCGTGGGTGCTGATCTCAGCTGGGAGCAAGGAGGTGAACCCAGGAGGCCCATGGGGGCTCCCCACCAGCTCTGGGGTTGTCAAGTGGCTGTGAGGGTGGCCTGGGCTCCATGGGCCAGGAAGGAAGAGAGTGACCAGGGACATATTTG
The DNA here is from genome assembly GCF_057802395.1 of Ceratotherium simum simum. NCBI lineage: Eukaryota > Metazoa > Chordata > Mammalia > Perissodactyla > Rhinocerotidae > Ceratotherium > Ceratotherium simum. Next base: position 2,157,300 of record NC_141929.1, on the reverse strand, counting down.
GTGGTCAGAGCAGTGGGTGGCCAGGCGGGTGGCCATCAGGGTCCCAGGAGCAGGGTCCCCTTCACCTGCAAGTGTCTTGGGGCCTGGAACTCTTTCTTGGTGACCACTGTTTACAAAATAAATCCAACTGGGCAGAGCCTTCAGTGGAGGGACAGGTGAGGAGGCTAGAAGGTCACTCGTGAGAGCCTAGGATGGGGGTGGCCGAGATGGGGCGGTGGGTGAGTACGCTGTGGGCAGTGGGGCAGGCCTCCCCATGGGGGAGGACTGCTGGACCAGGGCCTGGCTTTGTCCTGAGGGCACAGGTTGGTCAGGAGGCTCGTCCACAGGACCCCAGACTGGAGCTGGGGGTGGGGTGCAGGGTGGGAGCAGGAAGGAAGGGGGCGTGGGGCAGGGACACATTGAGGCCAGCCTCAACTCCACAGCTGCCTGTGCCCATCCCAGGCAGGGACAGCACTGGGAACCCTCATGGAGCAAACAGTCCCCATGGGGCAAGAGTCTGTCCCTCTGCCCCACCCTGACTCTGGAGGCAAAGTGGGGTCTCCTCCCTCTAAAGCCGGGGCCTTTCGGAGGGAGTGGCCTGGGGCTCCCCAGAGCTGAGCCTGAGAGGGGTGCTCCTCTGGGCCCCACAGCTCTGCCTAGGGTGGCCCACTTTCAGAAGAAAGGGACACGGGGAGCATGGAGTGGCAATAGGGACCCACGCCCGCCAAGAGCAGGACCATGGAGCACGACCAGCCCGCCATGCTCGGGACCTGACGAGACTCACTTTCTGCTCTGGTTTTCCGGTGCCTTGAGCTGCGCTGACCCCTTCACACATGTATTTCCCATGACCCTGCCGGGGGTGCTCGGTGAGCCTCACTTTACAACTAGGGAAGCTGAAGCCGGCAAGGTAAAGTGGCATGGCCAAGGTCGCCCAGTCCCCAGGGGACAAGGAGAGGGACCTGAGCCGGCTATGTCTGTTTGGGGGATGGGTGGTCTCATTTTAGTGCCCTCACCCCCGAGCTGCACACCTTTGCTCCTGGCCTGGCTGTGTGATGAGGGCCCCAGGAGCGGGGTCCCCTTCACCCATAAGTGTCTCAGGGCCTGGAACTCTTTCCTGATGACCACTGTTTACAAAATGAAATCCAACTGGCCAAACATCGGGGTCACCTTTTTTGACTCCAGCTGCTCCCAGGCCCTGGAGGCAGAGATGGGAAGGCTGGCCATGTGCCTGCAGCACTGCAGGTCAGCAGAAGGGTCAACCGGGTGGAAGGGACCAGGTCAGCACCGCAGGAGGGCACCTACGTCCCTTCGCCAAGCTGAGGCCTAAAGAACAAACTGGAGGGGGCGAGGGTGTCAAGGCAGGGAGCTGGCACATGCAAAGGCCCTGAGGTTTGAATGGTGGGTGTAGCAGGAGTGTTAGAGGCCGGATTGGGGTTGGAGAGAGAGGAGGGGCGTGGACGGTCAGGGTCTGGGTTAAGTGCCATGCACTGTAGGGAGACACCTACATTTACTTGGCTGTAAAATGGGCAACTGAAGGGTTTTAAGTGGGGCATTGGGTCAGCTGCTGTGCAGAGAATGGGTTGGGAGTACCCCCAGGGAGCACGGGGAGGCGGCTGCTGGGAGGGGCCGGAGGAGGCCTCTCTCAGCCATTTCCTGCTTGGGGACTGGAGCCCCATCCCCCCCCAACCCCGTCCCAGGGTCCCAGGGGGCCTGCTGGAGGCTAGAATCCTCGGCCCTGGCGCGTGAGCAATGGCGTCGGACTGGCTATCTGGGCCGGGCGGCTGAGTAATCTCGCTGCCGGAGTTTCTCTGCAAACCTCAAGGTTTGTTATCGGGTGGCGGGCAGCGGGCAGCCGAGGCAGGACGGCCTGTCCTGATGGACAGCCCGGGAGATGGGCCGATACAGCTAGCTGCACATCCCCTCCCACCAGCTTGGCGTGTGTGGGTGGGAAAATCATCTCGGCTCTTTTGTTATCACTGGACCTGGCATCTCGGCCCCAAAGGCCTATTTGTCTTAGATTAACGGGCGGGAGAGGGGCATGCAAGGGGGCAATGGCTGATTGCAGGGGTCAGCCTGGGGTCAGCTCCAGGGGCCAGACCCAGCAGCTGGGTCAGGAGCCACCTCTTCTGGGGGTCCCAGGGAAGGGGGTCCACACTGGGCATCCCCAGAGGGACACGTTCCCTGAGACTCCCAGGGGGCCCTACGCCCATCCTGATCTCCTCACCTCACAGCTGAGCAGACCAAGACTCGGAGGACGGAGCGAAATCCTAGGAGGGGGCTGTGTGTCTCTGCGGCCGGCCATCCTTCCCAGGGGTTACCTAGCACCTACTGGGGCCAGGCATGCCACAGGTGCTGGCAGAAACGGGGGACGGTCCTGCCCCCTTGGAAGTGTGTTGTGGGGGTGACGCAGGCCAGAGAACCAAAGATGTGTGGGGTCTACAGCCCAGGAGTGAGTAAGAGAAGGAGGTCATTTATTCACTCAACAAACACTCGTGTATTAAGCACCTGCTTGGTGCCGGCAGAGTCCAGGCGCCCAGGGAGCTGATGTTCTTAGTCAGGGAGACAGAGAGTAAATAATGAAGTAAAACTGTCACGTGTCCGAAGGGAGAAGCTCTGGAATAAAATAAAGAAGCGGGAGCAATTCCAAATAGGGGGCCAGAGCGGGCCTCGCTGAGCCACATCTGAGCAAAGACCAGAAGAGGGAGGGCAACCAGCTGCCGTCCAGGACAGTGGACCAGGTGGACAGCACAGCAAGGGCCAGAGCCCTGAGGCCGGAGTGTGCCCTGCTGGGTCTGGAGCGAGTGCAGGGGCGAGGAGGGAGGAGGCGAGCTCAGAGCTGGGGGCTCCCGTTGGGTAGCTGGTTGTCTTGGAAACGGAGTTCAGAGGTCACAGGTTTTGGCCAGCACAGCCGAGGGTGGCTGGCTGGCTGATGGACGCCTCAGCTGCCCACTGCTCCTGGCCCCAGCTCTTTCCGTGACACCCTCCCCAGCCTTCCTCAGAGCATGGGTCCCCAGGCCAGGGAGGGGCCTCCACCCCTGGCCTGCATCCACCACCAAGGCTTAGGACAGCCTATCTCTCTGAGCAGAGCCCCCAGGACAGGGCAGAGGTGGGCCGGGAGCCATGGCCTCTCCTCCGTAGCTGGCCTGGCCCACACGGATGCCACCTCCTACACTGCCCCGTGGGCACCAGCCACACACAGCACCCCGGAAAGGCCCTGTGCAGAGGGGCCTCCGCAGGAAGACTCCCACTCCCTTCTAACTGGCGGGGAAACCGAGGCATGGAGCTAGCCATGGCTTCCCCTGTGGCGGGGCTGCTGACCCCTCGGCCCTGGGCAGCCCCCTCACTGTGGTTAGTGGTTCTTCACCCTGGAGGCGCTGACCGCCAGGCACCCACGTGGGCCCTGGCCACATGGAAGCTGCCCCTTGGCCTGGTTCTGACTTCGACCTCCACCCCCCACAAAGGAACCTGCACCTTGGGGTCACCCTGGGGCCAGAACCTGTGAGAGGAGCAGGCGGTCATTGGGCGGCCCTTTAGCAAGACGGCCGCGGTCCCATCACACTGCCCCAGCACGGGAGCTGCTCCCCACCGCCACCCCCTCGAACGTTTATTTACTGAGGACCTACTGTGCACTGGCCCCTGTTACAGACACTGGGGATACAGCAGAGCAGAACAGACCAGCCGCTGCCCTCCTGGAGCCGCAGCCATGGCAGAGAGTGGTCAGAGAGGGACAAGGGACACAGAGGCTAAGCAAGGAGTCCAGACTGAGAAATGGGGGGCACACCTCAGTTTGGGGATTTGCACAGATCTCAGTGGGCTGAGAGAGGGCAGCCCTGTGGACACCCCGAGTTAAGCGCCTCACAGAGCACAGCTATGCAAAGGCCCTGTGGGGGGCCCATGGGGGATCCCAGAGAGGAGGCCCGGGCGGGAGGTGCGGGCTGGCGGCTGGGGCTGGCTGCCGTGTGGAGAGAGGACTGTAGGGGTTCAGGAGCTGACACGGGACCCATGAAAAGGCTGAGACTGTAATCTGGCAGCAGACGCTATGGTCTCCATTTTACAGATGCAGAATCTGAGGCCCAGAGAGGTTGGGTGGCTGCTCCAGGGCCACCACTGGGCAAGTGAGGGGGCACTGAGGCCGCCGTCGAGCCTGCCAGGGTGGCCCCCACCTGTCCTCCCCTGGCCCAGCCCACATGGTTCTCCCGGGCCCCTCAGTGGATGCAGACACTGCGCTGCTAGGGGGCCAGCGGGCAGCGGCGTGCCCGGCGAGGAGCACAGCGGGTCCTCCGGCCGTCCTAGTGGCGGGTGGGGCCCGGGCCTGGCCGCCTGCCCCGCGCTGCCCACTGACCTCACCCGCCTTCCGGGAGTGGCTGTCTGTGGCCAGGGCAGCCTATCTCGGCCGCGGGTGCTAATCGAGCCGGCTTCCTCCTCCGCCCTCCCACCCGGCTTCCTGCCCCGGCCAGTCCGCCCCCGGCCACAGCGGCGTGTCTGAGCGCCGGCCTTCGCCTGCCAGCACCTCCCCAGCGTCAGCAGGGTGCAGGTCCCCCAGCTGGGCCCTGGAGCCCCGGCTGCCCCTCCCGAAGTTTCCCTCCCTGTCCCCACCCTGGGCCCAAGCAGAGACTCGCCGCGGCTGGGCCTGTGGCTGGGTGCGTCAGCCACCTCCCTGAGCCTGCTGCCTGCCTGGTAAATGTCCACAGACACCCACCAGAGGCCCCGGGGGATGACGGGCTGGCTTGACCGCAGGCAGGGACCGCCACCACTGCTGTTGTGGCCGTGACTTGCGCGAGGACAGCGCCTCTTCCCAGGGCCAGAGCCAGCCCTGCCGCGGGTGCTGTCGGCAGTCCTTGCACTGTCACTGTCACTCTTATTGGTGCTCACCATCCCTGTCCATGGCGCCATCCCTGCCCCCACTATTCCTGGCGGCAGGCCCCCACTGCTGGCCCCAGGGCAGACCTGTCTTCCAGCTGGCCCTCTCCCGCTGGGGCCTCGGGCTGCTCCTCTGTGGACAAGGATAGGATGTCCAGGCTGTCTAGAGGACCAGGAGGGCTGGGGACGTGCCCGGGTGGGGGCGGGAGGGCAGCGCGTGTGACACGGTGGCTCTCTCCAAGCACACCCACCGCTGTGCGGTCCCCCGGCCCTGCGGTCCCCAGGTCACAGTGTTGGACACAGTGGGCCCGCCCCGCGGTCCTGCAGTCTCAGGTGGGGTGTGTTGGGGTCACTGTCGGGCCATTGCCTCCCTTACACCAGCCGCTGTCACGGGCCAGGAGGGAGACGGAGGTGGCCCTGCCCTCGTGACAGGCACTGTCATCATGGGATCTCCCTGCACCCAGGGAGGGGCCCCCAATCGCACCCACTCGACAGATGAGGACACTGAGGCTGCGGTGCCTCTCAGGCCCAGTATGGGCCCCAGGCCCCTCTGACCCCAGGCACGCCGCCCCCTAGGGTTAACGCTTTGCTCCCTGCATGCCCCTCCCGCGCTGTGCGGCCGGCCTCTGATTTATTTATTTGTTGTTCCTCTATCTCTGTGCGTAACTCTTGATTTCCTCACTGCACTTTTCCACTACGGTGGTGGTGGACAAGGCTGATAAGATCGGTCCCCGGAGATGGGAGAAAGGGGCCGCCATCGGCTCGAGGGCTGGTCATATCCTGCCCAAAAGGGTGAGCAGGCCTGAACTGAGGCGCGATGCTCTTGCGATGCTATCTCAGGGGCTGATTGTGTGTCGTAGTGGGAGGGGCCCTGCCGCCTCGGCCCGCGCCCCTCCCCGCCCAGGACCTGCCTCTGCATCCACCCTTCCCCATGCCCTCCCCTACGGGGCACCTCAGCTCCCTGGGCCACATGGGCCACACCATCCATCTGGGCAGTCCCAGGTCCACCCGTGGTCCCCATGGGGCCCTGGGCTGGTCCTGCAGCCTCCCTGAGCCTCAGTGTCCCTGTCTGTCACTGAGACCCCCTGCTGCTGGGACCTGATGGATGCAGTGGGCTCTGGGACCCGGTCCACCCTCGGCCCCGGCCACGTGCACTCATGCCCAAGTGCTCAGGCTGGGCCGCCGGAGCCCCCACGGCTGCGACACCCTCGCCTTGACTCAGCAGGTCTGCTCCTAGGAACTTATCCCAGAAAAATAATCTCGGCGTGGACAGGCACAGGGTGGCGAGGATAGTCATCGCAGCGTGTTGAAGATAGCGAGTCATTTATTTTTTTCTTTTGCTGGCCTGCAAAATGTCTACAAGAAGAGGGATAAATGATCTAAAAGAAGCAAATTCCACACAGATGCAACCAGTGCCGCGCCTGTGTGTGCATCTCCCGCATGCACACGGGGGGGGAGGACATGCAGCACCGACGGCCTCGGGTGGGAACAGCAGACCCGGGGCTAACATTGGGGTGGCCCCTCCGCCACCAGCACCTTCCCTGGCCCCTGAGCCTTTACTGGTTCTGCCAAAATTCTACCTGCTCCCTCCGCCTCCCGCCCCTGCAGGCCCGGGCCTTGCTGGGTCTCAGGAGGCATGTGCAGTCACCCTGACAGATGGGAGCCGGGCGAAGAGTGGAGGTGGGAGTGAGCACTGGCCCCAGGACAGTGCCCCCAGGACACGGACCCCTGTGGAGCCTGGCCCTGGGCTCCTGCTGGGCCCGTGGCAGAGTGATCAATTCGGGGCCTAGTGGGAGCCCTGAGGGTTCCTGAGCAGAGGCGCAGCAGGAGGGAGCTAGTCTAGGGGTCTGGCCTGTGCCCTCTGCGTGCAGGTGGCAGGGCTCTGCTGCGCCAGACCTCCTCCGCCCTCCTCCCCAGGCCCTGCTCTGGCGGGTCATTGTTCTCCCTGCCTCCCCTTCAAGGGGCATGAAGGACAGAGCACTGGACAGCGGTCAGGGGCCTGGGTTTGAACTCATCCACCCCGCCTCACCATGTGACCAGATCCTCTCTGACCTTCAATCTCCTCATCTTTAAAGGGCGAGTAACAGTCCCTGCGGTGGATTGGTTTGAGGGTTGAGTCGATTGGTGCCAAGAAAGCAGTGTCAGTTGGTCCTGCAGTGCCACGAGCACACACAGCTTTTACAAGAGGGGGGCTTCAACAATTTCCAGGGACTTGCCTCATGCTGGGTCATTTCTTGGGGACCCCAGGGTGGGGGCCCAGTGCCCCAGTTAGAGCTATGGGGCCGTGGGCAACCTGCAGCCCTCCCCAGGCGCAGCCTCTCTCCCCATGTGCACACGCCTCGTTTGTGAGCGGAGCGAGTGCTTGGTGCTCGGTGCTCGGTGCTCATAGAGGATCGGCAGGTGCTGGGGGTGTTCTGCTCTTTTCTGGGAGGATCTTTGTAACCCCTCAGGGACTCACCCTGCTATGGGTGGTGTCAGTGTCATGATATTCTCGATGGTGTTGGCTGACCTCAGTGCGCACTGCTGCCCCCCAGGCAGGGTGGGTGCCTGCCAGGCCGGGGTAGGACCAGACTCACCTGAGGCTGGGGGCAGCACCAGGCCCCCAGCAGCGGCAGTGGCAGGAGGGCCCTTCCTTCTGGACCCTCACACGCACCTCTCCTGCCCACGTACAGAGGAGACAGGGCCCTGTGAGGGCCAGTGAGCAGGCCCGGACCCCTAGTCCACACCCAGCCCGGCGCAGGGACCAGGGTGGGCTGGCAGGTGGGGGCCGAGGCGGTGAGCTGGAGGCCAACGGGAAGGAAGGGCCCTTGGTGGCGTCGGCCCCTGGAAAAACAGGGGGCAGGGGCCAGGCCGCCCAGGCCGATAGGAGCCAGATAAGCTGTTTGCACAGGAGGTATTTTCTTACATTATCACACATCCTGCTTCCAGCCTGCCTGCCAGGACGAGGCACAGCTGGGAGAGCTGGGGACCCCCACCACAGTTCTCAGGCCCGGGATCTTCCAGGACCACAGTACTGGGGCCCAGAGCTGAAGGGGCTCCTTCTCCCCACTTTGCAGATGGGAAGACTGAGGCCCAGAGACCCAGGGTGTTTAGCTTTTCGAGAAGCCAAGAGAGACCATGAGTCCTTGTGCTTCGAGGTGTCTGGGAAGCCGTGGTTCTCAGGCTCTATGGAGCCAAGGGGAGGCTCCATCCAGGGTGGGGAGCAGGGACAGGCCCACCAGAAATCGCAGAGTGGTGCAGGGCAGTGTCCTGGGCCCAACACTCAGACCCCTAAAAAGCCACAGGCCCCACTGCCTGCCCGCAACTCCTCCTGCCAGTACAGCTGCTCTCGGCTGTGCCGAGGGGATGGAGTGTCTGAGACTGTGTCCCCACCCCAAGGAGCCCCATCTCGGGGGCTCAGCCTCCACTACCACCTCCTCCAAGCCCTGGCTCCGAGCTGCCCACAGGGCCTCAGAAGGCACTTCTGGGCCCGAGGGAGGCTCCTCTGCGGCCCCCGCCGCCCACCTGGGGCCTGGGGTGGTCAAGGCCGGGCCCCATCCCAGCCCCCAGGCCCCCTTTCCCTTGCGGCCACCCCTCCCAGGATGGGCCAGTGGCGAGAGGCCCCTGTAGGTCCGGGTTGGGGAGCCGGGCCCCGTCCTGCACTGGGGCTCTTCCCTGGCGGTCCCAGCTCCACCATTAGTCTGGGCCAGGGTTCAGCCCCATAAAGATGGGCTGTTGTTCTGTGTCAAAAAATCAATAACCCAGCGATGTTCCAGCGATAGGAGAGAGGGTCACGCACCAGCTGGCGGGTGGGGCGGGGCCCAGGCAGGGCTCCTGCACCCCAGCCCGTCCCTCATCACGTCGGCTGGCAGGCCGTCCATGGCGGACTCAAGGCCTGGGGGCGGCACGAGGCGACCTAGCCCAGCCGTCCCTCCTTACCTGCGCCCCGTGCCTCCTCTGTGTAGACGGGTGGCTTGAGAGCCGGCTGGGCCCACCACCCCTCCCCCAGCTGTGAGGAGGCCAGGCCCAGAGCAGCTGGCACCCCCTGCACCCCCCCTTTGGGCAGGGGGTGTGGCTGGGCCCCTCAGGGAAGCTGGAGCCCCGTGGGGAGGCTGGGCCTTCCAGAGTCTCCCCAGGGTCGGGGAGGACACCTCCTGTCCAGGACGTGAGAGTGGAAGCAGAGGGAAGGCGGGCGTACCCAGTGGGACCAGCTGTCCCCTCTCCCAGGCTGATGACTGGACCGGGGCGTCCAGCTTCAGTTCCGCCTCCTGCCACCGTCCTCCAGACACGCGCTCGCTGGATCCCAGGGACACAGCTATCAGTGACGCTGGCCCAAGGGGCTGACATTCTAGTGGGGGGACTGAGAAGTAATAAAATACAGATGTCAGCCCCGTGGCTTAGAGACAGTGGGCACTCAGGGCACAATGAAGCCGGCATGGGCGGGAGGGGCCGGCGGCTGATGGCACTGCCCCTGCTGCACGCACGCGGGAACTCGGGCACAGAGGTCCCCACCTGGAGGGCCCTCCCCACCCCAGGTCCTGTGCTGGCCTGGTACCCGCTGGTCCACGTTGGAGCCAGCCCAGTGCCACCCTGCCAGCCCCCTCTGCCACCAACTCCCAGGAGCGTCACCTGCCGGCCCCGCCCAGCTCAGCTGGCTCCACGTGACACAGCCACGGAGCAGAGCATGGTGGGAGAGGGAGGTTCGAGAGATGGCACCATGCCCAGTGGGCGGACACACGCCCGTGTCCGGTGGAAAGAGAACTGCGGGCAGATGCCACAGGCTGGGCAGGGCCCAAGGGGCTCCCTCAGGTGTGTCCCACCCTGCAAGATGAGGCCTCGGGGTCCGGGCTCCCCGCTCCAGCCCAGCCCCCTGCAACCGGCCACTGTGAGTGCAAGGTCTGCAGGAAACTTAGGAAGGTTCTGGGCCCGAAGCCCTTGGAAAACCTCTGACCTGGAATAAGAAGGGAACCCCCTCCAGGGAGGGCCTGGCTCTGCGCACCCCACTCAGCCTGGGCATTCGGGGGGCTGGGTGCCAGCAGAGGCCAGCGGGACCCCACTGGGCCATGGGCAGAGAGCATCGGGGTGGGGGAGGGCAGATGAGCTGAGACCTCCCCAGGCAGTGGTGGGGCAGGAGTGGGGGAACCCGGGAGGCAGGAGGGGGCGGTTCCCAGAAATTCTCTCGTCTTGACCCCCATCAGTGAATTGGGCGTTGGTCCTGGTCACTGTCACTCCAGTGCTGGACGCTCAGTAACATAAAACAGCACAAAATGATGGGATGGAGGTGCAGCCCTGCGGCTGGCCCCCGCATGGGCGCAGGGCGTGGGCGTGGTCTCTGTGGAGGCGGTCACTGTCTGCGGGGCTCCAGCGGGTCGTGACCCTTCATATAGCAGAGCCTGGCTCTGCCGTGGCATCCAGTTTCCCCAGTTTCCCCGTGAGGCCATCCTTGGTGAGATCTGGTTTTCAAACAATGGCAGCCCATCCCCGTTTTATGCGTGTCGTCAGCTCGGAGCTCCCCAGCCCCTCCAGCTGCCTCTTCCAGACCCTGGCCCTCCTGCGGCGGTCGGGACCCTCCGAGGGGTTCTGGGGGGACGCCCCGGCAGGAGGCAGGTGGAAACCCTCCCCCCAGGCCCCCGAGAGCCACTAATGCGCTGAGCACTCGGTGGCTTTGCCTCTGAGTGTGCATCTGCGGCTCCCTCGCTCCCGTCCTATCTGGCGGGCACCATCACCTCCATCCCGCAGCACACGGCAGATTATTCCTTCCACCTTGGCCCTACTGACGGCCGTGGGCGGGGCCTGGGAGCTGCCCGTGCACACGGCCTGGGCAGCTGGGGGTTTCCTGCCCCGCTTGGCTCGGTTGCCCCCAACCGTGAAATGCGGACAGGACTGTGCTTAAGGCCGGGAGTGCCCAGCCACACAATGTGCCAGATCCGCTGCAAGTGAGGGCATGCTGCCTGGTTGGGGTCATGGGTTTGAGGTCTGAGGGCCTGGGGCTTGACTCTCCTGGGCCACTTGCTGGCTGTGTGACCTCAGACAATTCCGTGACCTCTCTGAGCTTTGCTTTCCTTGACTGGCACAGAGCAGGGGAAACAGACCCCACCATTTTCCCCCAAAGCTCTTTTACCCGTGTCCCCTCCACACTTTGTCCCCATAATTCACAGATGGGAGCCTGAGGCCTGGGATGGGGTGGGGTCTGCTGTAGCCGTTGGTGATGGAGCCAGGGCTGGAAGCAAGCTCCACCCCTTTTTGTTTCCTCATGTGGCATTCAGGTGTGGCTTGATCCAGAGGACACACTGGCTGGCTGGTGCCCTGTGGCTCTGGGTCTCCTGGTCCCAGGACCTCGAGCTGTGTGGTCATGTCAGCCTTCTCCACACCCTAAAGGGTGAAACAGCTTGAAGCACAGCACCAAGCCTGTCAGTATCTGGGTGGGAATCTTGCCATTGCCCCAGGCCTGGGGAAACCAGCCCAAGTGGGAGAAGCTGCACGGCTCCAGCAGGCGTGTGGGCCTGAGGAAGAGGTGGCATCTACCCACACACAGCCCCATGGCTCTCCTGATGCCCCAGGACGAGGGTGTCCCCTCCTCAGCCCGTCCCCAGTCCCACATGGGGACCCGGAGCCAGTCCCCACCTCCTCTGGGCCTTGTTGCCCCATCTGTAAACAAGAGGCAAGAACAGGGGCCGACAGGGTGGGACCCGGCGGGCCCAGGGGGGATGTTCCAAGAAGCTGATGGGAACACCCCCAACTGGCCCTCCCCCCACCGTTTCTCCCCAGGCCCAGGTTTGCCCCCTCCTGCTGGGTCACGGGAGGGTCACACATGCGCGGTGCCTGGGCATTCATGCAGAACAGACCCCCCTCCCACTCAGGAGGCTCTGTGGCCAGAGGGCAGGATGGGAGGTGACCAGCTGGGGGCCCTGGGCGTTACAGACAGGTTCCCACAGCCGCCAGTGGTGCCATCGCACTTGGTTGGGCTCAATTCTCACTTCGAAATAACTGCCCAGGAAGTGGCCTTCCGTGCCTGCCCAGGGCCCTGTTTGGTGTGGCCATGTGACCACAGCTCTGCCACCACGGGCCACTCTCGAGCCCCTCAACGCACCGGAGCCAGGGGTGCCCAGCCGGGTGGCTGTTGGGGCTGCAGCTGCCTCCCGCCCCCGTGGCACCCCCGTGGACTCGGAGGGGACTGGTCACGTGGCTCTATCCCTGAGCCGTCAGGTCGCCCCGTCACCGCTGAGAGCCACAGAGGCGTTGTCTGTTCCCAGGCGCAGAGGGGCTGTGGGCCTGGCCAAGGTCGCGCAGGGACTGACGCTGAGCCCGGCCGGCCCGCTGGCTGCCCGCGAGTCAGGCACCTTTGAGTGCTCAGTGAGCACCTACTGTGTGCGAGGCCCTGTCCTTCCCACACCATGTCCGCCGTGTCGTTTCCCCTCACACGACCTGTGGGGGGAGCTCTTATCCCCCGTTTCACACGAGGAGAAACCGAGGGCTGTGAGGGAAGTGGCCTGTCCAGCTGGCAGTTAGCAGTGTCAGGGAACAACCCAGGTTAGAGCCCTTGGGCTGGAGAGGTTTATGCATCACCCCCTACCGGTTGGGTTAAGAGGAGTCAGCCTCCCATCCCCACCCCGGGGCAGCTCGTCCCAGAAGCGCAGGGCCAGGGTCAGTTGCTGAAGCTGCAGAGGGGACAGTCAGACCCTGGATGGTGGTGGCCACATGGGACAGGCAGAGGAGCGCCGGCCTCCCCCTCCCGTGGTTTCTCTCTGTCCTTCTCGGGCCTCCGCTGTCACCCAGCTCATGGCTTTCTCGGTCAGGAGGGTCAAGTTGGGGGCAGGAAAAGTTGGCTGGACTTTAGAGGAGATGACCTTGGGCAAGTCACGCCACCCCAGTAAAGAGGGCACAGACCCCCAGTGTTCCAGGTCGTGGGGGCATCCAGTGAGGTGCGTCTGCAGTGGGAGGGGCTGAGCTATGAGTCTCCATAGCACGTCACTGCGAAAGAGCCTGTGCCAGCCGGTACCAGGCCAGGGGGGACAGAGGGACTGGCTCGCCCCACCCCGCTGACCGCTGCCAGTCCCGATCTGCTGTGTGACCTTGAGAGAGTCGCTCACCCTTTCTGGACCTGGTTTCCACATTGGTACAGGACGTGTTGGAAGCACACACTTGCAGGGCTCACATAGCTCCCCAGCCCGCCCCACTCTGGGCCCCCACCCATGGAGACTTCTAGAACTCTGCCAGGGCGGGGCCTGCTCGCCCCTGGGGTTTTCCTCCTCTCTCTCACTTGCTCCTTTTTCTCTCTCTTTTTTGTGACTTTTATCAAAGGCAAACAGCGTGATCCCTGAGATAGGGCCGCTCCCTACAGAGCTGGGGCCAGCTGGCCCACGGAAGCCACAGGCGGGGCCAGGCAGAGCGATGGGGCTGATTAGATATGTGGGTGCTGGCAGTGCCCCAAGGTGGGCACCCGCAGCCAGTCCCAGAGCCCCCTGTTCAGGGCGGGAGCCGCGGGGCAGCTGGACTTTGTGCTCTGGAGGCCGCCAGCCATTCGCACCAACAGCCTGGCCCCTGGAAGGAGGAGCCAGCCAGCAGGGGCAGGAGGCAGCCCCCAGGCTCACGGCCACTCCTGCCAGCCCACAGGGCCGCCCGAGTCAGAGCTGCCAGCCGCCTGCTGCAGCCATTGCTCAGGGGGGAAAACCGAGGCCTGGGATGGCTGGGCATGGTGGGCTCTGGAGCCAGATGGTCCGGGTTGGAGCTCTGGATCTTCCATCAGAAAGGAGCTCGGATCTCGTCTGGGTGGGGTGACTGCACCCCTTCCTTGCTGTGCAACCTTGAGCAAGTTGCTTGAGCTCTCTGAGCCGGTGGGGCGGGAAGATCAGAACCTCCTCACTGGCTTGTCGTGCATGTTGTCAAGGGGCCGCCAAGGGCGCAGGCGTGGGGCAGAGCTGGGGCCAAGGCCAGGTGTGAGGGCAGCAGCTCAGTGGCAGGGCTGGGCTGGGCTGGGCCCCAGGCCTCAGGACAGCCGGGCGCCCGGAGGAGGAAGCTGGCCTCGCCGGCTGACACGCGGCTTTCCCCTCTCAGCACCAGCCCAGCGGGTAAACTGAGGCCCAGCGAGAGCGGGCGGAGGCAGGACGTGGCCCAGCCTGTCGGTTCCAGACCCCAGTTCTCCCAACCAGCTCGGCCCGGCCTCCTTTCTCCGTCCTGTCCGGACACCCTCGGAGGGTTTTGAGGCCGGGATAGACATTGCAATCATGTAAATACACAAAATCGGAACCGTCCCATCCGGTTCCTCGCAGATGCTCGGGGCGAAATTGAATCCCAGCGAGGCGTGTTTGTTCTGGAAATAACGTGCGTGGGGTTGTTTGCCAGAACAAATCAGTCTTTGTCCCGATGCTGTGCCTGGGACAAAGGTGGCCTGACCCCCGTGGGGGGTCCACCCAGGCCGCACAGGCCTGCCCCTCCCCCAGAGGAGACATCTGCAGTTGGGGAAACTGAGGACAGAGCAGGAAGGGTCAGCCACGGGCCGGGAGAGCTAGGGGCTGGCCCACCTACCCTCTCCCCTTCCCCCAGCAGCCTCCTGTCCTCTCTGTCGCCTCCTGCCCCAGCCCAGAAAAGCCCAGATAGGGTATCAAGGCCTCAGCCTTGAGCGCAGGGCTCTGGTTTAAATCCATCTGCCTGCTGCATACCTTGAGCGAGTCACTTAACCGCTCTGAGCCTCAGTCTCCCCCTCAGAACACCAGGTGGATAGCTGGGAGGAATCCCTGCAGACTGTGCGAGGCGCTGGGCTGGGGCTCCATGACCGGGGACCAGGGATCGTTAGGATTGTGACTTCTCGGGGCAGATGGTACTGCCCCCGGTCTTCAGCTGAGGGAACAGAGACCAGGGTGGACAGAGCACAGAGGACTGGCCAGGACCTGGCTGGGGCTGGCGTCTCTGTGCCCCACTCCCCCCAGCTGTCTGGACCTGGAAGGAGGAAAGAGAGACACCAGTCACAGGAAGCTGCTGGGAGGACACCTCCACCTGAAAGCCCCCCTGCCTGGCCCACTGCCAGAGCTGCCACCACCCGTGTTTCCTGGGAGCCCCCCAGCGCAGAGGCTCCCTGGCCCCTGCCCCAGGGCCCACACTGGCTTCTGTGGCTGAGTGAGGACTGAGCCGTGAGTCCAGAGGCCCGGGTTCTGGTCCTACCTCCAGCCTGAGCTCGCCGTGTGGCTGGGGCGCTCCTGGGCCTCTCTGGGCCCAGGTCTCCTGTCCGTGCAGTGGGGCTGACCACCTCCACAGCCACCACTGTCTGTGTTCTCCGGCCATTACAGAGACTGCTTAAAACTACCTGTCTCCCCTGCCTGTCACTCTGCCTCCAGCTCCCACCCCCAACTCAGCGCCTCCCAGCCCCTTGCCTTTGCTCATTCAGACTTCTGTTTTTTCTTAGCCTTGAGGTCTCAGTCTTCCAGGAGTAGATGCCCCACCCACCCCCACTTTTCTTTTTTTTTTTTTTTTGTGAGGAAGATCAGCCCTGAGCTAACATCCATGCTAATCCTCCTCTTTTTTGCTGAGGAAGATCAGCTCTGAGCTAACATCTATTGCCAATCCTCCTCCTTTTTTTCCTCCCCCAAAGCCCCAGTAGATAGTTGTATGTTGTAGTTGCACATCCTTCTAGTTGCTGTATGTGGGACGCGGCCTCAGCATGGCCAGAGAAGCGGTGTGTCGGTGCGCGCCTGGGCCCCGAACCTGGGCTGCCAGTAGCAGAGCGCGCGGACTTATCCGCTAAGCCACGGGGCCGGCCCCACCCCCACTTTTCTGATGCAGTTTTACATCTGGTTGGGAGAGGGTCTCTGCTAGGTGCAACTGGGCTTAAACACCTGCTTGACCCCATTTCAGCCACGCGAGGAGTTGGGCAGGAACTAGAAGCTGGAAACAGGTTATCTGAGCAGATGGATGTTAAATATCCCCCGGGCCACCGTGGACTGTTGCACAGGTTGTGTACTGCACAAGGGCACTGGATGAGCTGAGGCTGAGATCCAGGTACCAGCCATGGCCCTGCATCCACTCACAGGGGGTGCCCTTTCGAACACACAGCCCCTCAGACACAGCCTCCTCCGGACCAGGGAGTTATGTTGTCATGGTGACCATTGCCCGATCCCCAGCCCAGGTCCCTCGGTTCCTTGGCCTCCCCGCCTTTCCCAGGCCTCGCCAGTCTCCAGCAAGCCCTGAGTGGTGGGTTTTGCCCCCAGGCATGTGGAACGGCTGCTTTTATCAGGAGCCAGCCCTCTCTCTGGTGGTGCACGATACCCAGCAGATGGAGCGGCTGCCGTGGGAAATACCAGCCACGCTGTTATCTGGGAGGCTCGGCTCAGCGGCTCTGGGGCTCCGATTAGGGAGCACAGCCGTTTGCCTATGTGTGCGCGCGTGGGCAGGGCGGGGTGGCGCATGGCTCTGCCCCCTTCCTCCATCGCCACGAGGGCTGGGACAAGCCAGAGGCAGGGCTCCGGGAGAGGGACCTCCAGACCCACAGGTGTGAGAAGCTGGGTCAGACGGGAGGCCTAGGGCTGCCCCACACCTCCTCGCTCGCAGGGTGACCTAGGCCAGCCCCCCACCACGCTGTGTCCCCGAGTCTGGGTGGGACTTGGCCACACGTGGGAAGACTGAGCTGAATTCCACGTTGCTCCTCCCTCAGGAAGGCGGGCACCGGCCTCAGGTGAAAGGCATCGTCTCCTCGTGGGGGCTCCATGCCCGACCAGGCCAGAAACGGGCTGCTTCCTGCATGTTCTGGACACTGAAAGGAAAGTGTGTGAAATGAGGGAGTCACAGCCACCGTCCCTGTCCTGTCTGTGGCCCCAGCAGGAGAACGAAAGCCCAGACAGGCACGTGGGGTCCCCGTCCAGAAGCCCAGGTGCCAACAGCACCTGTGTGGCTCAGAGCGCGTCTGGTTGTCCAGGGTGGTTGGGGGGCCGCGGTGTTAGGATTCTGAATGACTCCCCCTCGACCCCACTGCCCTGAGTCGGGGAGGCCAGTACACAGGCTCGGTCCACGGTGGGCTCCCTCCAGCCTCAGAGCTTGGACCCGTCAGATGGCTGGACAGACGGACAGACAACGGACAAATGAGTGCCCAGCAAGCTGGCCTTTTAGATGGCCTCTTCCTCCTCAGTGCCCCTCACATGCACCCACTCCCTGAGGGCCCACCGGGTGGGGGACCAGAGACCAAGCTGCACCCAGGACACGAGAGGCCAGGGCCCCGGCTCACATCTGGAGCAGGCGGCCTGGGTTCAGATCCTGGCGCCCACTGCCAGCGGCCTGGCCTCTCGGGCCTTGGGGTTCCTCATGTGTCCAGGGGTCATGAGGAGAGGACCGACTTCATAGGGCCGTTCAAGCAGGAGTGGGTGCCAGCCGGGCCACACTCCCATCCCTGATGGTGGCCCAGCTCTCACTCGGCCCCTCGGCGCCAGGCCCTGCAGGGCCAGGGGAGAGGGTGGCCTGTGGGCAGAGCCCTAGGCCGGGACCCAGGCATCCTGGGTGGGCTGGCAGAGGACACAGCCCCTCGTGGGCGGGCCGCAAAATGACAGAGTCAGCCTCTGCCCCCCGCTCCACGGGCTGATAAAGGGGCGCCGGCCTCTGCAGCCTCGTCCTGGTCCCCTGCCATCTTATCTGCCCTGGGGAAGACAAGGACCCAGTTAGAACGTTTCAGCCGGGCCTCCCGGCGTATTTGCACGTTATCTCTGCCATTAGGCCGGCAGTTATCTGATAATCGGGCCCATTAAGGCCACAGCCTGCCCGATCGGGCTCCAGGAAGTGGGGCCGCCACAGTGTGCTCACACGGGGACCATGCCAGGCCACATGGGGCCTCCGTGGCCCAGGCAGCTGGGTGGCACCTGAGGCACAAGGGGGCCCGGCCTTCATGGGCAGAGGGTGGGTGGCCTGGGGAGGAGCCACCCTCTGAGGGTGTGGCTACCACCGTCCCCTGTCCAGTGAGGACCCTGAGGCTCGGGGCCAGTGGGTTGTGCCAGGTGTGAGGCTCCCGGGCAGCCTGACAAATGTGAACATCCTTGGTGCCTTAAAACATCAGAAATCTGTCCTTTCCCAGTTCTGGAGCCAGAAGCTCAAAATCTAGGTGTGGCAGGGCCGCGCTCCCTCCGGAGGCTCCGGGAGGGTCCTTCCCGCCTCTCCCAGCTCCTGGGCTTCTCCCCTGTCTCTTCTCTTCTGCGTGTCTCTTCTAAGGACCCTCGTCATTGGGTGTAGGGCCCACCGGATGATCCAGGACAGTCTCATCTTGAGATCCTAACTTTCCAAAGAAGGGCACACTCACGGGTTCCAGTGGACGTGTCTTTTGGGGGCCACCATCCAGCCCACTCACAAGGTCACGTGGATTGTGTGGCGAGGCCAGGCTGAACCCAGGAGCCTGACTGCAGACCCGGTCCGACCCCAAGGCCCCATCCACGGCACAGGCAGCAGCAGCCCCTGAGCGCCACACCCTCAGCGAGAGTCAGGGCCCAGACCTTTCCAGAGAGCGAGCAGAGGTCCTGGGAGGGTGCATGGGGGCAGCAGCATTCTGGGGTCCCCGCCAGCCCGTCGCTGCCGACCTGCAGGGAGTGGTCAGAGCTGACGTCAGTGCCACTGGGCGCAGATTCCAGCTTTGCCGAGGGCCGGGGAGGAGTGTGTGGCGCTGTGCCTCAGTTTCCCCCTGTAGGGCCCTGTGCTGAGCGTGCTTGGTGGATTAACTCCTCCGGTCCTCACACCAACCTGAGGAGGCAGGAAGGATTGAGGTCTCCGTCTTACAGCCGCAGAAACCAATGCCCGGCTTCTCCACAGCTGCCCTGCAGGCCTGCTCTGTGGAGTCAGGGCTCAGGCCAACGGGAAGGGGCCGGGAGGAGCGTGCGGAGGGGCGGGAGGCAGTCTCGTCTGCGCCGTGACCCTGTTCTGTGCCCGCCCAGCGTAAGCAGCGGGGTGACTGGGCTCCACCCGTGCACCCTGGGCTTCGGGAGGCACACACGTCCCGACAAGGCGGCAGCGGTCCCCAAGCCACACGCCTGCCTGATCAGACCCAGCTGCAGGCCCCTCCTTGTCCTCTCTCGGACAGGACACGTGGCCCCCAGAACCCGGGCACCAGCCACCATCCGTGTAACTCAGGCCCAGGCCCACGGGGCTGCCCTCCCTCCCCTGCCCCACAGCCCCCTGGCTGCCCCTGGGGGGATGGGGGCTACGGGGGGGCTGGACCTGGGCAGTCCCCAGGGCCGGGCGCTCCTCACGCCTCTGATGTCTCTCCCCGCAGACGAGCTGGAGCTGGTGCTGCAGGATGGGCAGAGGTGCGTGCGGGCTCAACGCGGCCTCGCCGAGGGCCTGTCCTGGGGCCCATTCCGCGGGAGCATCCAGAGCAGAGCCTCATCCCCTGGGCAGGAGGAACCGGTAAGGAGCCCCGACCCCGGCCAGCCCGCCCAGCAGCCGCAGGGCGGCGGCCAGGGCAGCGGCCAGCCCAGGGCCCAGGCCTCTTCGGCCCCCGGGCCAGGCCCAGGCCAGACTCCAGCCCAGGAGCAACTGCCACCTCGAGTGGAACCTGTTGGGAGGTGCGAGCTGGCACCAGGGGGACAAAGAGGAGCTAACTGCCTGGGGGCACAGGAGGGCTTCCTGGAGGAGGGGTTCCCTGAGCAGGCCCTTGACGGATGAGTAGAAGTTGTCGAGGCAGAGGAGAAGGGTGTTGAAGGGGAGGAAGCAACAAGGAGCCAAGCGGTGGGGCTGGACCTGGCCTGTGGCTGGGGCAGCAGGCAGGGACTTCACAGGCGCCACCACCGCTGTGATAAGGGAGGTGATTTCTGGGTGCTTCAGGACAGCCATGGCAGAGGGTGAAAGATTCGTCCATTTCCGTCCCTGTGGGTCCTTCTGATGACAGGGAGAGGGCGCCGTTGGTACCTCAGTGTCCTCAGCACCCCTCCAGTCCTGTGACTCAGAAGCCCCACCTGGGCAGTGCCATCCAAGGCAGCATGTTCCTCACCACTGGGCCATCGTTTGTCTCGGGGTCACTACCTTCTGTTTATGGCAAGTTGGTCTGGCATCCTCTTGCAGGGGGTACAAAGGCTCCTTTTAAAATACATTTCACTTAAGAAAGGACATCAATGTATGGGAAACGAACAAGTAAGTATGGGCGAACGGGCATCATACGGTATGACGGGAACTGGGAAGGGCCTGTGCAGGACAAGCGTGTGCAGGACACCTCCAGCCCTGATAGCACTTCTCTAGGACGCCAGACGGGACCCCAGGTTGGTCCCCTCAAGCCCAGGCTCCGGCACCCCAAATGTGCACAGGCAACCAGAGCCTGGGCCTTTTTTGATTCTTGATGTGGCATTCAGGTGTGGCTTGATCCAGGGTATGCACTGACTGGCAGGTGCCCTGCGGTGCTGTGTCTCCTGGTCCCGAGGCCCCAGGCATGGGCCTCCTGTAGGTCTCCATTTGGTCTGCGGGCAGTGGCGGGGATATGTGGGTGAGGCTTCCCCCGCACCTGGGGGCCAAATGCTGCCCTGACAGCTCTAACCAGCTCCAGCCTGGCAGTTAGAGCCCCCACTTCTCAGCGGCAGAAACCAGGGCCCCAAGAACTCGGCCTGCAGCAGTGTCCATGGGGCTAGTGGGGAGCCACAGGCAGAATCCCCAGCTGCAGACCCTCACACTGGCGCTCACAGCCCCCACCCACTCCTGTGTGTAATAAAACCTGGGCTGCAGGTCAAGCTAAGTTAGAATCTCTGGGCTGGGGCCTGGGCCTCAGAAGCTTGAAGTCTCCTGGGGTCCAAATGTGCAACCCAGCTGAGGCCCCCTGGGCCGCCCACACCGCCTATCACAACTGAGCTGCCAGGCTCAGAGGGGCAGGTGCTTGCCCAGGTGCTTGGAGAGTCTGCGAGAGGCTGGCCCAGGAGGGAGGATGCCCACCTTCATGGCCCCATGTTGCAAGATCTGGATCCCAGGGTCTCCTACCTCCTGGCCATTTTGCTGTGTGCCCCCAGGCAGGCCCCTGACCTCTCTGAGCTTCCGTTTCCTCAGCCTTTGGGACCTCAGGAGGGACACAGGGGAGCCCTGAAGGGTCCTTGAAGCCTGAGCCTGCAGACCCTCCACCCTCCCGGCAGAGGAGAGTGTGGGCAGAGGTGCAGC
The DNA here is from genome assembly GCF_057802395.1 of Ceratotherium simum simum. Lineage (NCBI taxonomy): Eukaryota > Metazoa > Chordata > Mammalia > Perissodactyla > Rhinocerotidae > Ceratotherium > Ceratotherium simum. The sequence goes on along the minus strand of NC_141929.1, from coordinate 2,136,387 downwards.
TTGTCTGTGAAGTGGCCAGGGCGGCTGGGAGAATTAAATGAGGTGATCCATGTGTGGTGCTTACCACGGGGTACAGCTCAGTGGGCACTGTAGCCAGTAGCCCTGTAGGAGGTAGGACCTTCTCATCCCATGTCCCAAGCAGGGATGGAACAGTGGAAGCTCCAGGTGGTGGCTTTCGACTCCGTGGAAGGAGCCTGATTTTGGCATCATTGGAGGATGGAAGCTGTGTGTTGAGAGCTGGCTCTGGAAGCAGTGAGCTCCCTGTCACTGGAGGCATGCAAGCAGCAGTTGACTTCAGAGGGCAGGCTGTTGGGGGGCAGTTAATGGTTGGAAGAAGGAGTGGGTGGGCTGGGAGCTCCGTGTCTCTGTCTCTGAACTCTCCAAGTGTCAAGAAAACCCATAAGCAGTGACAGGACAAAGCCAAGTGGCTGAGGATGGGGAGTGTCAGTGTGGTCTGGGCAGGGCCTGCACCTCTCCTCTTCTCTATCCTTCTGGGGACAGTCAGCCCCTTCCAAGATGGACAAGTGTGTGTTCCAGACTGGCTTACACACTGCCATGCGCCCATCCTCACGCAAGCCCCTCATCTCCTCCTCCCCTGCCCTGTGAGGCAGTACCACCATCTCCATTTTACAGATGAGGAAACTGAGGCTCCAAGAGGTTAGGGACCAGGATCAAATAGTAGAGAGAGGATTGGAACCCACGTCCGCTCCACCCGAGACCTGGCAGGCTCCGTAAGGACAGGACTGAGGGTGGGAGACCCTCTCCTCCACCTGCAGCCTCCTCTCTGGGGTTCTCTCCCCCTGGGGCTTGGGCCACAGGTCAGCCTGGGGAGACTTGGCACGAGGTTGGAAGCCCTCTCCAGATGGGGAGAGAATGTCGGAGGGGAGTGAGGAAGCCAGTGCCAGAGAAACCAGAGGCCTTTGAGGCTCTTGCAGAGGAGCCAGGGAGGAAGGAGCCGGCCTGCGCTTCCCTGCACCTTTATCTCCTGCAGAGTTAAATCCCTGATTAACCCTTATCTCTCCAGCGGTCGCTATCTCCGCCTTGGCGCCGAGCGTCCAGACACACCGCACAAGATGATTGATTTCTTAAAGATACGCACGCCTTCCCGATACTTCATTTATTGTCTAAATATTTTTGCTAACATTTCAGCGGGCCCTTATCAAGCTCGGCTGATGGGTCCCAGGTCTCCCCACGCACCTCCCACCCCAGATCATGCCTATCAGCCACCAGGCGGGTTGTCTCTGCTGTGTGGAGAGGAAGGACGGTGCCGAGGGGGTGTGGCGACCCTTCCCCTGTCGTCTCCTTGGCCTGGGTGCTTGCAGGCAGGAAGAGGGGCAGACAGCCAGACAGCGCTCCCCCACAGTCTCTGCACACATCAGACGTTGGGAGTGGGAGCCCCATAAAGGACACAGAGTGCGCAGAGCCTGGCCAGGGTGGAGAGTCCGGTCCGGCACCAGCTTGCTGAGTGATCTCGGGTGGGTCCCTCCCTGATCCAGCTGTGGCTTCCCCTGCTGGAAACCCAGGGCTTGGAGGCCCAGCCAGCTCAAAACTTTGGAATCAGATACAAAAGAAATGTTCAGAATGGATGGATGGGTGGATGGATGGGATGGATGGGTGAATGGGTGACTGGATGGGTGGATGGGTAAGTGGATGGGTGCACAGGTAAGTGAGTAGGTGGGCAGGTAGGTGGATGGGTGGATGGGTGAGTGAGTGGAAGGGTGGGTGGAGGGGTGGGGGGGGGGATGGATAGATGGATGGATGGATGGGGGATGGATGGATGGATGGATGGATGGATGGATGGATGGATTGGGGATGGATGGATGGATGGATGGATGGATGGGGGATGGATGGATGGATGGATTGGGGATGGATGGATGGATGGATGGGTGACTGGATGGGTGGATAGGTGAGTGGATGGGTGCACAGGTAATTGAGTAGATGGGCAGGTAGGTGGATTGGTGGATGGGTGAGTGAGTGGAAGGGTGGGTGGATGGGTGGGTGGATGGGGAGATGGATGGATAGATGGATGGATGGATGGATGGATGGATGGATGGGTGGATAGGTGAGTGGACGGGTCAGTGGGCGGATTGGTGGATGGGTGAGTGAGTGGATGGGTGAGTGGGTAGATGGATGAATGGGTGGATGGGTAAGTGAGTAGATGGGTGGACAGGTGGATGAATGAACAAATGAACTGTTTCACCCCCAGCCTGGCCCACGCTGGCTTGGCCCATCTATCTGTCTAGTCATCCCCCCAGGGCTCACCCACTTTAGCCATGAGGCCACTGTGACATCAGTGAGACCTAGGAGGAGCGAGCAGGGCTGCAGGTCCAGTGTCAGGGTCCTTACCATGGCAGAGCCAACCTCACCGCAGGGCAAGCCCTGGCCCAGGGGCCTCCTGTCCAGCAGCCGGTGGGGGCTGAGACACGACGCCTGGGTGCGCGCCTGTTGATGTCCCTGTCTCCCTCTTCAATTCTCATTTATGTCTGTCTGTAATAGCTAATAGATTCATAAGGGATGGGGGACACACGGGGAAGACCCCAAGCCCAGGTGTGAGGCGCTGCAAGGTCCTTCCTTACCCAGATGGAGATGCACCGCGAGCCGCCCCACGTCCAGCTTTGCTCACCTGATGAAAGGCTTCTGAGTTCCGCGTCGGGCGTCCCCTTCCCGGGGTGTGCAGGGTGCCCTGTCGCTACTGCCTCCGGCTGTCCAGCCCTGTGGTTCCTCCCTGGAAAGTGGAGTGAGCAGCGTGCGGCTCGCTGGGAGACACCCTGATGGCAAGCGGTTCCGACCCACTCAGATCCGAGCGCCAGTGGAGCAGCATCTGGGCCGCCCGCCCGCCGGTCCTGCACACATCCCTGCCCCGACCCCGCTGCCTCACTCAGCAGTCTGTGGGCCTCCCCAGGCCCCCACGGCTCCCAGGAGCCTCGCCCAGCCTTCCCAGCCCGTGTGCCCCACACAGTGGACCCGGCAGCTCCACGGGGCCCTGCAGCCCCATGGGAAGGGCCGTGAGACTGTGCTCCCCACCACATAACTGGGTGTGGCCTCGCCCAGACCCTGGGAGAGCCCATAGATCACTAGGACCACGGCGGCCCTTCCCCGCAGGCCTGGGGCTGAACTCTCTGCTAACCCACTATGGCCATGTAGCAGCTGTTCCAACTGCCCCATGGTACAGATGGGGAAACTGAGACTCAGAGAGGGCCCAGAATGTAAGTTTCCTGTGGCTGCTGTAACAGAGCACCTCAACCTGGTGTCTCAAGCAGAATCGTATTCTCTCTTGGTTCTGGAGGCCAGAAGTGAGAAATCGAGGTGTTGCAGGGCTTCCTTCCGGGGTCTCTGAGGGAGGGTGGTTCCAGGCCTCTCCTCTCTCCTGGTGGCTCTGGCGGCCCTTGGGGTTCCTCGGCTTGTCCAGCCTCTGCCTCCGTCTTCTCCCCGTCTCTGCTCTTCTGAAGACACTCGTCACTGGAGTTAGGACGCACCTGGATAAGCCAGGGTGATTTCATCTGGATTATCCCCAGTTTAATCACACTTGCGAAGACCCATTTTCCAAACAAGGTCCCATTCACAGGCTCCGGTGGACATACCTTGGGGGCTATATTCAGCCCCCCACAGAGCTAGCAAGTGGCAGAGAGCCGGGGTCCTGGCCAGGTTGGCCCCTGGGGGGAAGGTCAGGTTGGGGCAGAGGGCAGCATGGGGTGCTCTGAGAGGTGGACACCCTCCTGGGGACTAGACCCAGACAGGAGACCTGCTGCTGGTGTCCCTGGGTCCCTGGCACCAGCTCTGCATGCCTCAACTTCCCTGCCTGCAGTTGTAGGAGCTGGGAAGGTGCCGCAGGGCCTGGGAGGTGCTGTGGGTGTGAAGGGGCTCTGGCTACAGGGTCAACTCAGACTGGCCTCCTGGGGCCTAGGAGAAGGCTCCACTGGTCTCAGGGACTCTGGGACCCCTCCTGCCACACGGGAAAGACCCGCGCTGAGGTGCTGGGAGAGGCCTGTCCTTCTCAGCCCTGGCCACCCCGCCCCTGGGGCCAGGGCAGCCATGGGTACCAGGCCCACCCTTACTGCTGGCTCCCCCACTGAGCCCAAGGGCCTCCCCTAGGAAAGGGGCTGGGGGCCAAATGGCCCTCCCCACTGCTGTCCCCACCCCCTGCTCTCCCCTCCCATCCCCTCTGCTGTCCCCTCCCCTGCTGTCCCCACCCCCACTGTCTATACCTCTGCCTCCCCCCTCCAGGCCTCACCCCCCTCTCAGCCTGTCCCTGTTTCTCTAGCACTTTCCCCTCCAGCTTCCATTGGCTGTTTCTTGCCAGCCTCCCCACTCCAGCATCCATGCCCGAGATCAGAGACTGCGTGTTCTGTTCTCGGTGCCCCTGAACCTGGCACACAGCAGGCCCTGGGGACTGTTTGCCAAATGAATGAATGAATGAAAAGGATGCAGTGATGCAGTGGAGATCACGCAGACCTCGGTTCTGGTCCCATGTGCACGCAGCCACTTCCCATGGCCTTGGGCATGGGTCACCTCTGTGGGCCTCAGTCTCCTCACCTGTGAAATGGGTTCTTCACAGGATCGGGGGGAGATAAGAGGGGCCGAGGACAGAAAGGCCGTTGCCTCTGGCAAGAGTGAGCGGGATGCGGGGGGTGGGGGGCTTCTCAGAATGGACTGGAGGATGAGGCAGGTGGGTGGGGGCCCCCATCAGAGCCCACCCGGGGCCTGACCTCCATAAACCTGCCCCACAGTGACTTAGGGGAGGCCCCAGGCGGCCCCACTCACCTGCAGGGCTGACTGGCTCCCTAGGCCAGACCACCCCCTCCCCCCAGAACAGAACAGGGGCCCCACCTCCCTTCGAGGCCGCTTCATGAGATGCACAGCAAGGTTTGGGAACAGGCTCAGATGAAGTTGTCACAGCGGATGCGGTGGAGATAGGGTTTCTGATGGTTATCAGCGGGCGCAGAATCCGGACACTGACCTCTTTGTTGGGGGAAACAAGGAGCTCTCAGATGCACCTGGAGAATTTAAAGTGGCCGCCCGTTATCCCGGGGCGGGGTGGGGCTGGCCTGAGCCAGGAGGGAGGGACAGGGGCCACCTCGAGGGGCTGCAGGCAGGACAAGGGTGGGGCTTCTTGCTGACCCCGACATGGCCTGTCCCACGTGAGCACCGGGCCCCAAGCCTGGGGGCGCCCGCGGAGGAAGGCAGCCTGCGGTGGCGGTGGCGGCACACGGCACACACGTCTCTGATGGTTTTGGCAGCAGGGCCAGGTGGAGGCATTATAAACAGCCCCTCCCAGGCTTGCTGCCCACAGGCAGGGCAGGGCCGGGAAGGGGGCCTGGCTCAGCCCAGCGCCTTCAACCACCAGAGAAAAGGGCTTCTGTTCCAGGGCTGCTTGGAACTGGGGGAGAATGAGGGGAAAAAGAATATAAATAACTGGGCGCTGAGTCGGCCCCTCCACAGGGGACGCTGGACTGAAATCTGCCCCCACCCAGCGTCCTCAGCCTAGGGCTGGGCTGGCTCCTGGGGGCTGTAGCCCTGCAGGTGTCAGGGGTCCAGCTGCCTGGTGCAGGGTGAGGCTCTGGCTCAGGGCTGGCCGGAGGGGGCAGCCCCTGCACCCCTAGGGTGTTCAGACTGGCAGGGAGGCCACCCCCAGCCCCACCTTCCCTGTGTAAGTGGGGGGCCAGGCCCCTCCCAGAGCATCGGGCTGAGGATGTGGGGTGAAGCCCTGGACCTCCTAGCCCATTTCCCTCCTGGGATCGGGTGCAGGGTGCAGGAGGAAGCCCCATCCTGGCCCCTACGTCCCCCTCCTCCCCGCCCACCCTCACAGACAGCCGTGCACCAGCCCAGGGCAGCCACCAAGCGTGTCCTCAGTAAACACGGGGACTTGGCGAAGGGCTGCCCGGCGGAGGCACAGAGCCGGGTGGGAACATGCTGCTGCCACCTCCCCGCTCTCAGAGCGTACGCGGAAAACTCGGGGCTTCTGCAGCGTCAGCAGTGGTGTTTTTATCGTGCTGCGAACACGCGCTCCTGAGAGTGATAAGCATTAAACCGACTGGGAGGCTGTCAGTCTCAGTTTGAGGGTTTAGAAATATTGGGACGAATAATTAGATTTCATATCGTTACCGCAGTGCCCATCGGAGGATCAGGCAGATTAATTTTTTTCACCCTCCTCCACTCATTAATATTCATTAGAGGCTCAGGGAGGCCCCAGCCTCCTCCTGGCTGCAAGCTGCTGGCCCAAGTCGGCGCAGCTGGGACGCAGGAGCCCCTGGTCACCCGCCGCTGTGCCTGCCCTGCCAGTGCCACTTGTCCCCCGGCCTGTCCCCAGCTGTGGCCTTGGCTGAAACCTCCAAGCCGGCGGGGACCCCAGCTGCGCCCACTCTGTAGCCATTAGAGTCGCCGGGTGCCGCCTGCACCCACCTGCCCAGGCAGGCTCCCTGGTGGAGATGTTTGCCCCACGTTGACATGTGCCAATTGCTGGCCGGTGCCCCAGTGGATGCCAGCCTCCTGGGCCCGAAGGCGTGGCCCCTGCCTGCTGTGTCCTGCTGGCCAAAGGGAAGGCGAGAGCAAGGGCAGCCAGGGCTCGCTTGCTGGTCACGCACCAGGCGGGTGCCATTCGAAAGGGAGGGATTCACATAGATTGCTACTTCCTGATGCCTTGGGGGGAACTGAGTCCCAGAGAAAGGGACGTGACCCGCCCTGCAAGCAGGTGGCAGAACGAGAATGGGTCTGGAGTGAGCACGTGGGCTCCGGCCGCAGCGCCAAGCAGGAGGGTCATCATCCATTTACAGAGAGATGCTGAGGCCCAGGGAGGGCAGACATGGTGGTGGGATGGTGGGTTCTGCTCCCAGGGCCAGGACTTTCCGCTGGCCAGGGTGCCCCAGCCTTGCTGGGAGTTGTCACCGGGAATGCCCGGTCCACGGGCCTGATCTCGCTGGGTCCCCGAGTCTGCCACGGGATGGGGACGAGTCACAGAGGTGGTAAGAGGGGCCACCATGGGTCAAGGGATGGTGCCTTGGCCAAGGTCACAGAGTGGGAGGCCAAGACTGGACTGGACCCCAATGCCCAGCTCTGGAGCCCGTGTGGTCCCTGCAGGCAAAGCCCAGGAAGATGCTGTGGGCTCCGACCTGGCGGGAGATGCCAGAACCCGTCAGAGGATGTCCTACACACCATCACTGCCCCGGCCGTCCCACCATGGTAGCATCCTGGCCCACTGTCATGTGCGCCCCTGGGGTGCACAAAACTGCCCCCGTCAAGGTGGCAGCATTTCCAGGGACAGCAAGTGACACTGGTTCTTTAGTTAAAGGTCCTGGTGCACAAATTTCTGAGTAAAAATCATTTATTTGCATAAAACAAAGAAAAATACCCCAAGTGGACACGCACTGTGCCTTTCCGTACAGCACCCAGTGGCTGAGCTTGGGGACCACCAGGCAGAGCTGCCAGCCTATAACCGGGGTCCAGCACTGAGGCTGAGGCCCGAGGGCGGCAGCAGTCACCCCGACCTCCTAGGGCAAAGCAGGGCCAGGGTTCTTCCCACCAGCCTGCCGGCCACAGCCTGCACCTCATCTCCTCTGCTGACCAGCGCACTGGCCAGAGTGGGGCTGCAGGCGGCCCCGCCCCACCCACCCCTCTCCACACCAGGCTGTGCTGGGACAGAGGCTGTGTGTTTCCTCTGCTGGGGGCCAGGGCGCCGGAAATCAGGCCACCCCCCTCTGTGGCCACCGGCAGCAGCCCGAGGACTGGCCCAGAGCACTCTTTCCTTCTGGGTGCTGCAAAGGCCCAGCTGCAGACCGAGCTGTGGGGAGAGCATGGCTGGGCGAGGCAGTGCTGGCACCGGTTGTCCCTCCCCTCCCTTCCCCTCCTCATGCCTCAGTTTCCTCACCTGTGAGATGGGAGAAGAGCCCTGCCTGCTTTCCGGCTGACAGCGAGGCCGAGTGGGCCAGGGCCCAACCCCACACATTGATGTCAGTCTCTAGGAGCTGCAGGGAGGGGCCGGGGCTGAGCCAGCTCAGTGGGGGGACATCTTGCTGCCTGGGGACCTCAGAGAGCTACTGGGCCCAGGCAGTGTTCTTGGAGTGTCCACTGTGTGTGGGTCTCAGGATGGACGGGACGAAGAGGGGCCTGCCAGGCCCTGCATCAGGGAGGGCGCCCCTGTCGGGGAGGACACGGAAGTACCTCTCTGGGGACATGCCTCTCCTCCGGGCCAATCTCTGCTGGGCCCACAGAGCTCATGTTGGAGGCCTCTGGGGGCCTGTGTGGGAGCAGTCTGGCACAGTCCAGCCCCATGCACCCCATGGGCTGTGCTGTAGCACCCAGTGCCCACCAGGGAGGGGGAGGCTAGGAGAAAACAGGTCTGGGTGCAAATCCCTACCCTGCTGCTCACTGGCTCTGTAACCTCGAGCAAGTTGCTTGCTCAGCTTCCAAGAGAACCCAGCATCCAACCCGGAAGGTGCCGGCTCCCTGCCGCATCTTTGGCGCCAGCTCAGTGCATGACGAGGAGCCGGCCCACAGCCTGGCCTGGCCACCCCACCGGGCGGTCTCTCAGGCTTCCCCACACGTGGCCTTTGGGGAGGCCCCAGCTGGGCTCTTCCCGTGCTATGTCCGAGGGCACAACTCTGTCCTTTATGACCCTCCTTCCTGCTCCCAGAGCCCAGCCCTGACCCTGCTGCTGGAGGACGAGGCCTGCTGGCTGAGGACACTGCCCCGAGCCCTGACCGAGGACGAAGCCAACGTGGAGATCTACAGGAAGGGTTGGTATCACGGCGCTTCCCTCGCAGCCTTCCGGAAGGCGGGGGTCACTTGGCTGTCCTTGGGCCAGCCCTTAAAGGGAAATCAGCCTTTTGGGCCAAGGGGGAGAGACAAGCTGCCAGGGGCTGGGCCTCGGGGCTGGCCAGCCCTGCCCCACACCCCGGCGCCCTGATGCAAGGCCATCTGGGGCCGGACGGAGGTCAGCCCAGCGGGTCTCCAGAGGCCGGATGCTGCTTCCCCCAGACCCAGGTGAGGACTGCTCTTGGCCTCTGGGAATCCGCCAGGGTCAGCAGAGGAACCCAGGCCGGGCAGGCTGGCAGGGGCCGGCTGCGGGGAGCCAACAGGACCAGGGCCCTGTGCGGTGTGGCTCGCTCCAGGAACAGTCAGGAGGGCCATGCTCCAAAGGGCCTTGGGCCAGTCCCTCACCTTCTCAGGCCTCCATTTCTTTTTTTTTTTTTTTTTTTTTTTTTTTAATTTTATTTATTTTTTTCCCCAAAGCCCTAGTAGATAGGTGTATGTCATAGCTGCACATCCCTCTAGTTGCTGTATGTGGGACGTGGCCTCAGCATGGCCAGAGAACTGGTGCATCAGTGTGTGCCCGGGATCCAAACCCGGGCCGCCAGTAGAGCAGTGCGTGCACTCAACCTCTAAGCCACGGGCCGGCCCCAGGCCTCCATTTCTGTGTGAGGCTGACCGGAGAGCTCGGTCAGGCACGGAGGCTCGCGGCCCAGGAGCTTCTGTCCCCACCTCCCTCCTGTGTTCCTTCTGCCTCCCTGCACCCTCTAGGAGTGGCCCAGGAGGGAGGTGGGAGAGCAGGATGGGAGCGGTGAGGACAGTCCAGAGATCAGGCGGCGCAGACGTGGGGCAGGGGCTTCTGTCTCCATCACCTCGGTCCCGCCTGTCCTGGGCAGTTTCATCCTGAGGAAAGCACAGCACAGTCTTCCGCATGTGAGGATCAGGGTGTCAGGGAGGCGGGGACCCCCCATTACAGATGAGGAGGTGCTGGCCCCGGGGGAGGAAGAGGGGGCCGACTCATGATAACATCTACAGCCAAGCGAGGGCCGTCCACTGCAATGTGGCCACCCGGGATGGCTGTGCACCCACTGACCACACGAAACCTGCCTCATTCCCCTGTGGGGGAGCTCCATTTGCCAGAATGTTCTGGGGGTGTCACCCTCATCATCGCCTCCTGAGCACACAGCACATTCCGCTGAATACCCCAGTGGAGGCAGCTCCATTCTGAGGACGGCTCTGTCTTCCAGATGGAGCCAAAGGCCATGGCAGAGGGCTGGGGCCAAGCCCAGGGCTGCTCCCACATACACCCCAGGCCCCCCAACCCAGGGGCCTCCCAGGTATGACAGGGGTGCAGAGAGGGTACTGAGCTCAGCGTCTGAGGACCTGGCTCTCCATCCTTCCCTGCTGTCAACCCCACAGACCTGGGCCACCTTCACCCGTGTGCCTCAGTTTCCCCCTCCGCAGGGGGGAGAGGACCCTGGCCCCTCCTCACCACCAGGGGTGCTCTAAGGACCCAGAGAGCAGTTGGAAGGCGCTCAAGTGCCAGTGTTGGCAGCGAGCAGTCAGCTGTGGGCTTGCACACCCACCAGGGATGTGGGCCAGTTAGCACTGCCCGGCCTGCCCCTCCTGCTGGCCAGGTCAGCAGGGCTCTGGCCACCTGTGTCTGCCCCAGCAGGACAGGGGTCCTTGCAGTGCTAATGCTAGCGAGGTGGCCTTGTCCAGGTGGGGCCTGTGCCTCTTGGGGGGGTTTCCTGGCAGCCTCCTTGCTGGACGCTGGAGGTGTTCGGTGGGCAGCTCAGCCTGGGTCCTGTTGGCCAAGGCTGCCCCCTGCAGGCCGCCGAGGGAACAGCCGCACCCAGTGGAGCTGCAAGGAGCATGGAGGCCGTTCTAGGGCCAGCCCTGCAGCTACCAGGCCCTCTGCTGCCTGTCCCACATGCCACCCCTTCTGGAAACCGGGGCAGCTCTGCTGGCTGCCCTCGGGGCCATCCCACTTGATGGCCACAGGGCAGGGAGGCCCAAGGAGCAGGCATGCCCCAGGAACCACCCAGTCACCCCATGGAGGCAGTATGGCTCACCGTGGAAACCAGCCAGCCACAGCTATGACCCTGGTCGTGGCTGCTCCCTAACCGTGGCCTTAGCTCCATCCCCCATCCTGACTCTGAAGCCCGGTCTCTAAGACGGGGCAGCACAGAGGGGCTCGGGAGGATAAGATGGGGGAGTCTTTGTGGGTGCTGCAGGCCCTCCTGTCACGATGCCTTTCCTTCATCTGCAGATGAAGCCCTCTGGTGCAGGCTCACGAAGCCAGTGCCAACGGGCGGACTGCTGAGCATGCTCCTTGCGGCTAAGCCCCGCAGCGCCCCCAGCCACCCTGTGAAGGAGGAGCCAGCAGAGCCTGAGGGCCCGGCCCCCTCACACACCGACATTCAGCTCCTGCCCCAGCAGGCCGGCATGGCGTCCATCCTGGCCACAGCAGTTATCAACAGTGAGTACACCTGGCCGTGCCACCCCAGCTCCGTGGCAGTGCCACCACAGCCCTGGGCACAGGGCTGCGGTGGTGCCCAGGAGCTCAAGAGCTGCAAAGATCTGTTACCACTGCCATCTGAGCAGAGGCGGCGGTGTGGTGCAGCAACATGCACCAGGGGCTTGAAGGTGGGGTCCCAGGAGGGGGGTTGGGGGGCTCCAGGCTGCAGCCAGCGCAAGAGGGCCATGTGGTTGGGCTGCAGACACTGAAAGGGCAGCCCAGCAGAGGTGGGCCAGGCAGGCCAGCAGGTCCCAGGGTCCGGTCACACAGAGGAAGGCCCAGCGAGCAGGCACAAAGCTGCCCCTGCCCTCTCCCAGGAGGACAGGCAGCAGGGCATACCGGAGGGCTTCAGCTTCCGCGCTACTGACGTGCGCCATGGGACGCTGCGCGCCAGCCCCAGCCTCGCGGTGAGCACGCCTGGCGCACTGGTCCCTGCTTGCCATGACACATGGCCTCAGATGGTCATCGTGATAATCAAACAGGACTCACTCATCCCACAAATACTCTAACATCCACGCTGTACCACAGGGTCAGGTCACTGAGGTGGGGGCGCTGGCCCACCTTGAGGGCACCAGCACTCCAGGGAGGACAGAGGCGGTGGCCTCGGCATGGGTACGTCTCACAGAGAAGGACAGCAGTGACATGATCAGACAGTGGCAGGGGGCTACTTTATTGGGGTGCTCAGGGGAGCTGCTTGGACGAGATGACAGGCCAGGACCCGCACACAGGGGACAGAACAGCTGAGTGGACAGCCCTTGGGGCCGAGGCCCAGCGAGGGGTCACTGTGGCCAGCATCGGCAGTGCAGCAAGGGCGCGGAGGGCAAATCTCCCGGGGAGAGCATCCGGGGGACCCGGTGAGGGCTGGGATGTCCTCTCAGCACCGAGGGCTCCCCCAGAGGCTTCTAAGCAGCAAAGGGCATGATCCAATTTAGTTTAAAATGGCTCAGGCTGCTAGGTAGCACGTGCAGGGTTGCAAAATCAGAAGAAAAGTGACCTTTTTGAGTAAGTTGAACACGATGACTGCTTGAAGCAGGTTGTGGCAGCGGAGACAGAGGCCAGATGGGGCACTGAAGCCAACAGGGACCTGCCGAGTGGGGCTGAGGAGGAAGCAGCAAGCACAAGGCAGGGGCTTTGCCCATGGGTGGTCATGTCAGTACTGTCATGGGCGGGGGATCGGGAGAAGAGCTGCTCTGAGCACCCTGCCCAAGATGCCTGGGTGCTAACATGGAGCTTTGGAGGGAGCTGGGACTGGGGCACAGTCAGAGCCAGATAGGCCCCCTGGGGAGCTCTGGGGCAGGACCTGCAGACACGAGTCAGGGGGAGGCGTCTGCCGAGGGCAGTGGGGGTCCGCTGCGTCCAGGCTGTGGTGAGACCCAGGGCAGACAGAAGTGACTGCTAGACGGGGCAGTGTAGAGATTACCGTGACCCTGAGCAAAACCGCTACAGTGAGGGAACAGGGAGTGAGGGAGAGCACGAGGGGACAGAGGAATGAGACCGTCAGGGGACGCAGCTTGCTTTGCTGGAACTTGAGCAATCCTGGTGTGCACTTGTGCGCTGGTGGAACTAACAAGAAACTGGTGACACTGCGGTGGTGGGGGAGCCACAGGCGTGAGGTCCACCCCCAGACCCCGTGTGGAGCGGCTGGGCTGGACAAGGCAAGGCCACTGCCCCAGGGAGAATGGGGTCCTGCAGGGGGACTGAGAGGATGGCGGCAAGCAAGTGGAGGACTTGTCTGGAGGTCGAGGTTTCAGGGGAGAAGGGAGGCTGAAGGGGCAGGGAGGTGCATCCAGGAGACCCGAGGCCGGGAATGGCATCTGGTGCCCAAGTGGCAGAACGGGGTCGGCAGAGTCCTGTGGAGGCCACCTCCCTATCTCCCCCATCTGGCTGCTCCGATGGGGGCTGTCGGGAGCCCCCGGCACTGGGGAGCTTCCTCTCTGGAGCTGACGGGGCTCAGCCCTCTGGGCCTCAGTGTCCCCCTCTTTGGTCTGAGGACGTGGTATCAGTGCCTCACCCCTGAGCAGCAACATCCCATGAGCGTGTCACTGGAGAAGCCACCGTGGGCCAGACGTCTTGTTACCTCCGGTGGCGAGGGAGCAGGGCTGGGCGCCTCGGAGGCACATTCGAGCCCCGCCCCAGCCCTTCTGCAGGGGCTCCTCCAGCTGGTGGTCTGAAAGGGCCTGAAGAACCCAAGCCCCAGAGTCAATCAGACCCATTTAATTCCTGACACTTCACACTCCGGACCTCAGTTTTCTCGCCTCTGAAATGGGGACAATGGTCATACCAGCCTCAAGGCGTTGGTGCAGGTTCCCTGGGCTGTGCCCATCCAGGGCCTGCCTGTGGTCAGCCTGTGGTCAGCCCTGGGCTGGTGGGACTGTGACCCTCCTGGCCAAGTTGCAGGGCTGTGGCCGGGGCTCGAATGCGCCTCCAAGGCGCCCAGCACCGCCCCCCCGCCCTGGCCACCGGCAGCCAGTCCCCAGCACTGACCTCACAGATACAAAAACAAAGCCACCAGTGGCCTCTCAGGTCCCGGTCGTAGCCCAAGGCCTCAGCTGATAGAGCAGAGAGCTGCCCTGAGGCCCCCAAATAAAAGGGAACTTGAAAAGCAGAAATAAACAACACAGCAGGAAGGGGATTTCAAGGAGAAAAATCACCAGAAAACTGCAGGGACATGAGAGGTGGCCAGCCACCGCACCCAACAGACAAGTACTCAAAGTCCTTAAAAGACGCAAAAGGTGGAAAAGCGGCAGCCCCCTGGGGTGCTGGGGGACCCAGGATAAACATCGCAGAGGCTGGGGAGAGAAGCACGTCCCAACCTGCAGAAGCAGAAACCACATCATACACTGTCTCTACACGAGACAGCCTAAAACCCAGATAAGGAGTCCCGGGCCCTCAGTTCCACCTCAAGGTCAAGGTCAAGGTACAGAACAAGCCCTCCCCTGCCTTCAGGCAAGCGGCAGAGACAAACAGAACACTACTTAACGTTCTGCTATAAAGACACAGTGAGAACCAGAGACTGGGGAAGCACCTGTCAGAAATCCTCACGCACTGGCAAAACCACCCCACAACCCAAACTCGTCAACCGGAAAGTTAGAGGCAGCGTTAGGAGTAAATTTGGTGAATTCAGCAAATGTGACCATTTGGTCAGTAACTGATATGGAGCCGTCCAGGGGTATGGGGTTGGGGGACACAGGAGGGCTCTTCCTCTGCAGCTCCCAGCCTCACCTCCGCCCACCCAACCCTCAACTCTCGTCCTCGAGCAGAGTGCCTGGGGATTCATGCATGTGGGTCCTCCATGCACCACTCACACACCTGTTCCCCTGCACACGCACACCTTGCTTCCTCCTCCATGGGCACCCGGGTCCACGCCATCCCTCAAGTCCCCTCGCCAGGGCATGTTCACGTGCACACAGTCACTCCCCCAAGTCACACACATAACCAGATCACGGGCCCCAGCCTTGCCCCGAGGTGTCCACTAGCATGTCCACACTCCTTCCATGGGCACCCCATAAGACCAGAGCATCTCCTTATGGGGCTCACAGCTGGGAGGCAGCATGGGGCCACCCTGGGGTTACTCAGACCCCGCATCCACATGTTCCCGGGGCGGCCTGGACATCCATAGACAGGGAACTCGGGATCATAAAGGGACAGATGAGAAGGGGCAGCAGTGACAGGGGAAAGGGGCAGGTCGCAAACTTCCCTCTTCAGAGCTGGAAGACATCAGGGGCAGCAAGGGCAAAGCCCTCATTTCGCGGAGAGTCCACTGCCCTGCCTTGGGGTACAGGCAGTCCCCCTCTGCTGCGGGGTGCCCCCTCAAGCTGCGCCCACCTCCTGCCCCCACAGAAGACGTCTTCCCGTGCAAGGACTGCGGCATCTGGTACCGGAGTGAGCGGAACCTGCAAGCTCACCTGCTCTACTACTGCGCCAGCCGCCAGAGTGCCGGCTCCCCAGCCACAGCCGCCACCGATGAGAAGCCGAAGGAGACCTACCCCAACGAGCGCGTGTGCCCCTTCCCCCAGTGCCGCAAAAGCTGCCCCAGCGCCAGCTCCCTGGAGATCCACATGCGCAGCCACAGCGGTGAGGCCCCACGCCCCCTCCCCACTGTCCTCTATGATAGCTCGTGCATGCCCACCACACCCATGCCACACAGATGCCTGCGTGGTCTTCCTGCCACACCGCACAGCCTGCCACAGGGCTCCCAGAGCACAGGGCTGTCTGGATGGCCAGCTCAGGGCTGGGCCCTTGCCGAGGTCCTGGGAGACAAGGGGCCAAGGAAGCAGGACTTAAAGAGCCCTCCACACACAGCCCATGTCGGGGGTCCTCGGCCGGCTGGGCTGCAGGAGCTGGCCCCTCACTGGACCCTGTGTTCCAGGAGAACGCCCCTTCGTGTGTCTCATCTGCCTGTCAGCCTTCACCACCAAGGCCAACTGTGAGCGGCACCTCAAGGTGCACACAGACACCCTGAGCGGTACGTGGAGGCTGTGAAGGGGGCGGGCAGAGTGGGTGTCTGTGGGGCCCAGGCCGCCCCAGGGCCCTGACACCGCAGCCTGCCCACAGGTGTCTGCCACAGCTGTGGCTTCATCTCCACCACAAGGGACATTCTCTACAGCCACCTGGTAACCAACCACATGGTCTGCCAGCCTGGCTCTAAGGCTGAGATCTACTCACCAGCGGCCGGGCACCCCACCGCCAAGTTCCCCCCAGGTGAGCCCCTGGGGTCCCCTGAGGATTGGGAAGGGAGAGGTGTCCCTAAGATAGCCTGGGGTCAATTTCGGCCTTGGCCCTCCACCACCTCTGCCCAGCCCAGCTCTCCCCTGCCTGCCCTCCCCCCTCCTCAGGTCTGGCCCCAGGCAGGTCCTGCTCTAGCCCTTAAGTGTGGCCCCTGGGGTCTCCCTGCAGACAGCCTGGCCAACTTCCAGCAGCACGCGGCCCTGCATGGGCCCCTGATCCCCACCGACCTAGGCCTGGCGCCCACCCCACCGCCAGGATTGGACAGGAAGGTCCTGGCCGAGGCCACCAATGGAGAGGCCAGGGCGGCACCCCAAAACGGGAGCAGCAGCGAGCCCCCCGCGGCCCCCAGGAGCATCAAGGTGGAGGCGGAGGAGCAGCCCAGGGCGGAGCCACGGCCGGGGGCCCCCTCACGGACGCCGTCGCCGCCAAGCCCCGCCCCGGCCAGGGTGAAGGCGGAGCTGTCCAGCCCCACGCCCGGCTCCAGCCCCGGTCCTGGCGAGCTAGGCCTGGCAGCCGGCGCGCTCCTCCTGCCGCAGTTCCCCGCAGCGCCCCCCGCCTCGGAGATCTTGGCCAAGATGTCCGAGCTGGTGCACAGCCGGCTGCAGGCAGGCGCGGGCGCGCAGGCTGGCCTCTTCACGGGGGCCCCTAAGGGCGCCACGTGCTTCGAGTGCGACATCACCTTCAACAACGTCAACAACTTCTACGTGCACAAGCGCCTCTACTGCTCCGGCCGCCGCCCGCCCGACGACGCGCCCCCCGCCCGCAGGCCCAGGGCGCCCCATGGCCCAGCTCGTGCGCCCCCCGACCTGCCGCCCACCGAGCCCGACGCAGCGCGCTCGTCACCAGGCTCTGGGGCGCGCGAGGACGAGGCGGGGGGCGCGGCCACGCCCGAGGCCGAGGCGGGGGGCCGGGGCAGCGAGGGCAGCCCGAGCCCGGGCAGCGGGGCGGACGAGGACGACGACCCCCGCCGGACGCTGTGCGAGGCCTGCAACATCCGCTTCAGCCGCCACGAGACCTACACGGTGCACAAGCGCTACTACTGCGCCTCCCGCCACGACCCCCCGCCGCGCCGGCCCGCGCCCACCGGGACCCCCGGGACCCCCGCCGGCGCGCCGCCCGTGCGCACGCGCAGGCGCCGCAAGCTCTACGAGCTGCACGCGGCCGGCCCGGCCACGCCCCCGGCGCCCGGCCCCGCCCCCGAGCCGCCCGCGTCGCCGTCGCCGCGGCCCGGAAGCGGAAGCGGGGCGGATGGCGCCGACGGCCCCATCGACCTAAGCAAGAAGCCGCGGCGCCAGTCCCCCGCCCCCACGCCCGCGGCCCTGCCCGCGTTGGCCGACTACCACGAGTGCACGGCCTGCCGCGTGAGCTTCCACACCCTCGAGGCGTACCTGGCGCACAAGCGCTTCTCGTGCCCCGCCGCCCCGCGCCACCTGCGCGCACGCCCGGACCCGCGCCCCTGCGGACCCCCGAACGGCGCGGCCCGCGGGGACACGGGCCGCGGGGACCTGGCCGAGCACCTCTGCCTGGCGCACGGCCTGCTGCTGGCCCCGCCCCCGGCCGGCCCCGGCCCCGGGCCCCGCGCCGAACCCCGGACGCCCTCGCCCGCCCCCCGTGACGGCCTCAACGGCCAGGAGCTGCGCGAGACCCCCGGCCTCGCCGCCGGCAGCCCTCGGCCCGGCCCCGCCTCGTCCCCGGAGCGGCCGCGGCCGCCCACGCCGTCCTCGCTCTCGGACAAGGGCGCGCAGACCCCCGGCAGGGTGGCGCCGGGGTCCGCGCCCGGCGGCAGTCACAGGTACTGCCGCCTGTGCAACATCAGGTTCAGCAGCCTGTCCACCTTCATCGCGCACAAGAAGTATTACTGCTCCTCGCACGCAGCCGAGCACGTGAAGTGAGCCGGCGCCATACGGCGGGGCCGCCCGCGGGACCCCGGGCCGGGGGACTCTCGTTCCCGGGAAACGCACCCAGCACGGCCACGCGGAGGGGCTGCGGGGACCGCGCCCGCCCGGACCCTTGGCACTTAATAAAGAAGTTGAGTTGATGAGCACAGTGGTGGAGGGCCTATTCTCTGAGCAGAGGGCGCTGCGGGTGGGAACACGCACGACCAGCATCTCGGGGTGCTCTGTGCACCGAACAGCGCCCGCCCCACTGGAGAACACCCTGCAGTACGGAGTGACCAGGTGCCCTGCCAGAGTCACGGCTAGTGGCCCTAAGGGCTGCACTGAGCCGCGTCAGGCTAGAGGCATAGCGCGCACTGGTGACCACTGCCAGCTGCCTTGAACCCGCTTGGGGCACTGGGAGCAGGCGCTGCCTTCTAGGCCCACTGCTGTGTCCTCCAGGCTAGAACCACAAGCTCTGGTTTGCCACTACACACCAAAGGGAAAGGTTTAATGCCAGGCGGCTGACAGGCCTCCCAGGGTGCTCGGTTCTGGGGGCCTGGATGTTACTGTCCAGTCACCATCTCCAGGGTTGGGAGTGTCTTGGGAAGGTGAAGCCCTGTGGTTGCCAAGGCTGGGGGGTGGGGAAAAGGGAGCAGCCCACGGGCACCAGGGAAGAAGGGGAGGGACCACCAAGGCCCACAGCGACTGCCAGAACCAGAGGGAGCCAAATCCTGAACAGGGGCAGCATGGCACCTGTGGTGGCTGTAGTGGCATGAGGGACGGGGGCACCCCACCCCTAGTCTGCACGTGTCACGGCCGGACCAAAATGATGCTCAAACCCAAGAAAGCAGAGTCCAGCCATGGTCTTGCCACTTTGCAGCTGGGGCTGGGGCCTCCTTTCAGCCTGGTGTCCCTGCACCAGTCCTTTTCCAGCTTTGCCTGAAGTAGCAGATGTTTTTTCCAAACACAATCTGACCCAGCAGTTTATGGGGAATAAAAGTGAACTCTGATCTTTGCCCTTTCTCTGTAATAACTGTGAGGTGCTTCCTTATGCCCACCCAGACTCACTGTCCTGCTGAAGGCAAGGTTCCCTCCC
Organism: Ceratotherium simum simum; assembly: GCF_057802395.1. Lineage (NCBI taxonomy): Eukaryota > Metazoa > Chordata > Mammalia > Perissodactyla > Rhinocerotidae > Ceratotherium > Ceratotherium simum. The sequence goes on along the minus strand of NC_141929.1, from coordinate 2,117,423 downwards.
ACCTAGCCTCGGAGGGGACACAAACCCAGGAGCCAGCCTGGACAAGAACAGTCTCCACGGCCTTGTCCACAGAACTTGCCATCTGACACTCGCCCCCTCCCGCTTGCCCTGAACTGGTCCTGAGTACCAGGGCTTGACTGGACAGGGCAGCTCAGCCAAGGTCACTGGACCGTCAGGGCTCCCACACCCTCGGGGGGCCTGGGCTGCAGGGAAGTCATGGGGGGGTGTCCCAGGGGAGCCATGCTGCCTTCCTCGTGGACGCCCCTCCTCGAGGTTGTGAGGACCATCCCCGGGCTCTGTGCTCCTGGGTTAGGGGGGGCACAGCCCCTCAGCCCTGCTCCTTATCTGCGTGGATTTGCCTGGAGCGTTCAAGAGGCTCTGCCTCCAAGCCGGACCTCGAACGAAAGCCGAGGTTACTCTGATGTCCGCACACTCTGCTTAAAAAATTTAACGCAAAGTGAATTTTGCTGTACGTAAATTTTAAAATGAATTTTTAAAAAAGGTGCTGGGGAACATCAGGGATACAGCTTCTGACGAGCAACAGATGGTTAAACAAGGAAAAAACTCGATGTAGACTTGGGAGATGGGGAGGTAGGCGCCAGCACCTTCAGCCCGCCTGAGAGCCACACCCCACCCTACATGAAGCCCCGAGAACAGGAGAGGGACGTGAATGGACAGTGCCGCACAGAGAAGGGTTCAGGTTCTACCCTGTAAGTAAATGTGGGGTGGGGCTGTGCTCCATGATCCTGCAGCCCCTTCTGAGAGCTCAGCCTAGGAGGCAGAGCTGACCCCTGACCCCTGACCCAGGCCTGAACTGCTGGCCAGGCTGAGCGCTGGTACCAGGAAGGCCCTGCAGCCCACTGCCCGCCCTGCCCCCCGGCTCTGCTCCCATCTCTAAGGCAGCACCATGCCTCTTTGAGGGCCCTGCAACTGGGTGCTGGTCACGTTGGCTCCCTGCTGCCCTTGCCCAGCTCGGCGTCCCCAGTCTTAGGCTCGCTGGCCCAGGCCCAGAGCCCACCCCGCCATCCTCCCTCCTCAGACCCCAGGTTTCCCACACTCTGCCGACACCGTCAGTGGCCCTGCCTCCTCCTCAAGCCCCCATCCCTCCTCTCCCAGAATCTGCCACCTCCCCTGCTGCCACTGTCCAGCTGCAGCCTGGGACAGTGCTCCAGCCTCCTTCCCGCCTCTCTCCAGAAATCCTGACGCCCCCTGCTCCCAGACCACCCCCACCCCCTCTGCCCAGCCTGCTGCTGCTCTAAGTGAGAGAGTTCCTGGCTTCCAGAACCGCCCAGCCTCCCCTCAAGTTCTTGCTCCACACACTCTCCCTGGGTGGGCGCATGGATCCTGTGACCCTAACTCTCTCTCCAACCCAGCCACGCCTCTTCTGAGCCCCAGACCTGTCGACCCACTGCCCCCGATATGGCCCAGATGTCCCTCAAGGGTCCCGACGTGCCCAAGACTGAGCCCAGCCCCACCTTGTCCCTGCATCTTCTCCCCACACCTGTGCAGACGTCACCGTCAACCCTCTGCCCTTCCAGCTGGTGACAGAGCACCACCTGCACCTCCTCACACCTCACTGTCAAAAGTGACTTGATTTCGCCAAACCCGCCTCTCCCCGCCAACCGCCATCAGGCTCGCAGGTCGCTGGCTTCGCCTTGGCTCCCTCTCAGTCGCCACTTCCAAACCCATCAACCAGTCCCACGGCTCTGCCTCTCGGAGATGGCCGCACTGCGCCCAGGCCCCCAGCCACAACCCATCCACTGGACTGGCCACCCCCCGCCCTGCCATGCTTCTCTTCTGCCGTGGTCGGGGGGTGGTTGGGAGACCAGATGGCGGCACGCCCTGCTCAGGCCTTCAGAGGTTCCTACCACACAGAGGTGGCCTGCAGGCCCCGGTCCCCACACCAGGCGCCGCAGCCCAGTTAATGCTGCTCCCGTCAGTACCTCCGCCAGTCTGCTCCCTGGGGAAGGGCTGCCCTTCTTGTCACACACCTCTCTGTATCCCATCACCCGTCCATTTCCGCCACAGTGGTGGTCACTCTCCGGATCTCCTGGCTTTATTTTCCTGCCCTGCCCCTTTCCCACGGGCCTCACCTGCGTTGACCACGGCCTCCTGGGCACCTGGCACCGGGCAGGGGTGCACGGTCATTGAAGTCTTGAGGGAGTGAAAGGGCCGGCAAATGAGTGAGTCCCTGTCCACACACCCTGCTCGTCTACAGCCCGTCCCCAAAGCCAGCCCCTGTCTGTCCATGGCTCTTTCCTCGACCCCTTCCTCTGCTGGTCGCCTGCCTTCGGCCACCCCTCCACACTGTGCCAACTGCATCTCCCCGGAGCCAGCTCTGACCAGGTGACGCCATGTCACAGCTCCTTGGCGCACATGGCATACAGTCCACGTTCAAGGCCACCGTCCTACCCCATCTCCTCCTAACCAGACCATCCACCCAGAGTCCAGTGTGCAACCCACACCCAGGTCCTTGCCATCCACAGCCCCGCACACCCCTGGGGAGAGTCCAGCTCTAGGAATCGCTGCAGGTGGACATTCCTGGCGCCAGGGGTCAGCAGCGAATCGTTTATATGGGCCGAAGGCCAGGGCCCGGAGCCTGCGCCCATTCACGCTGGCTGCAGGCTGGCCAAGCTTACCCGCCATCTAGTCTCCCCGAGGAGAGAAGGAAGGGGTGGGAGGGAGTGGGGAGGGCTGGGAGGTGGCGGTCGGTGGGAAGGGAACATGAGAGAGCACAGAGAAGCGCGGGGCCCAGGCACTGGCCTCGCGGAGTCTGGAAGAGTCCTTCTCCACAGGAAGGGAAGGAGCAGTAGAGATGACAGGGCAGTGCGGAAGGGGCCCAGACAGAGGTGGAGCCTTGCGTGACAGGAGCACAGGAGGAGGCAGGGGGCTCCCCAGGCTGTCATCCAGTTGCTTCCACAGCAACCCCAAGGGTATGGCCGCTCTCCTCCCGCCGCTGTTCTTACGGAAGGTGGCAGAGGCTCAGAGAGGCATCTCACGGTGACCGCAGGGAGCACTGGGACAAAGTGCACACTCGGCCCACACCTGGCCCACCTCCCGTCTGCCACCAGAGTCCCCTTGAACCAGGGCCCCAGGCTTGCTGGCAGACCCGCCCCTCGCCAGGGCTCACACTAGTGGCGGCTTAGGACAGTGGCCCTGGCACCGGGGTTGCCAGCGCTTCCCTTCCTGCTGGGCCCAAACCAGCCTCCCTCCCTCCTGTGACAGCCGCACTGCCGCTCGCAGGGAGAATTTAGGAGTGAGGTTCTCTGCGACAGTTAGCCACCGTTCCCAAGAGCACTCTTCTCCATATGGCCACATCAGCATTACCTGAGCCATGGAGAGCACACGTCCCAGGGCCTCCCGGACAGGCGGACACAGGCCAGGCCTGGGAGTCTGCATTTAATCTGCTTTCAGCAGACTCTTCTCTAGCAGGTTTGAGAAATGCCCACAAGGCAGGTGCTCAGACCCTGTTAGGGCCTTTCTTACCAGCCTAACAGGTGCAGACACAGCCCTGCCCAGGCACCTTTGTCAGCTAGGGCAAGGATGCCGCGGGGAGGGGGCTGGCCCAGATCTCAGCCCTTCAGAACCTGGGGTCGATGACGAGACCAGCACTTCCCTCTTCACGGGGTACATAGTTGACCATCCTCATGTTCTAGACGCTGCATCCTGATTCCGTCCTGTGGATGAGCCCTCCGAAGCCACCCCTGGCCCCAGCACCCCCCTGACCCTGACCCCCAACGACACTGGTGAACAAAACAGCCAGGGCAGCAGTGCCACCACGAATGCAGAAGGACACCCCATTCGGAGTGCTGCGCAGCTCCCATCCCAAAGTACAAATTTCAGAAGAAGCACCGAGTCCTCCCAACCCCGGAGCATTGCTCATGGAGCTGTCCCGATGTCCCGCGGGTGTGTTTCACCCTGTCCACGCCCCACAGGGGTGAATCCCTCCGCGGGTGTCAGACTTTGGGTGTGTTTCCGACTCTGAGCACCAACCCGGGCCGACCATCAGGAGAACGGCTGAGATCTTCACCAGGTCCCACTGTGTTCGTCAACGGCTGGGACTCTCCAGTGGCAAGGCCCCCACAAGTGTGGGTAAAAGTGGTGGGTCTGCCCTCAGGAGGAGAGGGAGACCCCTCCCTGACCGCTGTGTTTGGGGTGGGGCACCAGGACTCCCAGTCCTAACCAGAACAGGGGGGACCCTCGCTCGGGAAGTCAGGGCTCCCCACAGAGGCGGGTACGGCCGGGCCCGTGGTCCCTCTGTTGCTGCACGGCTTGCTGCTGTCGCACCTCATCCCCCAATCCTATGGCATATAGTGGGTCCCACCCCTGGTGCGTGGTGGCCCAAGACCTGGTGGCCTGATACAAACGGCCTGAGCACCTGGGGCCTGCGCCACCTAAAACGGCCGAGGAAATTAGCGGGCCCCTCACTGAATGCAGAGCCCAGGGAAGCGGCCTGGGCATCACTCGGTGCCCTGGAGCACCTACCCGCCAAGGCACTGGATCTACACTCTCAGGTCCAGGGGCCAGCCCCAAGGATCTCACCACCACTGCGCTAGTGGAGGCCAACCTCGGCCCCAGGGAGGTCAACTGGGTCACCCTGGAGAGGAAAGTGGCTGCCTACGAGTCTAGCCACCGGGGACATCCACCACAGATCTTTCCTGTGACAATTCATGAGGTCAAATCGGTGGGAGATAATAGAGAATTAGAAACTGAAACTCAAAACTTAACGCATCTAGAGATTCAAAAAATATTTTAAATGACTTTGTACAGCAGGAGGGAGAAGAGGGGCTGGCGAGCTGTGGAGAGCGACTCCTTAACCCACAGAAACGAGGCAACTCACCATATCGCCAAGGACCCCAAATGCATAGCCCTTTAAGAAAACCCAGAACCGGGCCGGCCCCGTGGCTTAGCGGTTTAGTGCGCGCGCTTCGCTGCTGGCGGCCCGGGTTCGGATCCCGGCTGTGCACCGACGCACCGCTTCTCCAGCCATGCTGAGGCCGCGTCCCACATGCAGCAACTGGAAGGATGTGCAACTGTGACGTACAACTATCTGCTGGGGCTTTGGGGGGAAAATAAATAAATAAAATTATTTAAAAAAAAAAAAACCAGAACCTGAGAACCAAATTCTTGAGAGATGCAGGCGACTCTGACCCCACCCAGAGGGGACCCCAGGGCCCACACTGCTGAGTCAACAAGAGTCACAGTAAAGGCCACCCTGCAGGTGACCCCAACACCATGATGGAGCTTGCCCCAAACCCCAAGGCCCCAGCCCTGGAGCTACAGGGAGAATCTGTCCCCTGCGGACATGGACTGTGATGGTCTGGCGCCAACCCCCACCCCTCTACCACAGTTGCCACCACACGGGCTCAAAGCCAATGGCAGACGTCGCATGAAGCCGGACTCCTTCTCCGTCAGATCGGGGTGGTCCGATGGATCTGTCATTTCTTTGAACATAGCAGCCCAGACGACCCGGATTTCATCTCCAATCCAGAGGAGGCCCCAGCCGACCCCCAATCCAGATAGCTTTCAGCAGCCCTTAGTTGTCTTCTAAGTCCAATTCTCAGAATTCTGTCATTGATAGCTCCCTGACCAGACGCACGGCGAGAAATGCCATTGACCTCTCTGTCTGCTCACTGACACTCAGAAACGAAACCTACTCCAGAAAGGCCCAGCCTCAGACGAGCGCACGTGGCGTGCTCTTCTCTGCTCTGCTCTGTGCGGGAAAATGCTCCGGAAAGAGAACGTGCTCCTCCAGGGCTGCTCCTCATCCCAGCAACGCGCCCAAGAGGAGAGCCAACGGCAAGCCACCACCCCCACGGTGACCAGATCTCCAGCTACCTATGCTCAGCAAGGCAGGGAGCAGAGCACAGTGAGGGGAAGAAATTTACAGCTAGTGGGAAATCCAGAAGGAAAACACGTCGGTCGTCCCACCGGCTGCCCGCTCCCCTGCCCTCCGTCGACACACACCAGGTGTTTTCTGAGTCTGTGACTTGATGCTGCACAGGGAGGAAAGCTTTTAGCACAGACACAGCACACGCACACCCGGCCTGTCGTCTGCCGTGGGACACGGCCGACCATATTCTCTCGTGGAAGGAGCTCCTCGAGGCAGTGGCTGGGACTGCACAGCCTTCTGCCGGGTTTTTCTGGATGTCACCCTCACTCTGCCCCAGGGGCCTCTGCAGGGCCATGGGCTTCCAGGCAGGTTTCTAACACTCAACAATGAGGATGGAAAGCTCCCCGAGGTCCCCCAGGCTCCCATGGGCAGCCTAGGCTCCCTGAAGCTGACGTGAACGCCATTTATCGTGTGGAGGCTGCGCCAGAGTTAAACCTGCCACATCATCAGGTCCTGCTTGAAACAGAGGCAGCTCTGAGCTTCAGAGAGATCACATCGCAGCACCCCAGGGTGAACCAGGGCTGGCTCGTGGGTCAGCATGGAGAAATCTTAGCAAAGATGCTAAGGGGGAAATGCAGGGTGCAGCGAGGAACGTCCATAACTATGGACTCCATCCAGGGAGCAAGTACATAAAAGATGCAAGGACGATGTGGTCAGCAGAACGATGGCCCCAAAGCTGTGCAAGTCCCCACCCCCAAAACCCGGAACGTTTCCTCCCATGGCTATGGGAATCAGGTTGCTAACCTGATGACCTTGAGGTGGGGAGACGACCCCAGAGGGACAAGTACGTGCAGGGAGCAAGGCCCAACAGGCCGGGGCAGACTGCCCGGAGTGAGCCTCCCAGAGATCCTGGCTGGTTTGAGAAGAAACCAGCCAGGTGGAGCCGCTCTCTCCACCAACTGTGGGCCTGGGGTGCTGTATCTGAGCCCAAAGGCATCCAGACTCAATCCTCTCCCCGAGGGCTCCCCGAGTGAGCAGCAAGCTGGAAGCAAGATGTCTCAAGTCCTGCAGTGGACAGCGCGCGGTCCTGGGCCCCCAGGGAGAGTGGCCTGAGCTCGCCTTCCAGACGTTTGAAACCCCACGTAAATGGGGCTAAAGCAGAGCTGCAACGAATCCTCATCCAACTCGACTCCTGGTTAGACGGGAGGTGGCAGCCCCTGCAGAGGCTGGGCAGGTGGAAGGAGGCTGAGCAGCAGAGAGAGGCTTCCCGAGACGCTCTGGGCTCGAATCCAGAGCCCAGCTGAGGGCCAAGAGCTGCAGCCCGCTCCACAGCAGCTCACACCAGCAGGGCCACGCTGACCGGCGGGACACTCCAAGTGCCCAACGGAGGACAAGGTGGGAAGGAACAAGGAAGCACACACAGACTGACCGCTACTGTGCTTTTCCATCAGCAGTTCTCAGTGTGTGCTCCGAGGAACCACGGGAGCCCCACACCCTGTCAGAGCGTCTGTGAGATCCTATTTTGGTCCATATCTGCACAGATAGCACAAAGCCACGGTGGTATCACAGATGGGCCTTCGCGCAGATCAAGGCAGCAGCCCCAGATGATGGCAGTGGTCACCCCGTCCCTCCCCACTCGCAGCAAAACAACAAAAACTAGTTTCAATTAAGAATGTCCTCGATGAAGCCGTAAGAATTATTCCCTGTATTAAATCTCGGCTGCTGAGCACAGTGTGCTGAGCTGGAAAGAGAGCGGTGGTTGCCTGGAGGAGAAGCCCTGGGGGCTGACTGAGTTTTGGGTTGAACTCCTGAGTTTTCAGGGACATTACTGTCTGATTTGAAAGACAAAGGACGGAAAGACAGTTATTCAGACATGGATATTGGGCAGACGTTTAAAAAGTGAGCAGTTAGCCTATTGCTTTGAGGAAACAGGTGAGGGTGTTTGTTGCCAGTGTTAAAATTGGAGCTTTCGAGGGGCTGGCCGAGTGGGGTAGCGGTTAAGTGCGCGTGCTCTGCTTCGGAGGCCCGGAGTTCACGGGTTCGGATCCCGGGCGAACACTGACGCACCTCTGTCAAGCCATGCTGTGGCGGCATCCCATATAAAGTGGAGGAGGACGGGCATGGGTGTTAGCCCAGGGCCAATCTTCCTCAGCAAAAAGAGGAAGATTGGCATCGGATGTTAGCTGAGGGCTGACCTTCCTCACAAAAAAAAAAAAAAATTGGAGCTTTGGAGTGGAAACTAGAAGTCTGGGAAGCTTGTATCCAACCCCGCCAGACTGACAGCTTCTCAATTTTTTTTTTTTGTGTGTGAGGAAGATCAGCCCTGAGCTAACATCCATGCTGAATCTTCCTCTTTTTTGCTGAGGAAGACTGGCTCTGAGCTAACATCTATTGCCAATCCTCCTCCTTTTTTTTTCCCCCCAAAGCCCCAGTGGATAGTTGTATGTCATAGTTGCACATCCTTCTAGTTGCTGTATGTGGGACGCGGCCTCAGCATGGCCGGAGAAGCGGTGCGTTGGTGTGCGCCCGGGATCCGAACCCGGGCCGCCAGTAGCAGAGCACAGGCACTTAACCGCTAAGCCATGGGGCCGGCCCACAGCCTCTCAATATTTAAAGACTTTTCTGATGATATCTGTGGGGATATAAACGAATGCACATTTGTACGTGTGAGATGAAAGCTGTCACTCTTTGGAGGCTCTGCATGGCTCCAGGAGCCAGCATTTCCAGCGACAGTGCGGCTGTCACAGAATGGAGGGCAGGCAGGAGACTCACCCCTCCCCGAGGACGCAGACACCAGACTCCGGCATGACGGCTAATGTCTCTTCAGACCACGGACTCCAGAAGACAGCCAAACGACGTTTCTAAAGAAAAAATAACACTGTCAACCAGAGGTCCATATCCAGTGAAAATATCCCTCAAGAACGAGCGCAGAACCGTCATTTTAAGATAAAAGAAAGCGGAGAGCAAATTCGTCACTGAGTTAAAAGCAGTTCTTCGGGCTGGAGGGAGGTGGCGCCAGAGGAACCGGGGTCCACAGGATGAACAGAAGCACAAAAACACCTCTCTTCCTGGCCGTAAACTTTCTAAAAGTTGAATGTCAGCATCAAAGACGCTGGCGACTATCAGGGTTCATGACATATGTGGAGGGGAAGCTGTGCGTCTCACTGTGTGTAAATTACCCCGATTTACAAAGCAAATGAGACCACAGCAGGACCCTGCAGTGAACGTGGGGGGACAATGCCTGGGGTGCCACAGCTGCCAGACCCCAAACTCCCTATGGAGGGTCTGAGCCCTGCAGGGTCTCCTGAGTGGGCCCCGCGTCTGTATCTGCCTTTCTTCCTGAGCACCTGTCTGTCTGTGTGTCTCCCACGGAAGCTGAGCGCACGCTTTCAATGCTTCAGTCCCTGAAGCCTCAGAGCAGCCCCCCAACACCTGTGGAACAAACATCACCCACCCCTTCCCAGGAACACTTCCCGCTTCTCAGACAGGAGACTGAGGCTCAGGGAGGAGAAACGCTCATGTGAAAACCACATGCAACACACGGTCTCCAACTGTGTTACCTCATTACCTCACCGGAGGAAAATAAATGCCCTCCCCCCCAGAGGAATGCTGGCGCCAGCGAGCTGAGCAGCGGTGTCTGAGAAAGGGCTTGATTGGTAGTTGACTGTCCGCCTGCTGGGAGCAAAGGAGTACCATGTCAATGTTCAGCAAATCACTCTTCGAAAGAGAAAACGGGATGATGCTCAGCATAACTGCCGAGTCACTGAGTGGTGGGAGCCTCAAGGTATTGACGGGCATCTGAGAAGACTGGACACCTGTGCCCATCAAGATGCAGGAGGGCGGGGGGCCAGGTGGAGAGGGTATCCTCAGACACTGATGGCACACCCGGGCAATCTGCTCCCCTGGGAGGGGCGTGTAGCTGGAGGGCCTCAAGGACTGAGGCCACAGGAAGGCTCTAGGAGGAGGGGCAGTCTGACTCCGCATTCCGCACGGCCCAGCAACAGGGCGTCTGCCTAAGACCTCACCAGCGCTGGGGATGCTGAGGGAGATGAGGCGGAACCAGAGGAAGTCAGCCACGGTAAGGGGTCTGCCTTCACCTGCTTGCAGACCCCTCTCCACTCATCCCCCTCTTCCGAGATGAGTGTCCTGGGGCTCCCGGAGCAAATGACCGCAGCCTGGGCGGCCTGAAACAACCAAGGTGTCTTCTCTCTCAGTCCTGGAGGCCAGAAGTCACGAAGTCGAGGTGTGGCAGGGCCGCCTCCCTCCGACACTCCAGGGGAGGAGCTGTTCCGGCCTCTCTTCCCAATGCTGGTGGTGGCGGTCAACCCCCAGTGTCCCTGCCTTGTAGACGCATGGCTCCACATGCCTGCATCCCCATGTGGCCTCTCCTCCGTCTATCTCTCCTGTGTCTCTCTTTTCTGTCTCTCAAAAGGACAGTCCCATTGGATTAGGACCCACCCTGGTCAGGGATGACCTCATCTCCATCCTTACCTTAATTACATTTGCATTACATCTGCAAATTACATACACAAAAAAAGGTGCCCCAGTAAGGGCACATTCCGAGGCTCCAGGTGGATGTGAATTTTGGGGAACACCACTCAACCCCATGCTCCCTAAGGCTCTGGGGGAGAAGTGGCTTTCCCTGCTCCCCAAGGAGCTTCTGAAGTGTCAGGACTGCCACCTCCTTTGCTAATGGACAAGCCTCTAGCCTGCCCTGACACCACGGCATGTCCAGGCCGTGAGCGGGACAGTCACTTGGAGACCCTGCTGCCCAAACCTGCAGGAGTGGCTGCCTCTACACCCAGGCCGCAGCCCGAGTCAGGAGCATGGATGCTGCCGAGCCCTCACCCGCAGAGAACCAGATACTCGTGGACACGGCCGTGTCACAGTGCAGGGACACAAGAGGAGGCCCCTCGTCTCTCCACTGCACCAGCGTTTCTACACTGTGCTCCCAGGACCTGCAGGGCCCACAGAGGCACATCAGGGGCCATTGGGTGGGGGGGGGGGGGCAGCTCCAGGTGACCCACCTCCACATCGACAAGAAGGGCTCCATTTAATCCATTTCCTACCGTGGGCTTCGCACAGTTTCACTTAAGGAAATATTCCACGGCTGATGAAGGAGAGACCCAGCCCAGGCTGTTTGCTGGTGAATGTCGGGTGCAGAGGACGACGGCCACTACGTTTCCTAAGGCCCATTCATAAGCTAGAATTCAGCGTGTCATCCTGGCTTTCCTGCAGCTGGAGTTGCATCAGAGCTGAAGTGGCCACAAATGACCGTGCTCTGGTCCCCACGTGTGTGTCTGGGCGTCCCAGCTTGAAATTCAGCCCTCTCTGTGCTTAGTAATGACCTTGGCATCGACCCCCATCCTGAGGCCCAGCAGAAAGACTGAATGCCCGTTCCTTTAGCTGAGAGAGAAAAATGGCGAGAGAGAAACAGAAACAGAAAAGCCTCAGAGAGGTGGAGAAAATCAGAGAAAAAGTGAGCGACGGACATAGCGACAGAGGCCGAGATGAGATGACAGGGAGGAGGGAGAGCACTGCTGGGTGGTCCAGCAGCTCCTCTGTGACATAACTAATTACAGCTGGTGACGGCCGTGATCTAGGGCTCTATTTATAGCCTCGTCTCCCAGAGGAAAGTGAGCCCCCGCCCACATGGGGCAAACTGGGTGACTTCCCCGCTCCCCACACCCCCACCTAAGCCAGCTCTGAGCCTGATTGCCCATCTCCCCAGGCAGCCGCACACCATGGGAGGGAGGGAGGGACAGAGGATGGTGGGAGGGACTGAGAGAAGGAGGAAAGGCAGAAGAGAGGGAGGGAGGGGTTTGAAAGACCCTAGGCTTCTCCTCCAGGGGAGGTGACTACAGTGAGAGCACAGCGGTGCGTGGCGCCCCAGGTTGGGGGAGCTGAGGCTGCAGGATCACTCCTGGGCCCTGGGGGCAGTATCCCCCGTCCTCCAGGGCTGTGGGCTCGCTGACCGCTTCCCTCACCCTCCAAAGGGGCAGCTGAGCACCCCAAGCCCTGCTCTGCTCTGCCCAGGCCACCCAGGCATCCCTGAGTCCCAGGAGGCTCCAGCCACAGTAGTTTTAGCAGCTTTATGAGATGTAACTCACATACCACATAATTCACCCATTTAAGCGCACAATTCAGTGCATTAATATATCCACGGAGTTGTGTCGCCATCACCACAATCAATTTTCGAATAATTTCATCACCCCAAAAGGAACCCTGTACCTCTTAGCCATCACCATCCCTCCCCAGTGGCCTCCCAGCCCTACACAACCACTGACTGACTGCCTGTCTCTAGGGTTTTGCCTGTTCTGGCCATTTCATATAAATGGAATCAGACAATTTGCGGTCTTTTGTGTCTGGCTTTTCTCACTCAGCATCATGTTTTCAAGGTTCATCCACACTGTAGTGCATGTCAGTACTTCATTCCTTTTTATGGCTGAGTAGTACTCCATTGTATGGGTGGACCACATTCTGTTTGTTCGTTAGGTAATGGACACTTAGGTTGTTTTCACTTTTTAGCTATTCTGAATAATGCTGCTAGAAACATCCATGTACAGGTGTTTCTGTGCACATATGTCTTCATTTCTCCTGTGTAGACGCCCAGGAGGGGAACTACTGGGTCATATGGTCACTCTCTGTTTAACCTTTTCAGGCTCCAGCAGTGTACTGGGGGCTGATTTCCCCACATCCACGTGAACCCTTGTTATTGTCTGACTTTTTCTTTTAGCCATCCTAGTGGGGGTGTGGTGACATCTCACTGTGGCTTTGATTTGCATTTTCCCGATGGCCAATGATGTTGAGCATCTTTTCACATACCTGTTGGCCATTCTTGTATCTTTGGAGAAACGTCTACTCAGATCTTTCTCCATCACTACAACTTTTTTGTTCATTTTGAAGGTGAGAAAACAGAAACTAAAGATCATATGAGTCTATGAATTACAGGAGTGAGCTCTGGTCTCAGAGACCCTGGCTGGATCCCCACCTTGGCCCTTACAGCCACGAGGCTCTGGGCAACTCACCTCCAAGTGACCCTTGGTGTCCTGGCCAGTCCAACAGGTCATGAAGGAGTGACTTGTCCCACGTCTGTGGGCAGAGGAGAAGTCAGGCATCTGAGGCTAGCAGGTGGAGACAAAGGGACAGGGGCAGAGCTGGGGGCATACCTGTTCTGAACAGGCAGAGTCTGGGTGGGCTCAGAGGAGGGATAGAAGAGGAGGAAGACGCCATGGCCAGACGGATGAGCTCGGCGGGGCCTCCATGGCACAGGGGTGCAATCCCCAGCTCTACCCACTACAGCAGGACCCCCCTGTACCTGCCTTGCTTCATCTGTGAAATGGGAGGGTCCCGTGGGCCCCACAGGCATTGCCCAGCATCACTTCGCAGTGGCCCCAACCGTGCCCTCCGAGATCACTGGTAGACACATCATTATCATCAAAGGGTGCTCTCCCAGAAGAACCATCTATTCACCGCACAGGAGTCAGAAAGGGCTTCCAGGCCCCAAGCCCCAGCAGGTTGGGACTGGGGTCACGTGGCGGGGCCATGGCCCCCATTTCCTGCCCCCTCGGCTCCCTGTGGTCTGGGTACCTTCCTCCCATGCTGCGTCAGCCATGGAACCCCAGGACCCTCCTTGATCCCACCCCAGCTCAAGGCGGGACTGCTTGTTGATTGACCCCTGAATCGCGCAGTCTGGAGGGTCCCCACCCCACCCGCCAGGACTGCACCTCCGACCTGGCTGGACCAGCTTGGCTGTGAGCTCCCTCCCAGGGCCTCGGCCAGGCGCACAGCTCATTTGAGGGGATCGGCAGTGGATCTCAGGGTTGGAGGCTGGAAAGGACAAGCCCCCCAGAGAAGGGTCCTCAGACTTTGGAAATTCACAAACCAGAAAACTGTCAACAACCACTCGGGGGTTACATGGGCTCTAGCTTTTCTTTCTTTTTTTTGCTCAGATACTGACATTAATTTTTTTTAACTACTGTTTAGTAGTCTCAATATTTCATAAAAACACATCTTAACATCAAAAATGTTAGGAGGAAATAATCTCAGAACAAAAGACAGTCTTTTACATGAATTAATTTGACTTCCTGAAATCAACTCTTTTCTCTTATTTTTCTCATTTCACTGCAGACAGATAGAAACTGTGCCACGAAAACACAGATCCATGGGTCAGAGTTTGGGATCAGGGTTTGGGAACCTCTATTCCCATCTGGACCCTTTCCGCCTTCACTTTGTTTTACAGAAGAGAAAACAGAGGGTCCAAGTGGTTGAACACCACATCGAGGCAGGGCCGGCAGGACCCCTTCTCCTGCTCTAAGTCTGTCACAACCGGGCAGACAGGCCCAAATCGGCTGCTTTTAGCCAGAATCCGCAGAAAGCTGACCTGACAAAGAGCAGACAAAGCTTGGATTTCAAAATAAGCTGGAAATATCAAAGCAGAGTAAAGTTAGTCAATTTCTTAGTCTAAAAATAGGTCCCATAACAGAGTCATTTTCACCGGAGTCATCACACTCTTACTTTAACCGTAGCGTCCAAAATACTTGCCTCTGATTTTCTAAGTGCTCAATCAAAAAAAGAAAAGCGGCAAGTCACTTCCAATCTGTGTTAGATTGTCAGTAATTTTGTTTTCAGGCGAATACTGGTTTAAATAGCAGCAAGAACTTCTGAAATTGGTCTGATTTCTGGGGAGGGCTAGGGACGTTGCAGACAGTCCTCCAGCTCAGGCACCTGAGCCAGTGTGGAGGGGCCTTCAATCCAGCTGTGGGATGTGGCTGAGCAGTCTGAACCCGCACCCCTTCTGAACCCTTGTCCCGCTGGACCAAAGCTGGGAGTTAAAGCGAGTGGAGGCTTGTCTTCCCGTTCTGAGGTCTGCAGTCACTCCGGGCCCTGGCCTGAGCCCCACTGTCAGGAAGACAAAGGAATCTCGCGTTTACTGAGCCCTCCACGGCCCTCCCTCTCCCCCAGAACCCTCACTCCACTTCTGCTCCTTGTCCACCTGTGACCTTCCGAACGCCCCATGCACCTGCCCCCTCCAAGGCCAGGTCGAATGTCGTGGGAGAGCTGTCCCCCACCCCAACCAAGCTCTGCTCAGAAGAAAGGAACCTCCATCTCCTGCCCTGGCGTGTGTCCCGTATGGGGTCCCTGCCCCCAGCACCAGGCTGCCTCAGGGGCGGAAACTCTGCCTTATTCCCTTCTGCACCCCGGGGCCTGGCACCCACTGAAGTCCACTCGGCCTTCAAAGTGGCGAATGCAGCCAGTAGGGCCAGCTCTGGCTGACCCAGGGAGGGCCGGGGACCCTGACCTGCCTGAACGAGGCACGGATGACCAGGGGCGCCCAGGGTGGCTCCAGGCCCAGGCGCCCGGGCAGAGGGCGCCTCCTTTCTGCAGCAGCCGAGGAGGACAGTTCCCTGAGGCCACGGTGAGTCCACCGGGTAAAGGGTGAAGACTGCCAGCCTCGGGGAGGGGAAACGGCCGGGAAGCCCTGCCAGGCGTCAGACGGTGGGCTTGGGGCGGGCGTCTCTCTCCTCTGCCTGCCTCATCAGAGCTCCTGCCAAACTCAGGCCAGGAGAATCTCGGAACCCCGGGGGTTCTTGCCTCAGACCCCGACTCCACAGGAGCAGAGTCTGGGGCCAGCCGACAACCACTGCAGGCCACCGCGTGGCCTTCCTCTGCTGCCCGGGGCTCCAGGAGAGGGAGGTCAGGGTCGGAGTCAGACGGGAGAGGCCGCCTGGGTAATGAGCCCTAGAGAGTTGTCTGCCCGACCGTTTCCCCAAACGTTATGAGACAAGACTCCTTAAGGTGCTCATTACTCTGCCGACCTTTCTAAGCCCTTGATCTACATTAAGACAACTCAGAATCTACAGAATATTCCAGTTTGGTCTCAGTGAGACAGAAAAGAACATGTCGCCATCCTGACAGCGGGCGAGAGGCGCTAAACCCTCTCAGGGCAGGTGGGCGAAGGCAGAGCTCACAGCGCCACGGAGCTTGGGACCCAGACCAGGAGACACGCCTTGTGTGACTAAGTCATAGGGGGTGTGAGCCAGGGTCGCAGGCTGGCATGGGTCCCACCAGGGCAGCTCAAGGACCAGGCACTCCACCCAGGTTGGATCCCCAGCCCAGCTCTGCTCCTGTCGCTTTTTTTTTAATTGAGATAAAATACACATGACATAAAATCCACCATCTTCACGAGCACCATTCCGCGGAATTTAGTGTGTTCGCAATGATGTGCGACCACTACCTCTCCGTTTCCAGCACCTTCTATCTCCCTAGAAGAAACCCTGTCCCCAGTCAGCCCTCACTTCCCAATTCCCCCCAAGTCCCGGCAACCCCCGGCGCCCCCTCCTCTGCTGCCTGTCTCTGCAGATTTGCCTGTTCTGGACGTTTCTTGTAAGTGGAATCACACAACACAGGGTCTTTCATGACTGGCTTCTTTCACTTGGTGTGTTTCCAGATTCATCCGTGTTGTCATATGTCAGAACGTCGTTCCTTTTAAGGCTGAGTAGTATTCCGTCATGTGGATGGGCTGCGTCTTGTTGCCCCGCCATCTGTAGGCGGGCATCTGTCTTGCTGTGTTTTAAATGTGCTTGCGGGCGGCTGGGAGGGGACAGCTCTGAGCCACGAGGTTGGCAGAACTGGACTCCATCTGCCCCCAGCTGTGTCACCTCTGCCGGCCTCCTGTCATCATCCCTAAGAAGAAGGCAAGGAAAGCCCCCGCCTCCCCGGGGACAGGAGACACAGTCGTGTCATCTCTCCAGGAAGCAGTGACCTTGTCCAGGGGTTCCATCAAGTGACATGGGCTGGCAGCATCCCCTGGGGGTAGAGATCCTCCTATGACATGCCCTGGCCCTGGCCCTGGCCCTGCCTGTCCCCAGCCCCACAAAGCTGGGCCTCCGCCATCGCCTCCTCCTCGCCCTCCTGGGTGCTGTCCTCTCTGGCTGAGGCATCCTCCCGGTGTCTTCCCCACACTCGCATCCTGCCCCATCCTCGGGACCCACGTGCTTGCCCCTCTGTGCCCATGAAGGGACCGGAGTAATCGTTCCTTCCTCTGAAGCTTCTCCATTTGGGGCCTGTTGTGGGTTGAATTGTGTCCCCAAAAAGATATGTCCACTACCTGACCCCTGGTACCTGGGAGTGCGTCCTCATTTGGAAATAAGGTCTGTGCAGACGTCCTCAGGCTAAGATGAGGGCGTCCTAGATTAAGGCAGGCCCTGATCCAACGTAAGGACTGTGTCCTTTTAGGCAGAGGGCGCCTAAGGAGGAGGAGGTCAGGACACAGAGACACAGAAACACACCGAGAGAGGCCCTGTGACAGCAGTGGCAGAGATGGAGTGGTGTGGCCACGAGCCAAGGCCACCAAGGATTGCCAACACCCACAGAGGCTGGACGAGGCGGCAAGGGTCCTCCCCTAGAGGCTCTGGAGGGAGCGCAGCCCTGCCACCCCTGATTTCAGACTCTCAGACTCCAGAACTGGGAGAAATAGATTTCCGTGTTCTAAGCCCTCATGTGTGGCACTTTGTTACTGTCCCCCCAGTAAACTCATCCAGGCGCCTGATAACTTCGTTCCCTGAGTTATCGTTACTCACCTGCAGATTTTACCTCCTGCACCAGAGAGAAAGCTCCATGAAGACAAGCCTGTGTTTATTGTTGTTCCACCCACAGGCCTGGCGCTTAATAATGGCTGAGGACGGTGGACAAGGCCCACCGGGATAGTGGGGAGACAGTCCATGAGGCCCCACACGGACCTCGGACACAGACAGGGACCAGCGAGGTCCAGCTCTTCCAAGGCAGGTGTTCCCGAGACTCATCATCATCATCATTTCTTGGAAGCTCTTTCTTTTTTTTTTTTTTTTGTGAGGAAGATCAGCCCTGAGCTAACATCTATTGCCAGTCCTCCTCCTTTTTCTCCCCAAAGCCCCAGTAGATAGTTGTATGTCATAGTTGCACATCCTTCTAGTTGCTGTATGTGGGACGCGGCCTCAGCATGGCCAGAGAAGCGGTGCGTAGGTCCGAACCCGGGTCTCCAGTAGCAGAGCACGCGCACTTAACTGCTAAGCCACGGGGCTGGCCCCCATTTGATGTTTTTTCTTAAAGCCATACTTTCTTTTTTTTTATTTTATTTATTTATTTATTTATTTATTTTATGAGGAAGATCAGCCCTGAGCTAACATCCATGTTTATCCTCCTCTTTTTGCTGAGGAAGACCGGCTCTGAGCTAACATCTATTGCCAATCTTCCTCCTTTTTTTTGCCCAAAGCCCCAGTAGATAGTTGTATGTCATAGTTGCACATCCTTCTAGTTGCTGTACGTGGGATGCGGCCTCAGCATGGCTGGAGAAGCGGTGCGTCGGTGCACACCCGGGATCCGAACCCGGGCCGCCAGTAGCGGAGCGCACACACTTAACCACTAAGCCACGGGACTGGCCCATAAAGCGACACTTTCTAAGCATTGAGAGTGACGTGCTTCCATCTCTCTCCCTCGAACCTGCGTGAAGAGTGAGTTGAAAGGGCGTTTGGGAGACAACAGCATTCATCATTCAATAAAGCCTCGTGAACACACGTCGCTTCAGCCACAAAGAGCAAGATGAAAGAGCTTACAAACTTTCCATTAAAAGACAATTTATGGGAGGGGCTGGCCCTGTGGCTTAGCGGTTAAGTGCGCGCGCTCTGCTACTGGCGGCCCGGGTTCGGATCCCGGGCGTGCACCAATGCACCGCTTCTCTGGCCATGCTGAGGCCGAGTCCCACACAAAGCAACTAGAAGGATGTGCAACTATGACATACAACTATCTACTGGGGCTTTGGGGAGAAAAAGGGGAAAAAAAAAAAAGGAGGAGGATTGGCAATAGATGTTAGCTCAGGGCCGGTCTTCCTCACAAAAAAAAAAAAGATAATTTACGGGAATGGATGTCATGCTGAGCAGAGGATCCAGTTCCGTTTAGCAGGATCGGGAAGGAAGTGTCAGCCGGGTCAGGGCTCCTCGGAGTGAGGGCTGCACGCCCCGCCCATCTGGAAGGACCCAGGCTGTAGGGAGCTGGGACAGGATGCCCAGCCTGGGGAGGGCGGCTCCAGGACTCCAGGGCTGGCATCCAGGGCTGCCTCCCCACCCTCCCCAGCATTTCTGGTGGCGTCGGCCCAGGCTGGCCAGGGCCGCTCGGTCACTGTGGGACACAGTGCTGTGTCTCTCACTGGGTGGCCTCGTCACAGACATGTTTACAGCCCCTCATCTAGGAGAGGGGCAGAGATGTCCAAATGGGTCACCAGGGGGCCCCTGGCTAGGCCTGGACGTTGTCCCTGTGTGAGTGTCCTGTGGCTGCTTCGACAAGTGACCACAAACCTACAGGCTTAAAAAACACACATTTGTTCTCATAGTCTGGAGTCCAGAAGTCCAGGACAGCCCTCACAGGGCTAAAATCCAGGCGTGCGAAGGGCTGGTTCCTCGGGAGAATCCAGGAGAGAGTCTGTTCAGTGCCTTCTCCAGCTTCCAGAGGCACCACGTTCCTCGGTTCGTGGCCCCTCCTCCATCTTCCAGGCCCTCAGGACAGCATCTCCTCTCCTGTCTGACCTCCCACCTCCTCTCAGAAGGCCCCTGTGATGCCACCGGGCCCCCAGATAATCCAGGGTCATCTCAAAGCTCAAGGTCCTTAACTTAGCACACATGTAAATGAGGTCACACACCCACAGGTTCTGGGGATGGGACGTTCCTCTGCCTCCCACAGCACCTGAGCCAGGAAAGGCTCCACGAGTCCCTTAATGCAGGGACGGCTCTTGGTTTATTTATTTATTTATTTATTTATTTATTTATTTATTTGTGAGGAAGATCAGCCCTGAGCTAACATCCATGCCAATCCTCTTCTTTTTGCTGAGGAAGACCGGCTCTGAGCTAACATCTATTGCCAATCCTCCTCCTTTTTTTTTCCCCCAAAGCCCAGTAGATAGTTGTATGTCATAGTTGCACATCCTTCTAGTTGCTGTGTGTGGGACGCGGCCTCAGCATGGCCGGAGAAGCGGTGCGTCGGTGCGAGCCCGGGATCCGAACCCGGGCCGCCAGTATTGGAGCACGCGCACTTAACCCCTAAACCTCGGGGCCGGCCCGGGCTCTTGGTTTAAAAGCGTTTTCTTCCGTGTCCTTGTCTGAGGCTCACAATCGCCCCGTGAGGCAGGGATGCTCCTGTTTTGTGACTGGCAAGCTCAGGCTTGGCCTAGGAGACCTGGCCCAGGTCACACGGTTGGACTGGAGCTGGTCCCGCCCAGCTCCACGGCTGGGCTCTGTGCACCCAGCCTGCCCCGGCCCTGCGTCAGGGAATCCCTGGGTACCCACAGCCACCCGGCTTCAGGACACGCAGTGACCGGGCTGGCATCACCTCTGGCGGGAGGGGACTTTCCAGGGTCCCCAGACTGGGGTCCAGTGGAGGATGGATGGTAGCAAACCCAGAGCAGGAAGCCCACGGGAGGGCAGCTGCTGCCTCCCCAGTGAAGACAGCCCTGGAGCAGGACCAAGGTGGGGAGGGGGAGAGAAGTGGGCAGGTTCTAGGGACTCAATGAGGGAGAACATTCTGGACATTCTGAGACCATGGGGGCAGTGGAGGGGACAGGCTGAGCACTGGGGGCCCATCATGGGAAACCATGTGCACCATGGTCACCAGGTGGGGACATGATGGGGAGCGGGCAGATTCCCTTCCAGGGGCTCCACAGATGGTGGGTGGAGATGCCAGGTGGGCAGCAAGGCAGTAGGTCTGGACCCCACGGGCGTCCAGGGGTAGAGACCTGAACCCGGGGGAGCATAGGTGAGTTTACAGCCCCAGGCTGTCCCCAGGACTCACATGTCTCCGCCCTTCCTCCTCATCCTGCTTGCTGGTTCCCCCTGAGCTCCCCGAGGGCTCCGTCCTTGTCCAAGACCCCGAAGCAGCTCTCCACCCAGCCCCGCCCTCCACCACCAGTCCAGGTCAGGCCTCCTTGACGTCACCGTGGGACCTTTGTGGGCCCTGCCTTGGAGCCTCATCTCGTGTGCAGTGACGTGGCCTGCCAGCATCTGAGAGCAGCTGTCCCCTCGCCTGCCACCCCACAGGCTCCATGAGGGCAGCCACGCCAGCGTTTGTTCCCCATCCCGAGGGCAGTCCTGGCATAGATGGCGCTAACATGAATGAGTGAGTAAGTGAATGAGTGAAGGACTCCTGCTTTGGGCTGCATCTGTCCCCTCCACACTGGCACCAAACGGCCCCGTTGGCAGCACTTCTGGGCCCCGTCTGCCTCTCTTGCACCTGCTGCCTCTGGCCTCCTCCCTCCTCCCCATGGCCTCCATCCCTCGTCTTGGGGGAAGGTCCTTGTCTGATCCCCCAGGACCACTCCCTGCCTGCTGCACCATCTTCACCCTCTCCCCACTCCTCACCTCCAGCCCTGCCCGGCTCCCCATGGCCCCCCTGCAGGCAGCGTCTCTACTCCCTCCACCTCCTTCTACCAACATTGACCTCTTCCATCCTGGTGAATCATCGCTGGATGGAGCACATAACCTTTACGCAGCATTTCATCTTAACTCCCAACCTTCTCTGCTCCTGATCTGAATACTTCCTTCCCTCTACATCTTCCTCCACTGGCTCTTTCTCTCTCCCCTGGCCCGCTTGGCCTCTCCGAAGCTCTTTGGCTTTTTCGACTAGATGGGAATTCCAGGAGAGTGCCTCCTTGCTCTTATTTATCGCCCTATCTCCAGGAGCCTAGGACGGAGGCACACGGGGAGCTCAAACCAGAGCTCATGAACGAGCATTGCCTCTTGTGTCCGCCAAGCAAGGAGAATGAGGAACACAGCAGCACCCCCAGAATATCCATCACCTGCAAAGAGGACCTGCAGGGGCCACCCAACACTCTTAGGGTAGGTGGCTCTGATGTCAGAGCGGAGGAAGTGATGAAGTGCCCCCCAGAGAGTCTGATTGTGCTCCCCTTATTAAAAAAATTTTTTTGCTGTAGTAAAATACAAATAACATAAAATTTGCCATCTTAACCCTTTTTTGTGTGTGTGAGGAAGACTGGCCCTGAGCTAACATCTGTGCCCATCTTCCTCTATTTTGTATGTGAGATGCCGCCACAGCATGGCTTGATGAGCGGTGTGTATGTCCATGCCCAGGATCCAAACCCACAAACCCCAGGCTGCCCAAGCAGAGCAAGCAAACTTAATCACTATGCCACAGGGCCAGCTCCTCAACCATTTTTAAGTGTACGGTTTAACGGCATTAAGTACATTCATAATGTTGTGCAACCATCGCCACCATCCATCCACAGAACTATTTCATCTTCCCAAACAGAAACTCTGTGCCCGTCTCCCCATCCCCCTCCCCCAGCCCCTGGCACTCACCATCCTACTCGTTGTCTCTATGAATTTGACTCCTCTAGGGACCTCATATAAGTGGAATCATTCAGTATTTGTCTTTTTATGTCTGGCTTATCTTAGTTATCGCATAATGTCCTCAAGGTCCATCCGTGTTGTAGCATGGGTCAGAATTTCCTTCCTCTTTAAGGCTGAACCATGTTTCATTATGTGAATGGACCATATTTTGTTTATCCATCATCTGCTGATGGATACTTGGGTTGCTTCCCCCTTTGGGTATTGTGAGTAATGCTGCTGTGAACATGAGTGTGCAGATATCTCTTCAAGACCCTGCATTCAGTTCTTTTGGGTGTAGACCCAGAAGTGGGATTGCTGGGTCATATAGTGATACTATTTTTAACTTTGGGGGGTAACCACCTTACTGTTCTCCATGGCAGCTGCACCATTTTACATTCCTAGCTGTGCGCAAAATTTCCAGTTTCTCCACATCCTCACCACCACTTGTTGTTTTCTGTTTTTTGGATAGTAACCATCCTAATGGCTATGAGGAAGCATCTCGTTGAGGCTCGCTTTGCATTCCCCTAGTAACTGTAGCAGGAAAAACCCGGGACCCTGTCACTGTAGCCAAATCAATGAACACAATGACCAGGGATCGAGGAAAAGAAAAATGGTTTAATTTTGCCAGCAAAATGAGGCTGTGGTGAGTTCGTACCCCAAAACCCACAGTCCTCCTGAGGCATTAGGAGTTGGGGTTTTTTGTTTTGTTTTGTTTTGTTTTTATTTTTCTGTGAGGAAGATCAGCCCTGAGCTAACATCTGATGCCAATTCTTCTCTTTTTTTTTTTTTTTTTGCTGAGGAAGATTGGCCCTGGGCTAACATCTGTGTCAATCTTCCTCTACTTTATATGGGACACCGCCACAGCATGGCTTGACAAGCAGTGTGTCAGTGCACGCCCAGGATCCAAACCTGTGAACCATGGGCCACCAAAGCGGAGTGCGCACACTTAACCGCTGCACCACCGGGCCAGCCCCGGAGTTGGGGTTTTTAAAGGAAAATCTGTGGGAAAGAATGTACTCTTGGTGACTGTGATTATTTGTTGGAGGAGGGGTCCCAGCCCTCTGGCGCCAAGCCAGCTGTCATCTCTATCTACAGCAGGAGATTTAGGGCTCTATCAATCAATCTTCCTGCGTCACCTGAAATTGGGCCATGGGGAGTGGAAGGAAACTGCTGCCAATTAACGGTTACAAAGTTGACAAGGTTTTAGATGTGGAGGGGAGCTGTGGCTTTGCAGTTCGGCGTCCTCCCATCGGCCTGCGTTTGGCCGAGATAAGGGGAGCTGCAGGGTCCTCTGTTTGCCTGTCTCCGTGAGGAACGGTGGACTCGGCGCCAGGAACCCGGATTGGGGAGCTTCAGCTTCTTGGTGACTTTTGGATGTCAGTCTCACTGTGACAAACCACAAGAACTGGTGATTAGCCAGAGCTTCAGTGTGAAGCCACCTGGGCTTCTAACAATTTATTACTTCCATTTGCCTTGTGGAATTCAGGGAGGCTAAAACAACCAAGATCTGCATGTGAAGGGACCTCAGAGAAGCAGGGAATGGGAATGAGTGCTTTTTGGTGTTTAACCCCATACATACTGTGTTCAATGTAGGGGAACAGATATCAGGGATGGCATCACGACAAGTGATGCTGAGCACCTTTTCACGCGCTTATCGGCCATCTTCTTTGTGTATCTTCTTTGGAGAAACGTCTGTTCAAGTCCTTGCCTGTCTTTCCATCCGGTCGTTTGGGTTTGTTGTTGATTTGTAGGGATTCTCTAGGTCCCGGGCATTGATCCCGAATCAGATGCATGATTTCTCCCCCTGCCGTGGGCTCTCTCGACTCTGTGGACAGTGTCCTTGGAAGCCAGCGCCCTTGGGACCGTAGCAGACACCCCGCTCTGCCAGCTGCAGGCTGAGGGGCTCTCTCGCCACAAGCAGGCATCCTGGACACACCACGGTCGCCGCCAAGACTTGGCCGTCTGTCCCCGAGGCCCTGCCCCACGGGTAAGTGCACACTGGACGTGTTCTCATCTGACCTCACAAGGAGGCCGTGCCTCCATCTCCACGTGGATCCCCACTCCTGTTTCACACTAAAAGCTCCCCACTTCCAGGAGCCTACCACGCAGCCAGGTGGCCAGCAGGCCCTGGGCGCACAGCGTCTCACTTAAGGGCCCCTTGGTGAGTGCTGCCTTCAGCCCCTCTTACAGGGAAGGACAGTGAGGTGCTCAGGTAACTTGTCACCAGGCTCATGAGTGGAGAGCAGGACAGCGATGCTGATCCATCCAACTCGCAGCCAGAGCCAACCACTCCATAGGAGCGAGAAAGAGAAACGGAAGCGAACAGACACATGTAGAGCCACCTAAGCACATGCTAAGAGGCCGCTCTTTCTTATTCCTCTTGTAACCTCACAACGTCCGAGCACAGACCAGCAGGCAGTCTCAGAGACTGGAATCCAGGCTGGCCACTCATGCTCGCTGTGGCCGGCTGCACAATGGCCCCTAAGACAGACCAGGTTCTCATCCCCAGACGCTACAAACGCGACTTTACTTGGAAAAACCACCTTTACAGATATGATTAAATCCAGGATCTTGAGATGGGGCAACTATCCTGGATTATCGGGGGGACCCAGTGTCATCTCATGTGTCCTTACAAGAGGGAAGGAGAGGGAGCTGTTGCACACACAGAATCAAAGAAGTCATGTAAGGATGGAGGCAGAGATGGAAGGTCACAGCCACGAGCCCAGGGACGCCTGGGGCCACCAGTAGGTGGAGAGGCAGGAAGGACCCTCCCCTAGAGCCTCCGGCGGGGGCGCAGCCCTGTGATGCCTGGATTCCAACCAGTGATACTGACTTGGGACTCTGGTCTCAAGAACTGTGAGATTCTACATTTCTGTTATTGAAGTCCCTGGTTTGGTATACTTTGTCAGGCAGCCCGGGGACACTGATACACACACACTGCCTTACCTTGACATAAACCCTCCAGTTTTAGAAGTGTTGCACCAAGACGGCAGGAAGGACAAGCAGCCCAGCAGGGCCAGTTTGGATTCTGATTTTGTTATTAACTCTCTAAGCTTGAGTCGGAACTGCCCTGCTGTGACGGGGGGCTGTGGCTGAGCCTCCTGGGCCCCCTCCCACCCTGACCTCAGAGTCTGGCTCCGGGGACAATTTAGGGCCAGGCAGGGGTGAGAGGCAGGCAGTGGGAGCCGTCCTTTGCCTGCTGTGGAAAGACAAGGAGCCCTGATAACATTCCAGCATGACGAAACCCACCACAGGTGCCTCTTGGTTGCTATGGAGACACAGCGATGCAAATGCACCGGGCAGAGAAGCCTGGGCAGTACCCGGGTCTGGGGAGAGCTTTTGCTGTGATAGAAGCCGCATCGCAGGCATCAGGACAACGGGGCCCAGGGTTGCGGTCACTAAGTGACCCTGAGCAAGTCCCTTCCCCTCCTAGGGCCTCATTTTCCCCAGCTGTGAAATGAGACCCCTGTTTTGGCTTAGTGGTTCCCAACTTGTGGGCACGGACCTGGGGCCTGAATCTACAGCCTTGGTCATATCTCAGGGTGGCTGAGCCTGTTTCTCACGTGTCTGCATGTGCACTGAGCTGCGCACAGGAGCCGTGAGTGAGGTGTCTCTGTCTTCAGAGCGGCTCTCACTGTTCATTATGGACGTGCTCGTTCACAGACACTCCAGGGCAACAGTCACGGGGGGTGGCTCTCACAGTTGACTTTTAAAAAATTGAGAATCTTAAGTTGAGAAGGTGAGGAAAACCGGGGGGCTGTGGAGGAGACTAAAGAGGACAGAGGATTGGGAGTAAAACGCGCAGCTCGGTCCTGCCTCCCTCACGTTCCAGCGGTGTGACGTCGAGTGAGACTCTCAGAATCCCCGAGCTTCATCCTTCCTCATCCCCAGAGCAAGGACGGTCCTGCTCCCAGAATCATGGGGAGGAGCAAACGAGACCCTCAGGGCCCAGGTGCCCAGACAGAGGCAGGCCCTGTGGACACGTCGGTTGGATCGGATCCAGTTCTAAGACTCTGTAATTTCCTAATGACAGAGAGAGCTATCAGCCGGGAACTCAGAATCAGGTGGATCCTGGAATCTGTGTTTCAAAAGGATCCGATCAGCTTGGACTTCTCCAGGGGACGGCTCAGTGCTTCTGGTGCCTGTAGATTGAGGTCCCTGGAGAGGGGGCAGGGCTCCACTTGCATGGAATGGCCCTCTGCCATTTCTTTCTTTTATTGAGTGAAATTCATATAACACAAAATTAACCATTTTAAAATGAATGCTTCAGTGGCATTTAGCACATTCACAGTGTTGTGCAACCACCATGTCTATCTCGGTCCAAACATTTTCGTCCCCTAAAAGGAAACCCCGTGCCCATTAACAGTCTCTCCTCATTCCTCCCTTCCCCAGCCCCTGGCAACAGTCCATCCGATTTCTGTGTCTATGGATGTGTCTTTCCTGGATATTTCATATAAGTGGGATCATATACCACGTGGCCCTTTGTGTCCAGCTTTTCACTCAGCGTGATGTTTTTTGGGTTCACCCATCTTGTACATCATGGTCAGCCCTTCACTTATTTTTATGGCTGAATAATATTCCATTGTGTGGACAGACCACATATTGTTTATCCATCATCCACTGATGGACACTGGGTTGTATCCACCTGTTGACTGTGGTGAAGGATGCTGCTGTGAACATTCGTATACAAGCGTCTGTTTGAGATCCAGCCTTTCAGTTCTTTTGGGGTGTCTCCTAGGAGAGGAACTGCTGGGTCCTGTGCTGATTCTGTGTTTAACTTTTTGAGGAAGTCTGTATTTATTTGTATCGCATGTTTCATACATACGAGCAAGTAGGATGCAGACAAGAAGAAAGGAGATGAGGACACCGGGCACTCACGACCCAGCCTGAGGACTGGAGCCCTCTACCTGGTCATGGTGAAGCCCCCGCGGGGCTTCCTCCCCGGGGGACGCTGTTTCTCATTCACCCGCTTCATGCCAGCTCTTTACTACAGAGCGGAGCGTCATGTGTGACGTCCTCTCAGAGATGCCCCTGCTCCATCCCCTTGGCCCTCCCTAAGGTCACTGAGGCTGTGGGAGATGGCCCCCGGCACCCTACCTCCAGTGTGTGGCCCCGCTTGGCTTTCACTGCTGGAGAGCATTTGCCGAAGCCAGGGAGCTCCCTGGGGGGCAGGGAGCACCCCAGGGCAGCCCTCAAGCAGTGGGGCAGGAGTCGGGGACAAATGTGCCTGTCCTGGGAGGAAGGACACAGAGGACGTTCTCCATGACCGCTTGGCAGGTCCTCACGGACTGAGCCCGGGTGCAGCTGCCCAGCAATGTGCCTTTCAGTGGTCCTTGTCGTTCTCAGCCCCATTCCTCACCTGCCAAGTCAACCCCTGCTCCCAGGCCCTCACCTCGGGCTCGGCCCTCAGGTGACGTGCACCCCGACAAAGCTGCTGGCTTTGCCTCTGGGACTCAGTCTTCTGTCACGACTGAAGCCCCTGTCCTCCATGACTCCCAGCTCTTGCTGCACAATCCCAGGCACACTCCAGCTCTGCAGGAGCTCCCGGCCCCCAATTCCCCGATCCAGGAGAGCAGCGCTCGTGGGAACACGAGGACGCCCAGCCAGGCCGCGCAGGTCTGATGCTCCTGAAGGTACGTGCATTCCATCGGCCTGTTTCTCTGTGCAGCCCCTCCCTGCTCCCGAGTCCATCTGATGCAGGCTGGCACTTTACGTCCTAACCTTCTCGGGACACCCTGCTGGCTGTGCAACGCAAATGTAAATTCAAAATAGGGGAAAAATTTAACTCTCCTGGTGCAGAAAGGGTACGGGAGTGCCCCCTCCCTTTTCTTTTTTTTTTTTTTTGTGAGGAAGATCGGCCCTGAGCTAACATCTGCCAATCCTCCTTTTTTTTTTTTGCTAAGGAAGACTGGCCCTGGGCTAACATCCATGCCTATCTTCCTTCACTTTATATGGGACACCGCCACAGCATGGCTTGACAAGCGATGTGTCGGTGCACGCCCAGGATCCAAACCGGCGGATCCCAGGCTGCTGCAGTGGAGCGTGCGCACTTAACCGCTTGCGCCACCGGGGCAGTCCCCCTCCCTTTTCTTAGAGCATTTACTTTAGAAAACTTGTAAATTTTTCTCTGCCTCTTTTGAAATGTGTGTAAATCTTTTTAAACAGCTTTCTAAGCCTCTTGCCAGTTTTACAACTCAAGACCATCTTCCTCAAGAACCCAGGAGCCGTCTCTCTGAAGAAAGTGGTGTCCTGTCCATCCCCCAGGTTCCCCCAGGGCAGGACCTAACTCAGCAGGCTCCTGGCTCCAGGCTGCATAGCCAGCTCCTGTCAGAGATACAAGAAGTTTTATTATACCTTTAGATAAAGGCAATTAGCTAACACAGATGGCCCCCAATCCCCAGGTGGATTTGGCATGAACGGTGCATGACAAATGGTGCTGTCACGTCCTCTACGTAAGGACTCGCTCTCGTCTGTCTTGAGAACGTGTGTGTGACGGGCTGCATCTTGGCTAAAGGAAAGGGTGAGTCTCTGTCTGCCATCACCTGGCAGGTGTGACACGCACCACATTATGGTTTCCTGTTTTTCCAGTAATAAAACCATTCTCTCTCTCTTCTACGCTGGTGGGGAGGTTTCCTGGGTCGACAGAAGATTTTGTTTTAATCATATTCTCCTGACAGCTGACACAGAAGAGGAAGGAGCCCCGATCTGGCCTCAGCCGGGCACTTGCAACCGTGCACAGCCCCCCACACCTCCTTGACTCTCACGAGACTGTCCCGGTCACTGTCTCTGTGGCCAGTGGGGAAACTCGTGTGGGATACTGGATTGGAAGGTACTTTGTGCTGTAACATTTTGGATGAAACTATTGAGGAGCTCTTTCTACTTTTTTCTATTTTCCTAGTTTTCCATAATGAGTGCATGTTGGTTACAATTAAAAACTGGCATTGAGTTTGTTATTTGGGACATGAACACAGGCTGCTCAAAGAGGGGTACTGGGTCTCTCTCTGAAGTGCCCTCTAATGATGTGTTTACAGATGCTGGGGGAGATTCTGAGCAAATGTCATAAGGGATCAAGCTGACCCTCGCTCAGGAGTCACAGATGGGAGGGAGGAGGCAGGTGGGGAGCAAGTGGGATGGAGAACAAGGTGGGCAGATGGACCATCACTGGATGAAGTCTGGCAGCGGCCTGGTCCTGCCTGTGTCCGTAGGTGAATCTCTCCTCTCTGAACCTCAGTCTCCCCAAAAGCAAACCAGAAGGAAGGAAAATGATCATTTATCAAAAACAGTATTTGCCAGTGACTATGCAAATTAATTTGCATCTATCATCTGATTAAGTGGTTTGCAATCTTTTAGTCCCAGGACACAGTTTACACTCTTAAAAGTTACTAAGAGATTGACATCAGCATCATGGTGGAGTGAGCTCTTCTCTTAGTCTCTCTCCCCTAAGATACAATGAAAAGGACATTTATAAACCGACAGAGGACATTCACACAACAAAATAGACATCTGAGAGAACCATGCAGCCCTATGTCTGAAGGTGGGGGTGCTGGACCCCCCAGAGGCAGTGGAAGGAGGTAAGGGGGTCTCCTCTCCCTCCCAAGCAGCCGCAATCTAGGGCACAGGACCTTGTGCAGTTGCTGGCACATGACACTGAGAGGAGATGGGGGAGAAGGCAGCCCTCTGTGGGAATGCCTGTGCTCTCCGAGTTGCCTCCCAGCCTGTGGCCATGCCCCACACCAAGGCAGCTACACAACCACAGGGGCAGCCCAGGCAGGCAGACAGTGCCCCCGCCCACCTGGCACAACAGCTTGGCCTGTTGGCCAGAGCAAGGGACCACCACCAGAGTGCCTGCACCTACCTGTGTAAAGCAGCAGCAGCCAGTGGGCAAACACAGACGGGCACTGTCCCTGTCAGCACAGCTTCCAATAGACAGGCACAGCTGCCAGGGGTCATGGCGGTCTCAGTAAACACACCTCCTGCTCCCCCCAGTGGTGGCAGGTGGAATCGCCAACCAGATACAACTACAACGTGGTGGCGAAAGTCCACCCCATCAAATAGCATGAAGAAATACATTAACGCTCCAGAACAGAAGGAAAATGACAAGTACTCAGAAATCAATCCTGAAGTCACAGAAATTTACAATCTAGATGACAGAGAACTCAAAATAGTTATCATAAAGAAACTCAACAAGTTACAAGAAAATCCAGAAAGACAGTTTAATGAAATCAGGAATAAAATTAATGAACAGAGGGAATTCTTCACAAAAGAGATTGAAACTATAAAAAAAATCAGAAATGTTAGAGATGAAGAACACAATGAACGAGATAAAGAAAAATCTGGAGTCCTTAAATGATAGAGCTGATATCATGGAGGACAGAAATATAGAAATACTGCAGGTAGAGGAGGAGAGAGAACTAAGACTAAGAAATGAAGACATTCTCTGAGAAATATCCAACTCAACTAGGAAAAGCAACATAAGGATTATAGGTATTCCAGAGGGAGAAGAGGGAGAAAGGAGCAGAGAACTTGTTCAAAGAAATAATAGCTGAGAACTTCCCAAACCTGGAGAAGGAGCTGGAATTACAAGTAAATGAAGCCAATAGATCTCCTATTTACATCAATGCAAAAAGATCTTCTCCAAGGCATATATTAGTAAAACTGGCAAAAGTTAATGACAAAGAAAAATTATTAAGGGCAGCAATGCAGAAGAAAATAACCTACAACGGAATTCCTATCAGGCTTTCAGTGGATTTCTCAGCAGAAACATTATAGTTTAGGAGAGACTGGAATGATATATTCAAAATTCTGAAAGACAAAAACTTTCAGCCAAGAATACTCTATCCAGCGAAACTATCCTTCAGATACAATGGAGAAATAAAAACTTTCCCTGATAAACAAATTTAAGGGATTTCATCACCACAAGACCCCTCTACAAGAAATGATCAAGAAGGCCCTCATACCTGAAAAAAAAAAGAAAGGGTTTACAAACACTTGAGCAAGGAGATAAACGGACAGACAAAATCAGAAAATTGCAGCTTTCTATCAGAACAGGTTAGCAAACACTTAATTATAACAGAGATAAAGGGAAGGAAAGCATCAAAAATAACTATAATCACTTCATTTTAATCACAAACTCACAACACAAAAAGGAATAAGTTGTGACAACAATAACTTAGACAGAAAAGAGGCAAGGGATGGAAACTGCTTAGACTAAGGAAATAAGAGGCTATCAGAAAATGGACTATCTCATCTATGAGATCTTTTATACAAACCTCACGGTTTGTATGAAACCATGAAACAAAAAATCAGGGGCTGGCCCAGTGGCGTAGAGGTTAAGTTCGTGTGCTCCGCCTCAGTGGCCCAGGGTTCACAGGTTCAGATCCCAGGCGTGGACCTACTCACCACTTATCAAGCCATGCTGTGACAGGTGTCCCACATAAAAAGTAGAGGAAGATGGGCACGGATGTTAGCCCAGGGCCAGTCTTCTTCCTCCAGGAAACACATCTCAGTTCTAAAGACAAACATAGGCTCAGAGTGAAGGGATGGAAGATAATACTCCAAGCTAATGGCAAATGAAAGAAAGCAGGTGTTGCCATACTTATACCACACAAAGCAGACTTCAAGATGAAAAAGGCAGTGAGAGACAAAGAGGGGCACTGTATGATGATAAAAGGGACACTCCACCAAGAGGACATAACACTTATAAATATATATGCACCTAACACAGGAGCACCAAAGTACATACAGCAACTATTAACAGACCTAAAAGGAGAAATTAACAGCAACACTATAATAGTAGGGGACCTCAACATCCCACTTACATCAACAGATAGATCATCCAGACAGAAAGTCAACAAGGAAATAGTGGAATTAAACAAAAAACTAGACCAGATGGACTTAATAGATATATATAGAACACCCCTTCCAAAAACAGCAGAATACACATTCTTCTCAAGTGCACATGGAACATTCTCAAAGATAGACCATATGTTGGGGAACAAGGCATGCCTCAATAAATTTAAGAAGATTGAAATCATATCGAGCATCTTTTCCAACCATAATGCTATGAAACTAGAAATCAACTACAAGACAAAAGCTGGGGGGCTGGCCTGGTGGTGTAGCAGTTAAGTTCACATGCTCTGTTCCGGCAGCCCAGGATTCATGGGTTCAGATCTCAGGCACGGATCAACACACCGCTTATCAAGCCGTGCTGTGGCGGCATCCCATATAAAGTAAAGGAAGATGGGCACAGATGTTAGCCCAAGGCCAATCTTCCTCAGCAAAAAGAGGAGGATTGGCAACAGATGTTAGGGCGAATCTTCCTCACAAAAAAAAAAAAGAAAGAAAAAAGCTGGGAAAGTGACAAACATGGAGACTAAACAGCATGCTACTGAACAACCAATGGATCATTAAAGAAATTAAAGGAGAAATTAAAGAATATCTGGAGACAAATGAGAATGAAAATGCACCATACCAACTAATGTGGGATGCAGCAAAAGCAGCCCTAAGAGGGAAATTCATAGCAGTACAGGTCCACCTTAACAACCAAAAAAATGTCAAGTAAGTAATCTTAAACTACACCTAACAGAACTAGAAAAAGAAGAACAAACAAAGCCCAAAGTCAGCAGAAAGGGAAATAATAAAAATTAGAGCAGAAATGAATGAAATAGAAACAAAAAAAAAAACAGTAGAAAGGATCAATGAAACTAAGAGCTGGTTCTTTGAGAAGATAAACAAAATTGACAAACCCTTAGCCAGATTCACTAAGAAAAAAAGACAGAAGGCTCAAATAAATAAAATTAAAAATTAAAGAGGAGAAATTACAATGGATACCACAGAAACACAAAGGATTATAACAGAATACTGTGAAAAACTATATGCCAACAAATTGGGCAGTTGAGAAGAAATGTATAAATTCTTAGACTCATACAACCTCCCAAAAGTGAATCAAGAAAAAATAGAGAATCTGAATAGACCAAACACAAGTAAAGAGATTGAAACAGTAATCAAAAAACTCCCAAAAAATAAAAGTCCAGGACCAGACGGCTTCTCTGGAGAATTCTATCAAACATTCAAAGAATATTTAATACCTATCCTTCTCAAACTATCCTAAAAAATTGAAGAAGACAGAACACTTCCTAGCACATTTTACGAAGCCAACATCACCCTGATCCAAAAGCCAGACGAGGACAACACAAAGAAGGAAAATTACAGGCCAATATTGCTGATGAACATTTATGCAAAAATGCTCAACAAAATATTGGCAAACCGAATACAGCAATACATTAGAAAGATCAGGGGGCCGGCCCCGTGGCTTAGCCGTTAAGTGCGCACGCTCCGCTACTGGCGGCCCGGGTTTGGATCAGGGGCGTGCACCAACGCACTGTTTCTCTGGCCATGCTGAGGCCACGTCCCACATACAGCAACTAGAAGGATGTGCAACTATGACATACAACTATCTACTGGGGCTTTGGAGAGAAAAAGGGGAAAAATAGGAGGATTGGCAATAGATGTTAGCTCAGGGCCGGTCTTCCTCAGGAAAAAGAGGAGGATTGACATGGATGTTAGCTCAGGGATGATCTTCCTCACAAAAAAAAAAAAAAAGAAAGAAAGATCATACACCATAATCAAGTGGGATTTATACCAGGGACACAGGGATGGTTCAACATCCCCAAATCAATCAATGTGATACACCACATTAACAGAACGAGGAATAAAAACCACATGATCATCTCAATAGATGCAGAGAAAGCATTTGACAAGATCCAACCACCATTTATGAAAAAAACTCTCAACAAAATGGGTATAGAAGGAAAGTGCCTCAACATAATAAAGGCCATATATGACAAACCCACAGCCAACATCAGACTCAATGGGGAAAAACTGAAAGCCATCCCTATGAAAACAGTAACAAGACGAGAGTGCCCACTCTCGCCACTCTTATTCAACATAGTACTGGAGGTTTTGGCCAGAGCAATTAGGCAAGAAAAAGGAATAAAAGGAATCCAAATAGGCAACGAAGAAGTGAAACTTGGGGCCAGCCCCATGGCGTAGTGGTTAAGTGCTTTCGCTCCACTGCTGGTGGCCCAGGTTCGGATCCTGGGTGCACACTGATGCACCGCTTGTCAGGCCATGCTGTGGTGGCGTCCGATATACAGTAGAGGAAGATGAGCACACATATTAGCCCAGGGCCAGTCTTCCTCAGCAAAAAGAGGAGGATTGGCATGGATGTTAGCTCAGGGCTGATCTTCCTCACACACACAAAAAAAGAAGTGAAACTCTTGCTGTTTGCAGACGACATGATTTTATATATAGAAAACCCTAAAGAATCCATCAGAAAACTATTAGAAACAATCGACAACTACAGCAAAGTTGCAGGGTACAAAAGCAACTTACAAAAATCAGTTGCATT
Source organism: Ceratotherium simum simum (assembly GCF_057802395.1). Taxonomy (NCBI): domain Eukaryota; kingdom Metazoa; phylum Chordata; class Mammalia; order Perissodactyla; family Rhinocerotidae; genus Ceratotherium; species Ceratotherium simum. Next base: position 2,082,811 of record NC_141929.1, on the reverse strand, counting down.
TGTATACTCTAATAACGAACTAACAGAAAGAGAACTCAAGAATACAATCTCATTTACAATTGCAACAAAAAGAATAAAATGTCTAGGAGTAAATTTAACCAAGGAGGTGAAAGATCTATACACTGAAAACTATAAGACATTATTGAAAGAAATCGATGATGACATAAAGAAATGGAAAGACATCCCATGCACATGGATTGGAAGAATAAACATAGTTAAAATGTCCATACTACCTAAAGCAATCTGCAGATTCAGTGCAATCCCAATCAGAATCCCAATGACATTCTTCACAGAAACAGAACAAAGAGTCCTAAAATTCATATGGGGCAACAAAAGACCCCAAATAGCTAAAGCAATCCTGAGAAAAAGGAACAAAGCTGGAGGCATCACAATCCCTGACTTCAAAATATACTACAAAGCTATAGTAATCAAAACAGCATGGTACTGGTACAAAAACAGACACACAGATCAACGGAACAGAATTGAAAGCCCAGAAATAAAACCACAGATATATGGACAGCTAATCTTCAACAAAGGAGCTAAGAACATAGAAAGGAGAAAGGAAGTCTCTTCAATAAATAAAGAAAGGAAGTCTCTTTCCCAGCAAGTGGCTGGGAAAACTGGACAGCCACTTGCAAAAGAATGAAAGTAGACCATTATCTTACATCATACACAAAAATTCACTCAAAATGGATCAAAGACTTGAAGGTAAGACCTGCAACTATAAAACTCCTAGAAGAAAATATAGGCAGAACACTCTTTGACATTGGTCATAGCAGGATCTTTTCGAACTCCATGTCTACTCGGACAAGGGAAACAAAAGAAAAAATAAACAAGTGGGATTTCGTCAGACTAAAGAGCTTCTGCAACGCAAAAGAAACCAGGATCAAAATGAAAAGACAACCCACCAGCTGGGAGAAGATATTTGCAAATCATATATCCGACAAGGGGTTAATCTGCAAAATATATAAAGAACTCACACAACTCAACAACAAAAAAACAAACAACCTGATCAAAAAATGGGCAGAGGATATGAACAGACATTTTTCCAAGGAAGATATATAGATGGCCAATAGGCATATGAAAAGATGTTCAACATCACTAATCATCAGGGAAATGCAAATCAAAAGTACACTAAGATATCACCTCACACCCGTGAGAATGGCTATAATCACCAAGACAAAAAATAGCAAATGTTGGAGAGGATGTGGAGAAAAGGGAACCCTCATTCACTGCTGGTGGGAATGCAAACTGGTGCATCCTCTATGGAAAACAGTATGGAGATTCCTCAAAAAATTAAAAATAGAAAATTACCTTATGATCCAGCTATCCCAGTTCTGGGTATTTACCCAAAGAAGCTGAAATCAACAATCCAAAGAGGCTTATGCACCCCTGTGTTCATCGCAGCATTATTCACTATAGCCAAGAAGTGGAAGCAACCCAAGTGTCCCTCGACTGAGGATTGGATAAAGAAGATGCGGTATATATACATATATATATATATATATATATATGGAATACTACTCAGCCATTAAAAAAGACAAAATCGTCCCATTTGCAACAACACAGATGGACCTGGGGGGTATTACGTTAAGTGAAATAAGCCAGACAGAGAAAGACAAAGACTGCATGACTTCACTCATATGTGGAAGATAAACCAGCACACAGACAGAGAGAACAGTTTGGTGGTTACCAGGGGGAAGGGGGTTGCAGGGTGGGCACAAGGGGTAGAGGGAGGCATTTATATGGTGACTGACAAACAATAATGCACAACTAAAATTTCACAATCTTATAAACTATTATGACATCAAAAAAGAAAGTAGAAAGTTAAAACTAAACTAACACTGCGCCCCTGAGCCTGCCCTCCTTTGCCACGTTGAAAGCCGTGGGTCTGCTCTGCACTGTGAAGGTGGGATTTTGAACATCTGCATCGGGCCATTTGGAAACCTACGCTCAGAGTCACGAGGATCTTGCAGACGGTGACGCACCTCATTACACCACATCAAACACAGCACTTGCTAATGTCACCACCAATTTCATCAGAAAAGTCATTAACCCCTGTGACGCTGGTCAGGCTCACAGTGGAGACACAGGCTCTCCAAAATTCTCATTTTCACTTGAGAGCTCGAATTTTATCGTTAGCCACAGACACCGTCCATGGTTCTCCTTGAAGTGGCAGGCTCACAAGCTCGTTTTTGAGGAGACTTGGCTGTGTCACTGTGGTGTGGCTCGGTCGTCCCTGTGATGGAACACAGCGCTCCCTGGGAAGAGCGGCTGGCTCAGCTCACAGCACCAACTGTGCCCGGGTTCCCTCCCTGGAGATGACCTTCCCACTTCAGTGTGCAGCAGAAGGCTCCACGTGCGCTTCCCATTTCATCGCCAAAAACATTAAAAAGACAGAACTCAAGAGTTGAGATTTGATACAACTAGCATTGTTGATGCCTCGTCCAGGGCAGTCTCAGCAGAAGCCGCGGTGTCTTCGATTGGGAGTGTGAGCTGTGAGGACACGGCAACCGCAAGCACAGTGCAGGGCCACGCTCGCGCCACATTTGCGTCTGCCCCATCAGTGCAAAGGTCAACTGGTGAAAAAGCTGATGACCTCTGAGTGGTTTTGACGTCTAGACCTTGAGGGTTTCGGGACCACACTTTGAGAAACGCTAGATTAAACCGCCACCCCCGCCCTAGGTCGTGCGGGTAAGCTTTCTGCTCTACCAAAAGAAGAAACTGGGACTCAGTGACATTCATGAGGGGCCCACACCTCAGTCCCCAGGGGACCCTCAGACCCCCACCCTTCTCCCTGTGCAGCCTGGCCCCATTCCTTCCGTCTCTAACAGGGCAGGAATCTGTGCACGACCCCTATACACAGGGCCAGGCAGGGAGCTTCCTGGTCCCTGGAGCATTCGGCCCCCACCCCACGCAGGCCCAGCTCTCTTCTCTGCCCCGCTCCTTCCATTAAGGCCTCCCCCCCAACCACCCTCCCCTCGGCTGGTTGGTTAGCTGGGGCCCTCAATGTCCAAGCCACTGAGATGTCTCCCCGACACTCTGCAGCCTCGAGTGATAATCCCTCACATTCACGGACCCCGCACACCAGGAACACTGCACATTTTACAAAGCACATTTTATCCTCTGTCATCCTCAGGACCAGTGTGAGGGTCATTCCAAGTGGACAGCGAGAGACGGAGGCTCGGAGAGGCGGCACAGCCTCCCAGGCCCCAAGCTATCCCCTCCTGGAGCACAGCTCACTCCCCACCTCCGAGAGAAATCGGGGAGCCATGGCGAGGGAGTCAAAAGAGCTGGGGGGCTCACGTCAGCTACAGGCGCCTCTCCCCTTCGCCTGCCAGGCACCATGCCCTCTTGGGCTGGAAGCAGCACCTCCACTCCGGGCTGCAGGGGTCCCCAGCCAGCACATTCCAGCCCTGCTCAGCCACAGGAGGGGTTAAGGCTCAGGCCAGTCCCCAGGTGGAGGGCTCTGCAGACCACTGAGGCAGCGTCACTCCCCAGGTGCCAGGTGGCAGCCACCACACCTTCTGGACAATTCCCGTGCAGTCACCAAATCCCCTCTGCCTAAGCCAGTCTGAGTCGGAATCCTGATGTGTGCAACCTCGTTCTGCCTGATAAAGCACCCGGAACTCTGTGTCCAGGCTGGGTGGAGCGAACCTGCCGAGAGCCAACCGCCTCCTCCTGGCGGCTGCTGGGCTCTGCCTGCTCATGGCCCACGGACGTGGTTCCCGCAGAGCCAGCAGGGACGCCCTGTGGCCTGGGCCAGCGTCCCCATGCTCCTCTATCAGGTGGCAGTGGGAAAGCCTGAGTGGGCACCTGGTCCTTGCAGGAGTGGGGAGATATGACCCTGCCCGTAAAAGCAGACAGCAGGTTCAGGGTAACAGGATCCCTCAGAAAATGCACCACCTTGAATGACCAGTGGCAGGCGCCGGGCACACTGGGTGGTGGAAGGTGCTGAAACTACCCCGGCTTGGGCTGGGTGGAAGACAGAGACCAAGTGTTCTGCAACGTCTGCCATGGGTGAAGGGGGAGAGTGCTGACACCAGACACTGATGGCTGAGAATGTTCTGGAACCTGAGCAGTGGCGCAGGGGTCCTACCTGCCCACAGCCCAACCCAGGCCCCGGTGAGCACTGGCATGGCGTGTTTCTCTGGGCCTGTTCCAAAGGCAACCTTCCTGTGTGCGAGTTCAAGTGGCTGGAAGCAGAAATGCACGTGTTGTGTGCATCTATGTGCATGTCATTAAGCAGTCTCCTGGATGAAGGCTCTTTCCTCATGTTTTCCTCTGCACTTTCTGTAGTGCACAGATTCTTGTCCCCTCTTGATCCTCCAGAACCAGCTCCGGCCACAAGTGCAAGGTCCAGAGGACCGGAGGGCTTGCTCTGTCAGTGGTCTCACCTCGAGGTGCTCAGAGTCCCCCAAGGCTGTTCACACGAGCCTGCAGCTTTTCCAACAGGCTCCAGCTGAGCTGAGGCTGCTGGTCTGGCGCCTTGAGAACCGCTGCCCAGTTCCACCCCCTCACCAGGGCCCCGAGGTCCCCAGCCCGCTGTGCGCAACACCCCGGCTGAGACCTGGATCCAGCGTAACGAGACGCACTCAGGCCTGGACGGCACTGGCCCACTGGCCTCTTTCCTGGACACGTGCCACCAGCGCTAGAGCAGAGAATTCACAACACAAGCAAAGCTGCCCTCTGGGCATCTGTAGTCTCCAACAAAAGAGAAGCCGCGTAAGTCGTCTGAGCACAAGGTGGAAAGTGATAGGTCTTAGGAGGGGTGGGGGCTGTGGGAAGAGATGCCACAGCTGGGGGCTGCCCCAGGGCTTCCTGGAAGAGGAGGCTCCCAGTGAGGCTCCTGGTGAAGATGCATTGGCCTGAGGGGGAGACCCCCAATGGCTGGTTGTAATGATGTGATTCCCCAAACGGTGAGCTTCTCAGCCGACTTCCACAGAAAGCCAGGCACAGTTTCCGTCAGCTACACTGTGGCTGCTCCCCTGGGACTTCCAGTGTGGCTGTAAAAGGAGCAAAAAGTGCTCAGTGTTCACATGCAAAGTGCGCGGAATTGCAAACACCTGTCTTCCCTCCGCGACTGTCCAGCTGTGCGGGCACTACCTCAGCGTGTGCACGGGGGACTTCAGGGGTCTCCAGACTGTCCACTAAATGCCAGTGGCTCTGCCCAATCCTGGGACAATCAAAACACCACCATGAAAACGCCCAAGACGTCCCACTCTTGGCAAATGAGGTGGATGAGACTAGTGGTGGGGAGAATTGAGAGGAAAGCGAACTCTGGGCAAGATGCCTGCCAGGATACTTGGGGTGAGGAGGCCGAAACGTGACCCATGGAGTTGGCACTTATTAGGCAACCTGAACCCCCGCCACCGCATGGAAGGTGCACAAAAAACACAGGGGCCGCCGGGGGCTAGTCCTGGCCAGCACACAGTTCGCCTGCAGCAGAGGCTGGGTGTGCAGACAAGGCGTGGGGATGCCCATGCCCTGGGGGAGGAGAGGTCAGTCAGGAAAAATAAAAAAGCCAAGAAACCTTCAAAGTGGCTGATGCCAGAGACGAAACCATAGTGAGGACCTTGGTTTCATTCAGGCCTTTGCAGTAGGGAGAGCTCACCTGTCCCAGCAGGTGGTTTTGTCCTGGGCTCATATGAGGAGGAGTAGAGAGGTGACAGGTGGGTGGTGTGCAGGTGACAGATGCGTGGTCTGCAGATGACAGGTGAGTACTCTACAGGTGACAGGTAGGTGGTCTATAGGTGACAGATCTTCAGGTGACCGATAGGGAACCTGCAGGTGACAGGTGAGTAGTGTACAGGTGATGGGTGGGTGGTCTTCTGGTGACAGGTGGAGGTCTGCAGGTGACAGGTAGGTGGTCTATAGGTGACAGATCTTCAGGTGACCGACAGGCAACCTGCAGGTGACAGGTGAGTAGTGTACAGGTGATGTGTGGGTGGTCTTCTGGTGACAGGTGGAGGTCTGCAGGTGACAGGTAGGGGGTCTGCAGATGACAGGTGGGTGGTGTTCAGGTGACAGGTGGGAGGTCTGCAGGTGACAGGTGGGTAGTTACAGGTGACAGGTGGGTGGTATGCAGGTGACAGGTAGAGAGTCTGCAGTTGACAGGTGGGGGTCTGCAGATGATAGGTGGGTTTTGTGCAGGTGACAGGTGGGGGTCTGCAGGTGACAGGTGGAGGTCTGCAGGTGACAAGGGTGGTCTGCAGCTGGGCTCATTATGCAACCAGGGGGATCTCTGTCAGCTGACTGAGAAATGTTTCTCTCCACACCTAGCTAGTTTCAGGGGGACAAATGGCTCTAATCTCAGCTAATTAACCATGAGACAAAGAATGGGATGCTAAAGGATCGGGGTCTGGCCCAATCCCGGGTAAACCAGGGGTCATCTGTGGGTCTTGTGGGGTTCTGAGGAAGAGTGGGCAGGGATCTCAACTAAGTCATTTGGGGATGGGGGTTCTTTGCAGTAAGTCGTCTCTCGGGGTATTTCAGAAAACCAAAGGTTTGTGGGGGCTTCACTGTCGCTGTTTTCTGAGGGCACAGGCTCAGGTAAAGTCTCAGAGGGAACCACACACAGCGACTCTCACTGGTCTGGCCATTTCCTAGAAGGGCCCACAGCTGCTTGAGCTCAGCTCTGAGCCAGAAAGCACACCCACGTCTGTTCCTCTGTCCTCACAGCTTCTCTTGGTGGCGATCTTGGCCTCGCCAGTGAGGAAATGGAGCCCCCACCAGGATTCACTCAGTCTGGCTGTGCTAGCACCAGCCGGCCCCTGGTGGGCCACACCACGCCGGGCGTTTACCCCGAGGTCTCAACCCCCATGTCAAGGCTGCACACGCTCATCAGAGAGCAGAAGCTGTGGCGAGGAGCACCAAGCAGCACTGAGTAGGTCACGCTGTTACCACGTGTACTTATATCAATGCCCTGAGGGCTCCGCGGTGTCACACTCTGCCCCAGTAGCTCTCAGCACCACTGTCACTTTCTGAGCACAGCCCTCTGGGCCCGTTCTTGGGAAACACACGCTCCTCCTCCTGCACCAGCTTCGCCCTGACTGCTGCACCCACTTCCACACGGCCGGAGCTCCTCTGATGTCGTTCTCAGGACAGCACAAATTCCGAACTGTCACAGAATGAATTTCACCGGAAATCAGAACACACATCTGCAGATTTCACTGCTCAGCTGAGAACCACTGGTTTACGCCCTCACACACCAAAGCTTTTTGCTTTTACCCGCTTGGGGTGGGAAATAGATCCAGAGCATAGTGCATGGTCCCTGTCACCTTAAAGAGGGGGCATTGCCTGTTACCAGGCCCTGTCACAGTTAAGGGGGGGGCGGGTGGCCCAGCCAGAGCCTAGAGCCATCTGCCCATCAGGTGCCCCAGCCCGGCATGCTTCCTAATGCAGAGCTGGCTGTCAGGATCTTCGTGCCCACCCACCGCAGTCCCACCGAGCAGCTCCTGTCCCTCTCTTGCAGAGACCCAGACCTGCGAGTCCCTCCCTGCCCAGCAATCTGTATTTGTGATGTGCTCCCCAGGGGGTCCACACGTGGGAATCACTGTTCTGGTCCACAGCGTGAGAACCAGGGAACGGAAATCGGAGGGAGCATGGGGCTTCACTCAGGAGAACTAACAAGGGACACGGGGCGGGTCCACTGCACAGCCAGGTTTGGGGACCCCTGGACAGACCAACAGCGCCTGAGAGCTGGGCGTAAAACCAAAGCGGGAGGCACAGGGCTCACCCCTGGGTGTCAACGCAGCAGCTCGGTGACCTCTCAGCCCTACAGAAAGTTTCTTCGTTTGCAGGGGGGCGGTGGGGCACAAATTTACTTATTTCCTGATTTTCACCTATGTCCTGGATAAACAGTTAACCTCCCCATAGATGAGATGTTCCTGTACAAAAAAAAAAAAAAGGAAAGGAACAGTCTGGACAGCAAGACTGACTGGAGGGGGAGCCAGAACCAGGTGGGAAGTGCCCACACTGGCCCTGTCTTTACTGGTGGCAGGGGCGCCAGGGCCCAGCTGTGCAGGAGTGACTAGGGAAGAGGATGGAGGAAGGACAGGAGGAGACAGTTGGGAGCTGTCGTCCACAGCGAAGAAGTGAAACCCCCAACTAGGGCCTCAGTTCGGTGGGAGAGGTAACCTCAGCCCCACTCGACTCTCGAGAAGGGACGAGACCTTGAGCAACGTGCTCAAACATTAGAATCAGAATAAATAGAGAAATCCATTCAAGCTCTGCCACATCCTGACACGTCCCTGCTGAAGGCCAAGGAGCTCACCTTGGATTTCACAGATGAAGGAAAGGTCCAGGACTGGCCCTCGACACCAACGCCACCAGCAGCCGAAGGAGACGCTAACATCCAGGGGCCTGCGTCCACTGAGCTCGGCAACAGGGCCAGGGGTGTGGGTGCCCTCCCTCCAGTGAGGTCCCCACCTTCTCCTCCTCCCCCATCTGTCCCTCAGCCCTCTCGGGGACACAGCCCCACCACTGCGCTGACCGTTGGCCGGGCTGGCCCCAGCTTTCAGGATGCCTTTCCTCCCCGCGGACCCCCTCCCTCAGTCCCGCCTCTTCCGTCCTACACAGCATGGACGTCCCAATTGGGCCACCTCTGAGACACTCACACCTCCACCCAGACAATCCTCCAAGGAAAATCTGCTTTTAATGAACATCACAGGGGCCGAGAGGAAAACCGTCTCAAAGGAATAGGGGTGGGGTCAGGGGTCCTGCCTAGCTTTGAGGTCACCACAGGGGAACAAGTGACTGAGTCTAGATGTCTCTGAGCCTCAGTTTCCTTGTCACTAAAACGAGGACAGTCAGAAGTCCCACTTGACAGGGTCACTGCCAGGGAAGTCAGGGCTCCGTACAGTGCGCTTGGCCCAGGGAGTGGAGCCCCGCACCGCCTAACCACACCACACCGGGGCTCGTCCTGGGGCGGTTGTGCCTCCTCACGGCTCCCAGCTCGCCTCAGTCCCTCCTGGCCCCTGCTCAGCTTGTTTGCCAGTGACCGGGTCCTGGAGACGGGACAGGGGAAGGGGCGGGCCCTGCTGACACCTCCAGGTGGATGTCCTTTTCAGGCTGGGGCACCACGGCGTTGGGGCGGCCTGGGGCAGGGGCTCCTGCTGCCCCATGACATGGCCCTGGATATAGCCCGGAGCGTCTCTGGGTGTCAGCGGGGGAAGCAGAGCACCTTCCAGTGTGGCACCAGGTGGCACTGTGCACACTGGAGTCCACGCTCTGCCCACAGCTGGACTGGTAGACAGATATTAACAGAGACTGGAAGCACACTCTCTTCATAGCCGTCAGGACTTTTCCCCTGAAACACATGCTTAAAATGATGATGAGAGATGGAAGGTCATAATTTTAGACCGATGAAGGCTGGGGGTCTTCTAGCTTCTTCTTCCGGTTTCTCACCTCCCCACTTCCCAAGGAGGCAAGAGAGCTGCCCGAATGGAGTCCAGACTTGAACTCCAACTGCCTGAGCCAGGACATGCGAATGTCCTAGTTGACGAGGAGGGAAGCCACTGGGGACCGGACGCTGGGAGCCAATGGCAAAAGAGATGTCTGTCCCTCTCCTGGCCTTGCCAGCCACCAGTGAACGGAGCAGACGCCTGCAGGACCCAACATGTGAGCAAACAGAGGGGGTGGAGACAGAGGAGTGGGGAGGGCCAGGCAGGAGGAGGCCGGCCTCAGACAGCGCTGGAACAAGGCTCCTGCTGCTGGGGCGAGGGCCCAGCCGCCTGAGGGCCTGCCACCTCACTCCCAGTGGTCTGGGTCTTCTGGGGGGCTCTCGGACCACGCTGTAGCCGGTGGTGGTGAGGCAGGCTGCGCGCCTCTGCGGCTCCTCCGCCCCGCACCTGCACAGCCGCCGGAATGCCGCCCGGAACTTCTGGGACATGAGGCTGTAGACGATGGGGTTGACGGCGCTTTGTGTAGACACAGACGCGGCAGAAGAGGAGGACCCAGGGGTCCAGGAGAGGCCGCACCACGAAGGAGCGGAGCAGCACCAGCGTGCAGTAGGGCATCCACAGGGGGCCGAAGAGCAGCACAACCACCACCAGCATCTTGGTGACCTGCGGGGGTGGGAGGGAAGCCACCAAGCTGGCATGCCGCTGGCTGGTGGCCGAGCAAATGCCACAGGAAGGTACGGCCGTGGCTCCTGCCTCGGGAAGTGTTTGTTGAGTGAGTGATGAGAATGTTGCTACAATGATAAACTTTACTGCCAGTCTGCTGGGCCCTGTGCTGAAGACTTCCCGTGCGTTAACCCAGGGCTGACACTCAAAGCTGTGCCGTTGATAAGATCGTGAACTGTTCTGCCTCGGGCGCCCACCAGGGCAAGTGCACCCTGCCCCCAGACCTCTCAGACTGGACACCTGAGGGGGCCTCGGACCCCTGATGCACAGGGAGAGCCAGGACGGACACGGTGGTGGCTGACCTCCCTTGCAACTCCAGCCGGTGCTGCCATCTGTCATTGTGTCCACTTTGTGGATGAGGAAGCAGAGGTGAACAGGGCTAAGGGGTCACACGGCACCCACCCATGAACCAGCTTCTCCAGCAGCCGTCTGCACTCACGGCTTTCTCAATGGCCCCTTCCAGCTACAGTCATGTCCCTTTGGGTGGGACCACCGCCACCCACCCTATTCCATTCTTTCAGCTCAGGAGTGAGTCACCAGACCCAGAAACACAATCCTGTCTGGGGGTGGGGTGGAGGCAGGGATATGAAGACCCCACCCCGTGCAGCCCAAGGACAATCTGCCAGGATCAGGGCTCCTCTGGGAGGGAGGCGGGGTCAGCAGGAAGGGGCGGGGGCACGTATCCTGGCCGCCTCAGAGGGGCAGCCCCCAGCCTGACCCATACAAGGAGCTTCCTGGGGGGCCTAGGGCTGAGGGGAGGTCTTGGGGGTCCCCTAATCTGCTTGAGTCCTGGCCCCTCCCTGCTGCGGCCTCCAGGGTGGGTGTGGAGCAGGCCTCATTAGATCCCAGCTCCCCACTCCTGGCTGTGTGACCCCGGGCAGCCCACTTAACCTCTCTGAGCCTCTCTTTCTCGCTTGTAGCATCAGGATAATAGCAGTCTCCTTCCCAATTGTGGTGAGGACGGGGGCACCCGTGAAGTTATCACTCTCCTTTGCCCAAGGAAGGGTGAGCACCTGGGTGTCCAGAGATCTGTGTCTGGGGCCATGCTACCCCTGAGTGTGAACACAGAGTGCCACTCCGTGCACCTGCTCTGCCCTCTCTCCCTCTGTCTCTCCTTGTCTCTCTCTCTGTCTCCTCGTCTCTCCCTCTCTCCCTATCTCTCTGTCTCTGTCTCTCCCCCTTTCTGTCTGTCTCTCCCTGCCCTCCCTGTCTCTCTTTCTGTTTCTCTCTCCCTGTCTCCCTCCCTCCACCTCATCCCCATTGCTCACACACAGCTGCCCTCTCTGCTCTGCCCTCTCCCTGCCTCAGTCTCCATGAGGGCCTGCCTTGGTCACCCCTGGGAGCCCGTGCATGCCTGTCTCGGGCTCCATACATGTGGGGACACTGCTGACACCTAAGGCCAATGCTGTCCCTGCGATGGGAACCCCCAGGGTTTGCACCGCTCCCTCCCGGCAGAGCCAAGTGCTTCCAGCCCCCAAGGCCCATGTCCCCACCACAGCTCCATGCTAATCCTCAGGGCACCAGACTCCTGCCCTCGGGCCTCAGCCTACCTGCTCCACTCCCTGGAATGCTTCCCCAGAAGCCAACTTCAGACCTTTATTCAGTTGTCACCTCAGCGAGGCCTCCCAGAACTTTCCCCCAAACTCCCTCTCCCTCCCAGCTTCCTTTCTCTCCTTCTTTCCTCTGTACTCATCCTGCTCATGGTGTGTTTCCACCTGCCATAAGCCCCAGGGGCAGGGGTTCACTGGGTCGTGTTCTCCGAGTGCAGCTCCTGGAACCACGCCCACACACAGGAGGGCGCAGCGGACACTTGTTGGATGGACAAACGACTGCTGAGCTCGCGTCCTCCCTCACCTGTTTATGCTTGTGCCGCATCTCCCTGCCCTCTGCCTAACGACCCCTCCCCTCCTCACCCCTCCAGCTCCCACCTGCCGCCTCCACCCGACCCCGGGCGACACCTTGCCTACCTGCTTTCGGGAAGACGAGAAGCCTCTGGACCCGGGGCGTGTGCACCCCCCGCCCCCGCCTGGCCCGTGGGGCTGCCTCTCCACAGCTCCTCCCCCACGTCAGGCGGCACTGCCCCCGCGGTGGGGCGGGTGGGGCAGGGAGCTGTGGAACAAGATTCTCCCGATGAGCCCGTAGAGGACCGTGGCCATCGGGGCACGACGAAGAAGACCATGAAGTCCAGCAAGTAGATGGGCAGGTAGAGGCTGCGGGACACCTGGAGTAGCCACACTCCAGGCCCTAACTCTCGCTGACAGTGAGGTCCACCAGGAAGAACCAGACCAGGCAGCAGACAGACGTGACCCCCACACGCCTGTGATGATCCGCCTGGCCCGGGCCACGGTGCACACGGTCTGCGCACGCATCGGGTGGCACATGGCGATGTACCTGCAGGCCACACAGAGGCCAGGTTGGCCCTGAGGGTGGGGTCACATGACCTACCCGCCCAGGTGTGATTGGACCAAAGCAGGCACACCTGCCCCAGCTCAGCCAATCGGATCCATTGTCTGGGGAAACTGCATCGGGGACCCCATGGTCGAACTGGTCCTTTCATGGACGGACTTGAAGGCCGTGAAGATTTGGGGAGCAAGGTGGCCATTTTGAGGCAGCCACAGGGACTGGCAGAGCAAAGGGAGCAGGTCTTGAGAGAAGAAGGTGGGAAGGCAGACAGGGATGTGCAGCCTCTGGAGGACCTTGTCCCTCGAGGCCCACCAGGCTCTGCCTTGTATGCTGTGGGCCCAGGGACCCCATGCCCTTTTGAAGACCTTTGACCTTGCACAAGTCTCAGTGGGTTTTCTGTTGCCCACCTCCAAAGGTTGCTGACTGAGGCAGCCAACATTGTGTGCCCCCCGTGGCCATGCTTACAGCCTAGACCCGGGTTCCCCCCACCCTGCAATGCCTAGACCCGGGTCAATGCACATGGGCGGAGTTGGAGGGCGCTGGACCCCAGATGGGCACAGCCGGGGAGAGCCAAGACCAAGCCAGCGTTTGGATGTCAGAAGGCCTCGGCTACGTCCCAATTCTGTGTGGCCCTGGACAAGCCATCAGCCTCTGGGCCACCTTTCCCGAGGCCACGCAGCTAGGAAGTGGCAGAGCTGGGTTTGAACCCAGTCAGCGGACTTCAGAGTCCACATGTTAACCACAAGGCTAGGTCACCTCTCTGGTGTTAATCACAGCTGGAAGGGACCCAAGGGAATGTCCAGTCCAAATGCCCACCTTCCAGATATGGAGGCCCGGAGAAACGCTGGCATTTTATAGCAAGTGGGCAGCAGAGTTGAGATAAGAACCCCAGTTCCTGGGCCAGGTTCCTCCAGGTCCCACCCCAGCTCCCCTCTCTGTAAATGGAGAACAGAACTTCCTGCTCAGCTGAGCCTCAGTTTACCAAGGGTCCTGGCCAGGAAGTCCCAGCTCCACCACTCTGTGGTGAGAAACGGCGGGAGGAGGGCTGGGACACCTACCTCTCCACGGTGAACGCCAGGATGGAGTAGGAGGAGGCGTTGATGCCCAGATACTGCAGGTAGGTGATGCTCAGGCAGCTGGCGTGCCCGTAGACCCACTGCCCAGCCAAGCTGTCAGAGACGTTGGGCAGCCCCGCAGCCACCAGCATGGTGAGGTCAGCCAGGGCCAGGCTGACCAGATAGCAGTTGGTGGGTGTGCGCATGTCCCGCGTGGTCAGCACCACAAGGACCACCATGGCATTGCCCACGATGCCCACCACGCACACCAGGAGCACCAGGAAGACCGAGACCGTCTTGTACTCTATCCGGCCCAGGATGGCGTCGCCATGCACCAGCAACACGTTGCTGGGGCTGCTCCCGTTTCGCACAGTGGCTGACCAGGCACTGGAGGGGGCAAGAAGAGGCAGCTCCAGGAGGTGTCCACCTCCACGGGGCCGGGCCTCGCGTGAACACCGGCCCCTCCCATAAGCCAGGCCCCCAGAGACGCGCAAGGACCTGGTGCCTGGGGAGCAACTGCACTCGGCGAGGTGAGGAGATGGAGCAGGGAAGGCACGTTCTAGTCCCTACCGTTAATGTTACCACCAAGACCCGTCACTGCAAGCTCGGTTTCCTGGTGCATAAATACAGGTAAGGTGAGGCCAAGGGAAGGTTAGCAAGGTCAAATGCATGCCAGGCCCTTGGCCCAGCACATCCTGGTGCTCAGCGGTCAGCTGCCCCTTGTCATTAGGACGACACACGGCCTCTCTGAGTTCAGCGAGCTCATCTGTGAAGTGGGGAGAACAGAGCACATACTCCTCAGGGAGGTGCTGAGAGTCTCGCAAAATGGTGAAGCATGGAAAGTTCCGGGCCTGGAGCCTGGTAATGTTCAATGTCCATTATTTAAGGCCAATACTAAGGCTTTAATCTCCCTGAGCCTCAGTTTCCCCGTCTGTCAGTAGGGACAACAGCGGGAGCCCCCTCCCGGATGCTGTGAGTAGTGAACTGGATCACATGCCCCCGGTTTGCTGGATGCCCCGTCTCAGTTTCCCAGGAGCAGAGCCAGAAGCCCATGGCCGGCTCCTGCCCAGAGCCCCCAGCCTGGGCCAGGTCAGACCCTCACTCCGTCTCACTCTGGAAACAGCCCTGGAGCCAGCCAGCCCCCGACCTGTCATCCTTCCGAGGTACACCCCACACTTCCTCTCTCCTTCTCACATCCTGGGATGGCGACACAAGGAGTTTTATTATGAGCGGATCAAGCCACTGAGTCATCTGCTCAATGAGTGGGGTCAGAGCTGGGACTCGGGCAGACAGGTGAGGACACAGGACGCACACACACACACACGCACACCGCACACCACACAATAAACAACACACATACACCCACACACACAAACACACTTAGGTACACACACACACCTATACCCTTTAACCCTGTTAGTGTCACTGGCCTGAAGGGCTACATGTCAGCTACCCTCCAAGCCCCAACTGGTCCATGCAGCCCCGCCCTGTGCCCCCATTAGCTAGGCTGACCCCAGACAACCTGGAGCGGGCGACAGGATGCTCCTGCTGTGCTGATGAAGCTGAGGCTGACGGCCACCCACAGCTAGTCACTGGGCTGGGTGTTCAGCCCGCTCCTGCCCAACCTGAGTGGCCGACTGCTGCCACATTCCCCACTGCAGCCCCCACGGGGCAGGGACCTGGGCGCAGAATTGGGGCAGGGCTGGGAGAGAAGTCGTGGTCCCTAGGACACTGCCCATGTGCCTGCACACACACATATGTAGGAACCTACCCACAACACACACCTGCACACGCATGTGATACACACATACACAACCCAAAACACAGGGACCCAAATGCATACACGTGTGTAAATAAACAACACGAGCTTGCTCACACCCCCACAACACAGGTGTATGTACTGTAAATATAGACACACATCGTCCACTCTCACAGGCCCACGTGCACAGGTACATAGAACACACACTACACACCTGTACTCACACACGCCTGCACATGGGCACCATGTGTGGATCCACATGGGCCCGCAGGCCATTGCTCTCCTGGAAATGAGCCTCCCTTTCTGTTTAGCTGAGGAGACGGTCGCCCCAGGATCCCAACCCCCAAAGGCCTTGTTTCTCTCCCAGCCGACGGAGGCTGGCAGCCTCGGGGACTGATCCAGAGTTCTCACGGCAGCCCCTCCAGATGTGCAAGCCGCCCCTGCAGCCAGGGGCTCACCTCCTCCCTGCCTCCTTGGCATCTCAGAGGACCCCCATCCTGCCTGCCTCCAGCTCCGCCCCCGCCTGCTCGCCGCCGGCCTTTCTCCACAAAACATTCCTCCAGGTGGGGAGCAGGATCACGGTCTCCCAGCCCCCAGGAGAAACTTGCAAGAGCTGAGAACTTACCCAGCGAGGAGCTCAGCCTCTTGTTCCCCCTCCTTCCAGAGGGAGAGGGAGAAGGAGGGGACACAGTGCCCACACCTCGTCACTCCACAAACGGAGGCTTCTCATTCTGCAGGCTGCAGGTCTGCACGCGTACGCGGTGTGTGTGCTCGCGCACACACACACAGCCCTGCCAACTTCTCCCTGCTCCCATGTGCCCCCCGCCCTCCCCCCACGTCAACTGATGTAGCCTCCCGGGGAGGGAAACCTGTGAGAAGAAAGCCCTGGCCTGCTTGGGGAACACGGCCACCACTGCCTCCCCTCCCAGGCCCAGGCGGGGGCTCCCCAGGAGTTCATCAGGCTGGGAAGGATTCCACCAGCCAGCTGAGCAGTAGGCGGCCTGACAGAGGACGGGGTGGGGAGGGCATGGACCAGTCCCCTTATGCTGAGAGGCTGGCTGGGATTAACTGGGGACGCTCAGGTGTCTGGAATCCGAAGGTGACTCTGGAGTGGGGGCCGAGGGCCCTTCACAGTGACCTGGAGAGGAAGGAAGGACACACTCACTGAGTGCCTCCTGCAGCAGGTGCCAGAGGGGAGACTGAGGTTCGGGACGGGGAGTGGCCGGCTCAGGCGAAGGAGCAGGACTGGAGCCCAGGTCTGGGGGCTCTGGAGAGTGAGGGTGCCCCAGGCCCTTCCTGCTGAGCCTGGGGCTTGCCACTGTGCACCCCACGAGGGGCGTGGCTGGCACACCTTCTTGGCTAGCCCCAGAAGAGATCCTGAAGGGGCCCCTCAGCTGGCTCAGAAAGCAGGAATCTCAGACTGTTTCCCCCAAATGGCCAGGGTCCTGGCTCTTCTGAGGCATTTAAAATGCAAATTCCAGTCCCCAGGCCTGGGTCCCTTGGGCTCTCAGTCACAGGCATGCACCTCGGAACCAGGGAGGGACCTGTTAGCATGCAGATTCCTGGGCCACCAAATCGAGTATCCAGGGGCAGTGCCCTAAAGATGTGTTTCAATAGGCCGCTCCCCCCAGAAAGTCCAATGGTCCCAGTGTCTTTCTCTTTTTTTACATTTGTTTATTTGTTGCTGAGGAAGATTGGCCCTGAGCTAACATCTGTTGCCAATCTTCCTCTATTTTGTATGTGGGTCACCGCCACAGTATGGCCACTGACTAGTGGTGTAGGTCCGCACCCGGGATCCAAACTCGGGCTGCCAAAGTGAGGCATGCCGAACTTAACCACTAGGCCATGGGGCCGGCCCTCTTTTTTTTACATTTTATTGTGAAATGTAAGATACATAGAGAAGGGTGCACAAAACATAGCTTAGGCGTTGGAAGACTAAAGTGAGCCTGTGGGTGACTATCACCCTGCCCTCCCAGCCCCTGCCTGCCCTCCAAGGAGCTTTGCCACTTCCCTGGCTCACGTCTGCAAGTACCACCCTTCATCTTGCCTGTCTGTGAGCTTTCTATGACCAGGACCACACGTGGTTGTCTGTGTCCAGCTTATTCCAATTATATCATCATATTGGGATTCACCCTTGCTGTGTGTGACTCAAGCTTGTCCATTTCCGCTGCTGCGTAATATTCCACCATAGGACTAGACTGTAGTATGTTCATGCATGATGGACCGTTGAGGGGCTTCCAGGCTGGTCCCAGTTTGGGAACCACAAATGACACTGCTGTGGACACTCCTGTTCATGAGTTCTGCCTGAGTGGCATTTTCATCAGTTTGGTCCCCAAAAATGTGATTTCCAGGACCCAGCTGAAGCCAAGACCACAGAGATGAGTGGAGACAGGAGAGGGCTGGTGGGGAGAGGAAAGGTGGCAGTAGAGACAGTATACCTGCAGGCTGCGGTCCCTAGCACCCCCAACACAGCACCCTAGCTCCCCCAGGGCTGCCTGGAACCGCCAGGAAGGCTGCGACTCCATTAGCTGTCCCCGCATGGAAGGCTCGGTTGTGCCTGGTGGATGGGGGATTTCTCCATCTCTCGCCATCTGCTGCTGCTGCCCCGGCCCACCTCCTGCACCCCTCCTGCCCTCTCCTGCAGGATGGCCCTCCCTTGCGTCAGCACCCTGGACAGCTCCCAGCTGCTGTCCTTCCCGCTGGTGCTGAAACCTCCAGGCTGGTGCCTTATCACACAGCCTCGGAAGAAGTCGCGGGCATGGGTGACCTGGGGAGGGAAGGGAATCGAACAGTGTAGATTAGGGTTACAAAACTGGCTACACCAAGGCCCTTGGCACACGGAGGTGAAAGCAGAGGTCCAGAGAGGCAAGCCGTTTGCCCAAAGTTGCACAGCTAACAATAAAAAATGAACTCAGCAATGACAGCGAAGCCTTAGTGAGCACCTGCCCCGTGCCAGGTGCTGTCCCGAGTGCTCGTGTGTGGAGTATCTTGGTCAGTCCACACGCAAGCTGAAGAGCAGGGCCCTATTCCTGTGCCCCCTCAATGGAGGAGAAGCAGCAGAGCTGGGCCTAGAACCTATGTCCTCAGCCTCATGCTGGGCCCTTCGTCAACGCCCCTCCCCTCACCCTGGATCTGGGGCGTCCTCCTTCCCTCTAGGACAGGAAAGAGATGTACAAGCCGCAATAGGGTCACCGCCCAACCCTCTGTAAAGAGCGCTTTCCCTCTGCCTAGAGTCCTCGTGCCCGCCAGCTCGCCTGTGGACGGACGCATCACACAGATTTTCTCGTGTCCCCACCCTCTGCATGTCCCAGGAGTCCTGCAGCCAGCAGCCCCTACCCCACCAGCAGCAAAGAAACCCTCAGAGGCATCTCCCTGGGTGCAGCGCAGTTATATAGCTTTTGTTCATAGTAAGACAACTTGCTGGCAATGTCAATGTCCATTCAGAGTGGTGAGAACTTGATGCTGGGTCCCCACTATGTCCCGCTGTGTTCCCTAGCAGAATATCTGGCTGTTAAAACTGATGTTGGAGAAGTACTAAATGGCGTGGAAAAACGTTCACAATAGATTGAGTGTAAGGGCAGGGCGTAAATAACAGGCGAGCATCCTCTCCTGATTGCAAAACGTATTCATATCTAACAGCGACCGCCAACCAGGAGCTTACCACGTGCCAGGCACTGGGCACGGCCCATGGCATCGTGTGTGGCCATCACAACCATCCCCATAGGGTGGCAACTGTTATTGTTGCTGTTTTTGAGAAGAGAAAGCAGTCTCAGAGAGGTGAGGTGACTTGCTCAAGGCCGCACAGCTGGTAAATGGCAGAGCCAGGATTTGAACCCAAATCTCTCCTTCTACAAAGTGGGCGGTGGTGTCTGTCCCTGCAACTCTGGAAATGCCTGGAGGAAGGACACACACCCGGCGCCTTATTTTTTTAACTGCATCTATAAATGTGGGTTGATTCTGTAATTAGAAAAAATGATGAAATGTCCCTGTTCAACGGCCTGGTTGCTCCGTGGCATCCTCCCTATATTTGGTCCCGAAGACAGAGTGGGGCAAGGGCAGGAGGGGCTGCTCTGCTGTGCTCTTGGGGGTGGGAGGGGCAGTGAGCCACACTGAGACTTCTTAAAATGTCAGCCTCAAATCCTCACACTCAGGGGAGGTAGCTGTCAATAACCCATGGGCTCTCCACCTCAGCCACCCTAGTCCCTCCTTGGAACCTTCAAGACCTCTCTCATGGCCCAGGAACCAAAGGGTTATGGTCTGGTCCCACAACTGTGGCCCTTCTGGCTGGTCAGTGTCCATGCTGCCTGGTTATGAATTAATATTTGAGCCACACCCCTGGGTGTTTGGAGGCAATTTCTGCTGAAATCTGGGCAGAAAAGGTGGGCGTGGCAGGTGCTCCCGGAAACTCAGGCACATTTGTGTAAATAAGATGGAGGCAGAGATATAAGGTTGGTGCTAGAAAAAAACAGAAGTCATATTCAGGCGGCAGACTCATTACAGAGGCTGGGGGACATGAGGGTGGAGAGCCAGGTCCCAGACACGGCAGCAGGTGCTGCCTTGGTTCTCTGGTGCTGTGCGACTGGCCACTCCGAGGCGTCGGGCTGAAGTGACGCCTCCATCATCACATACATTTCTGTGGCCAGGCCAGGCTCAGCCGGGCAGTTCTGCGCATGATGACGGCTGGGACTGCGGTTGTCTGGGATCACCTGGCTGGTGCTCATCCACCTGGTGCCTCACGAGGAGGACCCAAAGGCTGAGCTCGGCAGAGACAGCAGAGCCCTGCCCTCCACGAAGTCTTGGGGCCTCTGCCTGGGCCTCTCCATGCGGCCGCTCCGGCAGAGAAGCCAGACTTCCTACACGCAGCTAAGGGCCCAGACCAAGACGAGGGGACTGCCGGCCTTCTCAGGGCATAGCGTCCTTTCCCTGCACCTGCTGCTCAAGCCGTCACAGGCCGTCCCAGGCTGAGGGGGCTGCTCTGGAGCACAAATCTGGCAGGCAAGCTTCCGTGGGGCCATCTTGGAGACCGGCTACCACAGTCTCCTCGTTCTCCAGGAAGGGCTTTGCTGACAGCTGGGATGGGGAAGCTGCTGGCTGGATCTAGCACGGCACACAGGTCCACACAGTGTCCACCGGTGGCCAAAGCGGAGGAGGGCATCAGGGTGCGAAAGGTGCTGTGGCCACTTTGTCACCGTGGGAAGAAAGTCCAGGCCCTTGGTAAAGGACACTAGATAGCAACTGAACTGACATATGTTCATTGTTCACCCAAACCAGCTGCCGAGGCTGTGGCAGAGTGCTGGAGCCCTGGGGCCACAGAAACAACAGAAATCTCCAGCTTCAGGCGCAGAGGTCCCAGGAATCCTCCTCCCAAGCTCCCTGGAAGCCGGTGAACCTTGTCAGAGAGGCAAGGGCAAGTGGCGACTGCTCAGCTGGGCTTGAGGGTCACCCTTGGATAGGAAGGAGGCCAGGTGGGGTCACCCTTTGGGAGGCCGGGATGGAGCTTGGAGGTGACAGGCCCCTGACACTGAACCCCGTCTTTCCTCACCCCTGCATGACGCCCAGGCAGGGCTGTGATGTGAGTGGGCGTCCCACACGGAACAGGGCAGGGGCCCTCCTGCAGGCTGCATCCAGGGCTGTCTTGAAGAAGTGAGTTCCAAACGCAGAAAAAAACTGAAAAGAATTGTGCGCTCCATTAATTTCTTAGTGAGGCTGGAGAAGGAGCTTCTGGATGAAGATGAAGGTGCGTGTGTGCACACATAGGTGCATGTGAGAGCCTGCATGCACGTGTGCACGAGCCTGCATGCATGCTTGTGTGCACGTGTCAGGCCCACCTGGGCCCCTCCTCGTGTGCCCGTGAGCAAGTGGAGGGGCACAGACAGCAGTTGAATGTCCAGGAGCCTGACGCTGCCCGCCGTCATCCGTGCAGTGACCCAAGAATGAGAAGGGCTGACCCTGCCTGGAAGCTAGAGCGGCACCGCCCACCCACAAGTATCGGCCGCTCTTGCCCACTCCTGATCCGCGGGCCCCAGCGCCAGGCCCGCAGAGAACACCGGGGTTGGCGCGCCCTCTGGTGGCGGCTTGAGGAAACGGCGTGGGCCGGCTCGCAGAAGCGACAGCCGTCCGGGTTACCTCTTCCCCGTCGTTTCCTCCATCAGACTCCCTTTCTAAAATGCTGCTTTCAGACAGAATCCTTGCCTTGAACTCACCCCCTCGCTAACGACAACCGTAAAAGCTGAACAAACACATAGAGATGCACGTGCCCGTACGAGGCACCGGGAGGCAGGACGTGGGCTGCGACCCCTGAGCGCAGGAAAACAACAGTGAGCCCCGCCTTCCTCCGGGAGGGGGCGCGGGGAGGAGAAAGCACAAGCACAGCCTTGTGAGCTGAGGAGACGGGGTAGGGACCAGCGGGGACTTGAGGGGAAGCCTTGGAGAGCGAGCCCAGAATCCTGGGCACAAATCCCCTCAGGTCATGGCCACCCCTCGGATGCCCACGCCTGGGGAATGCAAGAAACAGCAGGGACGAGCACCCGGGGGGCTAGGAGCCAAGCAGAGACTGCGCAGCCGCAGCCGCGTGGCACGGGGAGAAACAGTCGTCCGTGGAGCCCGCGCAGGTGGAGGTCAGCAGACGGTGCTGGCTCCTCCCAGAGCGCAGAAGGTCCCCTCCCCCCAGCACCGGCCACTCGGAACAGGCCAGCCCTGGTGAGAGCCGGGAGCAAGCCATACCAGAGCACAGTGATCTGCTGAAACCGTCTGCCCGTATAAACAAGCCTCACCTTCTTTGGGGGCAGACAACGCCACCCCGCGTCCCACAATAATTTATCAACGATGTCCAACATCAAAAAAAAAAAGTACAAGGCATGCTATAAAAAGGGACCCGATCCCTGAAAACCAAGAGGAAAAGCCACATGCAGAGGTGGGAGTGATCAGACGGGGCCTTCCAGACGACCAGGCTCCCCTCGCTCTCCAGCGGGGCAGGCAATTCCCTCTTCGGAAGCAGACTCTCAGTGGAAAGAAAACAGCTTCCCCTGCGTATAGATATTATATATTTATATACACACACTTGAGATTCATATATCACAATTTTTAACAATGACAATATTATAAATTTTGAACAATATTACAATCACCTATAAACATTTGGGCCATTTCTGGTATTTTTCCTTTGTTCTTTTGGTTATTACTAAAAGATCTTCTATGAATCTCCTTGTTCGTGTCTCCTGGTGCCCATGGGCAAGGGAATCCCCAGTCCAGTGGGTCTTACACTCCAGGGAGCCTCAGAATCCCCAGGGGGCCTGTTAAAATGCAGCTGCCAGCCCCACTGCCAGCATTTCTGCTGCAGTTGTTGTGGAGCAGAGCCCGAGAATGTGCATTCCCAACAAAGCCCTAGGTGATGTGCTGCCGGTCCAGGGACCCCACTTTGAGAACGCCTGTCTGGGGTGTATGTCTGGACTTGCTGGTCACAGGGTACTGCTCTCAATGAAGCCACACTATTTTCCAAAGTAGTTGTGGCCCAATGTAGATCACCTACTTGTTAAATTCAGTCAGTGTCCCGTGGTTACAGTGTGCAAATACCTTTCCCAGCTCAGTGGCGCAGCTGCCACACGGGAAGTAACGTGAGCGCAGGCCCATCTGCTTCTACTGAGCCGTGGCCCTTTCCGGATGGACCATGACTGTCAGCACACAGAATGTGGGGGATGTGCCAGGGTGGCTGCTAGTGACAGTGACCCCAAACACCAGGGCCAGTAAAACAGCTGTCTGTATTTCTCTGACATGATAGTCACAGCCGGAGTAACATAATCAGAGACAGCCATGTTCATTATGTCACAAAACGCTTGGGTTTTGTGGTCCGACTGTCTGGGGTGGAGTTGAAGCTCTGTGACTCGACAGCTTCTGTCTCTCCAGCTCTGAAATGGGGGCAGCGGTGGGGCTTTCCTCCCAGGGTTTCCAAGAGGACGCTCGGCACGAGGCCCGCGGGGAGAGAAGAGCTCCATGAACCCACAAACGTTTGTGTCTGTCACCACATTGTCTCTTCACTCCCTCCCAAGGGAGGCACGGGTGTGAACAGCCCCACTTTACAGAGCAGGAGAACTGGGGCTCAGGGGGACTCTGCTTGCCTCCTCACCCCAGGGCCTCTGGTTCAAAGCACAGTGGTTCGGGGGCCAGCCCGGTGGCACAGGGGTTAAGTCTGCGCACTCGGCTTTGGCAGCCCGGGGTTCGCGGGTTTGGATCCTGGATGCAGACCTACACACCACTCATCAAGCCATGCTGTGAAGGCGTCCCACATACAAAATAGAGGAAGACTGGCACAGATGTTAGCTCATGGCCAATCTTCCTCACCAAAAAAAAAGTGCAGTGGTTCAAGCCCATGCTGTTTAGATTTAGAGAGACCTGGGTTCTAATCCCATCTCAGCCATTTTCTCAGTCTTTCTAAGTACCGCCCCCCCGGCAATACACACACTCCCGATGCTGCAAACATTGTGAACAGCAGCTGAGTGTCTGACCTGGGGTTATAGGGTGATCAGCCACAGGCCTGCCCTCCAAGAGCTCACAGCCCAGCTGCGGATGTAAGTGAGCATAAGTGAGACCACCTTGTTACGCTAAATAACCCCTTCCTAGTTAAAACCCTTCTAGCATGTGATCATTATAAATTACTACACACTTTCATGATTTTCTGGCCTTGACTCTGTGCACATACCCCTGCTGAGGTACTCTGATAGCTTTGTTCTTAACAATCTTAACAAATTTTCTCAAGGAACAAGAAGGCCTCCAGGAAGAAGGGGCACCTGTAGGATATTCATCATCACTGAGAGAAGAAAAGAACAATGAGGGACCCTGGAGTCCATCATGCCTGAAGACTGACGTTTCTAAACCCCCTCCTCACTGCCCATTTTCCCTATATAACTGCCTCAAGATTCTGTAATTCTTTTTTTTTCTTTTGGTGAGGAAGATTGTCCCTGAGCTAATATCTGTGGCAACCTTCCTCTGTTTTGTATGTGGGACGCCTGCCACAGCATGGCTTGACGAACAGTGTGTAGGTCCATGCCTGGGATCTGAACCTGGGCTGCTAAAGCAGAGCTCGTGAACTTAACAGGCCCCTCTGTAATTCTTTAAGATGCTTTTTGAGACATTAATCTGCCATCTTCCAATTATGCTTGCTAATCCAATAAAAGCTTCCTTTCTCAATCTCTAACTCATGATTAATTGGCTCAGATTGTGGTGAGCAGAGTGAGCTCATTGCTCGGTAACATGGAGACAGACGAGGCTCTGGGAGGAGGTCCACTCAAGGCGAGACCTGAAGAATGATTAAATTAGCCGGTGATGGGTGTTAAGGACCAAAAATCAACTGTCAATTTGAAGATCTGATTGGCTTCATTCAACGACTCATGAATCGGGCAGTATCCCATCTAGCAAGCAGAGTTGTTGAAATGGAAGGTATTTATAGGCAGAAACTGGGCGGGACAAGAAAGTTACTAGCAAACAAAAAAGAAAGGATTGTTTCAGCAGGGTCATCTTTCTTTGGGGGAAGGGCTCAGGGGTCTCATCAGATGACCTCACTAGTGTTGACCAGGAATTTCCAGACTGATCCTTTAAGGTCCCATTCCTGGGAGGGGCTGAAACTGCAATTAAGTCCCAGTTTGCTGTCCTGGGGGCAAGCGACTCCACCTTGGGCCTGTTGCTTCTTTTGTTAACAATTATTCACCCTTTTGATCACAACTCTCAGCCTGAGAGATGTGATCAAAAGTTAAGGTATTTGCTCCACTCTCAGCTACCACTCTGCAGTTCTCACAGTTTTTACTGATCTACTGATCTCCTGTGTGATAGTCACAGGTCACAGCTTCAGGTCCACAATTTTTAAGTAGGTCATTCTCTTCGTTCCCCCCCCCCTTTTTTTTTTTTTCGCTGAGGAAGATTGTCCCTGAGCTAACACCTGTGCCAATCTTCATCTATTTTGTATGTGGGTCGGCGCCTCAGCTTGACAAGTGCTGCAGGCCCACGCCTGGGATCTGAACCCACAAACCCATGCCGAAGCGGAGCTCACCGAACTCAACCACTACGCCACTGGCCTGGCCCCTCTTCATTCCTTTTTCAATGTCCAGTTCAGGGATATCATTTGCCTGGTGATGAGTGGCTACGAACATGCGTGTAAAGCTTTTGAGAGGATACAATGCACAAGGGAGATGATTATGATAACTACAAGCAAGACAACTCTCTGTGCTTGGAGTGCCCTTGGGAGCCATCATCCCCAAGACCCCAACCAATCAAAGAAAGACCCTGCTGAAAGGGTCACCTTTAAGCCAATGGCTTGCTCAGTGATCTGTGTAGCTGGGTTTCCATTTCCCCAGGAGTGCTGATCCAGGTACGGCAGGTGGTGTTGGCCACAGCACAGACACCTCCTCGCTCAGCTAAAGATAATCAAGGGCGGTCTTTTTTTTTTTTTTTAAGACTTGATACTTTTTTGTTGTTGTTGTTGAGGAAGATTCACCCTGAGCTAACACCTGTTGACAAATTTCCTCTTTTTTGCTTGAGGAAGAGTAGCTGAGCTAACATCTGTGCCAGTCTTCCTCTATTTTGCATGTGGGATGTCTCCACAGCATGGCTGATGAGTGGAATAAGTCTGCACCCAAGAATCGAACCCACAAACCTGAGCTGCCGAAGCAGAGTGCATGGAATTTTAACCACTCAGCCATGGGACCAACTCCTCAAGGGCTTTCTTATCATCAAGAACAACCATGGCCAAGGAGTCTAAGGATCTTTGCTGGGCAGCTAATGTCTTGCAACAGAATATGCAATGTCTCCAAGAGCTAAGGAGAGGTTCCTGATCATATTCTCATTTGTATTTACTCCTAACCAGGGAACGGATTATTCACAGGGATTGCTGCATTTACCCATTCAAGCCAGGGTCAGTCAGGTGTTTGGTGCATGTGGGAAGAGAATATCCTGGCCTGAAATAAAGAGTCAACCTACATGCCCTGCAAAGATGGGTGTTGCTCGTGAGATCTCTCAGTGAGTGGGGGCAGATCTGATCTTGATAATCATGGGAACGTGGGGGTGAAGAGTCTTCTAAGGAGGGGGGGTCAATCGTAGTTTGTGGTGACATTAGGGATAGAAGAGAAATTTGTCACAGAGAGGACCAGAGATCTCTCCCATCATAAATAGATCAGAATCTTTGATGACAAATCCAGCATCTGAAAAGTCACCCCCCTTAGCGATGGCCTGGGAGATACAGAGAGGGGCGTTATCTTTCCCAATGCTGGAGTAAAGGAAAGAAAGAGAAGAAGAAAGGGTTTCATGTTTACTTAAAGTCTTGATCCGCCATCTTGGGTGGAAGCAGTCTACCCCAGTGTCAGCTACTTCTCTTTCTCCTCAACTTTATACGGAGGTCTCCAGCGTCTCCACAGGCCCAGATGTCAGGTGTCAGGTAGAGCCTTCTTCAGCGGGGAGACGTGTACCGAGGGCTCAGTGCCTTCCAGTTCTGCAGCAGTGTCAGTGGTCAGGAGCACTTCGTAAGGTCTCTTCCAATGGGGCTCAAGGGCTGTCTTCCTCTGATGGTGCTTCCAGAATACCCAGTCACCAGGCTCTAGACAGTGACCAACAGGATCCCTTGAATTGGGATCAGGGAAAGCTGCTTTAACCTGTTGATGATGGGCTTGAGTATAGGACATCAGAGACTTACTGTAGCTGGTCATACCAGCATGAGACTACAGGGGTCAGAGGAAGGTTGTGTACCGATGGATACTGGTCTACTGGTGACTATCACATGTGGAGTGAGTTTATGTTTCCCAAAAGGGGGTACTACTAACAGTCGGCAATGCCAAAGGCAACACCTTAAGCCAATGGAGTCCAGCAGTTTCAGCAAATTTAGAAATTTTGAGTTTGAAGATCCCATTCGTTCTCTCGACCTTACCCGATGATTGAGGGTGATAGGGCCAGTGATAATTCCAAGCAGTTTGCAAGTCTTTCACTAAGGCTCATATGATCTGCCCAGTGAAGTGGGTGCCTCAATCGCTGGAGATTGTGGAAGGTATACCCCAAGTGGGAAACGCATTTTCTAACAGTTTCTCAGCTACTGTGAGGGCATTGGCCTTGCGGCAGGGGGAGGCTTCAACTCATCCAGAAAACATACATACAGTAACAAGAACATATTGCTAACCCACACTAAGCGGCAGTTGAACAAAGTCCAGCTGCAGGTGCTCAAATGGTCCAGAAGAAGGAGGCCTCTGGGGACAAAAAAAATCGTTTTTCCAGGATTATGGACCTGACAGGTCAGACATTGCTGGTAGAATGCTTTCACAATTTTATAGAAGTCTCCCCACCAATGTCTATTCATAATTTGAGTCATCTTAAATGCACTATGGTGGGTGAAGGAATGCAAAAACTGAAAAGCAGGGCTTGCCAGGGAGCCGTGAAGAACCAAGCAGCCATCTTAGGTTTCTCATAGCCCTAACTCTTCATTGAATTCACTGCCATTGTTTGTCATCAAGATTTCTCTGATGCAGGAACAGACTGTCACCATGTTGCAGGGACATCAGGATGGCGGAAGTCTGGCAACAAGGGGTCCTTTTTTGCAGAAGCAGATGAACTTCATCCATGTGTGCCACATCCTTTACAGGTCCTGCTGCCACCTGTGGGTGACAGTCAGCCAGGGCATTTCCCTGAGGCCCAGAGTCAGTCTTTTTAGTGTGACCCTCAATTTTGCTGACAGCAATTTCAGACGGTAAGAGAAGAGCAGGAAGAAGATCCTTTACTTGTTTTCCATTTTTGATTGGGGTCCCAGAGAACATAAGAAAACCCCTTTGTTTCCATAACATCCCAAAATCATGGACGACTCCAAAGGCATACCGGCTGTCAGTATAAGCATGAACAGTTGGTCCTTCTGATAACAGGCATGCTCTGTGAGGGCCTGGAGCTCTGCCCGCTGTGCTGACTGAGCTTCTGGGAGGTTTCCCCTCTCAAGTAGTTCATACTGGGGAGTAACAGCATAGCCAGCTTGGAAATTCCCTTTCCATTTCTACAGTGTGACCTGTCAACCAAGAAGATTAGGTCAGGATTAAAGGGTGTCTCATAAATCAGGAAGCGGTGTCACAGAACGGGACGTTATTACCTCACAGTCGTGGGGCCCGCCTTCCTCAGGTAGAGGTAATAACAGCAGGATTAAGAACGTTGCAACATTTAAGACGTAGACCAGGTGATGAAAGCAGGCTCTCACAGAAGGTTAGTGGGCTTGCAGAGAAGTGTCGAGTCGGTTCAGAGTTAAGAAGACTTGGGAAAGCATGTGGAGTTTCCAAATAAACGTCACTTCCTAGGGTCAAATCTGCTGAGGTTTCCACTAACTCTGCAGCTGTGGCAGCTGGGACAGGCACGAGCAACTGAATCAAGTCGATGCTGTCCTAGGCAACAGGCCTGTGTTCACGGCCATGCTCTTGCATGAGTGCTCCCAGGGCTTGGTCATGTCTCTCATGCACAAATAAAGTGAAAAGGTTTTGAATAGTTAGGTAGCCCTAGAGCAGGTGATTCTGGCAGAGCCTGTTTTAGTCTTACAAAGTCTGCTCATGTCTATCTTCCCAAGCAAGGGGTTCAGGGACTGAAATTTTAGTAAGTTCATAGAGTGGGGAAGCCAAAAGAGAAAAATCAGGAATCCATAGTCTGCAACAGCCAGCAAGGCCCAGAAATCCAACACGCTGTTGCTTAGCTGTGGGTCTAGGAAATTCCCAGATTAGCTTAATTCTTTTTGGAGACAACTGAATTCCTTCAGCACTTAGATTATGCCCTAGGTAATGAACAACGTCTAGAGATAACTGTAGTTTTCCTGAGAGACCTTGTGTCCTTTTTCGGCTAACTATTGCAGCAAATAAAAAGAATCCTTCCAGAACTCCTCTGTGGTAACTGAGCACAGCAAGAGGTCATCTACATATTGTAAAAGGGTCGATCTGCCAGGGGACTGGAGGGTATTTAAATCTTGGTGGAGCACTTGGGAGAAGTAGGACAGGGCCTCAGTGAACCCTTGAGGCATGACTGTCGAGGCATATTGTTGATTGGTCCAAGTGAAGGCAAATAGATATTGGTTGTTGGGGTCTACAGGGATGCTGAAGAAGGCTGAGCAGAGGTCCACAACAGTGAACAATTTGAGTCTGTCGGAACCTGTGACACGAGGGTGTTTGGGTTCAGAACAACCAGGAATTGGGGAATAACTATCTTTTAGTAGCTCTTAAGTCCTAGACAAATTGCCATCCCCACCCATTAGGTTTCTGCACCAGCAAGAGAGGCATGTTACAGCTGCTGATGCAGGGCATGAGCAGCCCCTGGGCGAGGAAGTCTTCTCCTATGGGAGTGAGGTCTTATATGACCTCGGGCTTTAATGGATTTTGAGGCAATTTAGGGAGAGGTTTAGTCACATCTATCTGAGTCTTTATAGGCTCCACACTTTTTATTCTCCCAGTGTCAGCGCTAGAAGTAGCCCACAGATTTTCTGGCACTTTGATTAAATTAGGGGACTTTAGTTGGAATTCCTCCTCCTCTATGTCAAGGTCAGAGTGTGAGTAACATAGCAGATCAGGTTCAGGTTGGTCAGGACATTCTAAGATGAAGTCTCCAGTGGAGGCAAAAACGTATTAGCCCTCTTAGTTTAGAAAGGAGATCTCTGCCAACAGATGGATGGGGGCTGTGTTGCATAGCTAGAAGGAAGCTTTTCTGTGAAACATCCCAGAGTCATTTGTGCTGGCTGAGACAGAAATTCTCTCTGAACTTTATTAGATACCCCCACGATAGAAACCTCCTTTTCACGCCGAGGGATATGTTGTCCTATAAGGGTGGGGTTTAAAGCGGAGAGTGTAACTCAGGCATCAACTAGACTTGGGCAAGGTTTCCCATTCATGTTAATGTGAGTTTCCCTTGGCTGTGTAAGGGAATTATTGGTTAACAGTTGACTAGAGAACCCCTCAGAGTCCCATCAGCTGTGGGGCGGCCCTTCTTTGGAGGCAGATATGAGGACACTCGAGAAGAATTTGCATAGGACTTTGAGGACAATCTCTTTGCCAGTGTCTCAGGTGATTGCAGCTGAGACATTGATCTTTGGGCCAGCGTTTTCTTGGTGATGGACCCTAGGGGGTGCAATGCAAGGGCCCAGGGGTGATTTGGGGCTCTGGCCTGGGAGCTGGTGTGGCCGTAAAGCTACTCGCTTGGAGGGTTTCTGCTTGTGGTCTTGCTCAAGCGTCCTTTCAAAATGCTCAGCTCCACTCACGAGCTCAGGCAGGCCAGGGGCCTCCATCCTATTTTCTGCCTCTTTCTCAGTCCACCGATCTCAGGAGATAACCCATTTACACGGAGGGCAGCGAGAGCAGGCGGGCTGACCTTATTTACTGTACGAACCCAAACGCCAGAGGAAGAGGGCTTCAAGACGGCTTTAAAATCTGCCACAGATTCAATTTTTGTTGTTTGCATGTTTGCATGTTTGTATAAGAGACAATCAGTGCAGGCAGAGAAGCTCTAGGAAGGGCTCATTCAGTTGCTATTTTTCAAGCCCTTTCTTGTCAAGGACCTTGAGTGTCATCCTTGGGGGTTTGCCATCCTGCTTCCTGCATCCATTTGTGAGGCTTCCCCAGGTACTGTCACCGTGTGCACAGCCTGGGGTCTGAGACCCCGACAATGACTCTAA
Organism: Ceratotherium simum simum; assembly: GCF_057802395.1. Classification (NCBI taxonomy): domain Eukaryota; kingdom Metazoa; phylum Chordata; class Mammalia; order Perissodactyla; family Rhinocerotidae; genus Ceratotherium; species Ceratotherium simum. The sequence goes on along the minus strand of NC_141929.1, from coordinate 2,051,815 downwards.
ATTCTTCAAAAACCTTTTGGGGCTCCTCCCTGGGTTTAGGAAATTCTTTTACTCTGGCTCTTAGTTCAGTCTCTGATCAATGGTTGAAGGACACCTGAGGGGGCTCATCTGTAGCCTCGGGTAGTTTTATTTTAAAAGGTAACTGTCTAATAGTCTCTCCAAGTGCAACGGCAGTTCAGACAGAGATTCTGTGAACAACAGCGCTCAGTGAGGACAGAGGGGGCGGTCGGAGTCACATCCATCCTCTCGTCTTTTATTTTAGGAATCTCTGTCTTTTTAAGTTTTCATTAGTCTTTTGTAACTAGTCTTTGAATGACATTAGTTTGGAATCCTGAAGCCTTTTGGAACCTCCTGCACCCCAATTAAAACAGGCACCCCATTCTGTCTGTCCAACTTGGGATCCCTTGCTCTCAAGTGCGCTTCCTCAATGAACGGTCTTGTCTAATTGGAACAGTCCCCACAATGGCCACTCTAATTCTAGCCTGTTTCTAGTAAAGCTTTGTCATCTTGCTGGATGTCTCAAACTTCTGGGACTATAGTTATTATGGTCATGGGTCGCTTAACAACGGGGAAACATTCTGAGAAATGCATCATTAGGTGATTTCATCATTGTGTGAACATCATAGAGTGTCCTTGATGGTATAGCCTACTACACACCTAAGCTATGTGGTATAGACCACTGCTCCTAGGTTACAAACCTACAGCATGTTCCTGTACTGAATACTCCAGGCAACTGTAACACAACGGTAACTATTTGTGTTTCTAAACGTATCTAAACACAGAAAAGGTACAATAAAAATATCCTATAAGAGATAAAAAATGGTACACCTGTAGAGGGCACTGACCATGAATGGAGCCTGCAGGACTGGAAGTTGCTCTGGGAGAGTCAGTGAGTGATGGTGAGTGCAGGCCTAGGCCATCACTGTACACTACTGGAGACTTTATAACACTGGACACCTATAGGCTACACTACATTTATAAAAAGTACATTTTTCTTTCTGCAATAATCAATTACCTTAGCTTACTGTAACTTTTTTACTTTATAAACTTTTTAATTTTTTTTAACTTTTTGACTCTTTTGTAATAACACTTAGCTTAAAACACAAACCCATTGTACAGCTGTATAAAAATATTTTTTCTTTATATCCTGATTCTATAAGCTTTTTTCTATTTTTAAAGTTTTTTATTTTCATTTTTTTACTTTTTAAACTTGTTAAAAACTAAGACACAAACACACACATTAGCCTAGGCCTGCACAGGGTCAGGATCATCAATATCCTGTCTTCCTTCTCCGCATCTTGTCCCACTGGAAGGTCTTCAGCGGCACTAACATACATGCAGCTGTCATCTCCTATGATAACAATGCCTTCTTCTAGAACACCTCCTGAAGGACCTGCCTGAGGCTCTTCTTGAGGAGATGTCACTCTTTTCAGAAATATGTCTATGGTGGTTTGCTTGGTGTTTCTTTTTCATCATAGATTTGCTTGTAAGCAGATAATGCACTGTGAATATTCCTCTCTATTAGTGAAAACTTTTTGGTATTGGTGTCTGTGTTTTCAAATCTTTAGGAGTTTGTTGAGGTCTGCAAAAGCTTCTGCTAAAGCCTTCACTGTGAATTTTCTTGGAGGTTGTTCTTCTCCCACAGTTTCCCCTTCTCTTGCCTCTTCTTCAGCTATGTGCTCCTGTTCCGTTTCCAACAACTCCTCGTTAGTCAATTCCTCAGGAACCACCTCTAGGAGCTCCTCAATGTCAGCCTCACCCACACCCAGGTTCAAGTTGTTTGCCATCTCAACCACAGCCGTGTTGGACTTTTTTTTCTCAAAGTTTACTTATCTAAAGCATCTTCTAATATTAAGTTCTATGGATCTGTCTTTTTTTTTTTTTTGAGGGAGATTGGCCCTGAGCTAAGATCTGTTACCTATCTTCCTCCTTTTTTCCTTTTTTTTTCCCTCCCCAAAGCCCAGTAGATAGTTGTATGTCATAGTTGCACATCCTTCTAGTTGCTCTACGTGGGAGGCAACCTCAGCATGGCTTGATGAGCAGTACATAGGTTCGCACCCAGGATCCAAACCGGCAAACCCTGACTGCCAAAGTGGAGCACATGAACTTAACCATTATGCCAATGGGCCAACCCCCCTTGTTGATTTTTGCAACCTCCTCATCCTTGCTAAAACCTTTGAAGTCATGGATGAACCTCTTCAGTGTCTTCTTCTAGATGCCATCATACACTCCTTAGTGACATTACTTCAACCCCAAGCAAGGTTCTTGATGCAATCATAGATGTTGTAATCTTTCCAGAATTGTACCAGTGTCTTCTCAGTGTCTACCTCAGTTGCAGCAATAGCCTGCAAAGGTCCTCCTCAGGTAGGTGGTCTTAAAAGCTGCTATAACTCCTTGATCCATTGGTTGGATCTAAGAGGTGGTGTTTCAAGGAAGAAACACCCCTTTGATATTGGCATGAAGATCACTAATAAAAGGAGGATGTCTGGGATCATTATCCAACAATAAGAAAATTCTTGAAAGATATGTTATTCTCCAAAAAGTACTTCTCCATTTCATTGGCACAGCAATTCAGGAGGGCATCCTGGAAGAGGAGCTGGGCCATCCGTGACTTCTTATTGCTCCTGTAGTGCACTCGCAGTGTGTGCTTATTGACACACTTGAAGGCCCTGGGGTTTGCACTATGCCAGATCACAAACAGTTTCAATTCGTAGCCTGCAACACTGCCCCCAAGCAAGACTGTTATCCTATCATTAAAAGCCTTGAAACCTGGCATTGACTTGGCCTCCTTATGGATGAAAGTCCTTTCAGGCATCTGTTTCCAGAATAGGGAAGTTTCATCCATGGTGAATATTTGCTCTGGCAAGTAGTTTTCCTCCACAATAAGCTTATCCAGAGTTTCCAAAAATTCTTCAGCTGCCTTCACATCAGCACTTGCAGACTCACCCCTCACTTTCACATTATGTAATGAACAATGATTCTTGAATCATTTAAACCACCCAGAGCTAGCAGTTAATTCAACATCATAGTCAGGTCCAGCCTTTTCTTTCAACGTCGCAAACAAACTTTTTGCTTTGGCCATGACTGTCATGATACTGAGAGGGGTGCACTTCTGTGTCTGGTCTTCAATCCAGGTCATTAGAAGTTTTTCCATGTCTGATATAGGCTCTTCTCAAATTTTTGCTAGTCTCATTGCCTTCAATGACGTAGATCCTTTAACAGCTTCTGTCACTTTGTTCTCATTCTTCAAGACCATAGCTAGTCCTGAAGATGGAATGGGACATGCCTGACTGGCGAGCAATAATCATCACTGATTTTCCACCTTTGTGGTCTTTAATCACTTTTAATTTTGCTTCCAAGTCAATCACTTGATGTGGCCTCTTACTGGCAACATTAGTAGTGGATTTTGTACACTTAAGGGCCATGATGAAGAAAAGAATAAGAGATTAAATCAAGCACAAGAGAAAATGATGCAATCAAGATACATGGTAAGCACGAGACATATGAGGCTACTGCCAGCGACAGCTCACCATTTTACAGCAAAACTTTTTTCTAGGTAGAAAGAGCACACTCTAAAATAACAATACAAAGTATAGTATAGAAAATACATAAACCAGTGACATAGTCATTTATTATCAACTATTATGTAGTATACATAATTTTATGTGCTATACTTTTATATGACTGGCAGCACAGTAGGTTTGTTTACACCAGCATCACCACAAACGTGGGAGTAATGTGTTGCACTACGACCTTACGACAGCTACGTCACCAGGTAATAGGAATTTTTCAGCTCCATTATAATCTTATGGGACCACCATCATATATGTGTTGACAGAAACGTCATCATGTGGTGCATGACTGTACATAAAATCAGCAAATGTGCCAGAAGGTGGTGCACTCAGCTCTTTGGATATAAAGGATTCCGTTTGAACAAAATTTTATTCATCCAAGGCCTCCCACTGGACCAAGCCCTGCCTGAATTGGACCCAGTCCAGCTCAAGTCAGACCCAGTGTGATCCTGGACCCAGTCTGGTTTTTAAGTTGGACCCAATCTGACTCTGGTAGTAACCACCACCAATACCCATGGAATTTTGACAAAGCAGTCTGAAAGGCTAGAGGCTTGGCTCTGGGCAGAACCTCAAGCTGACCTGCCCTGTAAAGGAAAGCCACTTAGATCAAGAGCTGGAGGCAAAGACTGCATAGCACAAACTGAGAGGAACTCACCAATGGCCCTCAGAAATGGCGAGAAAGACAGAAGAACTCAAAGGGTTCTCGGGCACCACGCCTGTGTTTCTTGCTATTCCCAAAGCTGCTGGAAGTCTCCTTCGGTTGTGCTGCTGCCACCAAATCTGTTAATGAACAAAAATTCAACCTTGTCAATTTAAATATCTGATTGGGTTTATTCAATGACTCATGAATCGGGCAGCATCCCATCTAGCAAGCAGAGTTGTTGAAATGGAAGGTATTGATAGGCAGAAACTGGGCGGGACAAGAAAGTTACTAGCAAACAAAAAAGAAAGGATTGTTTCAGGCAAGGTCAACTTTCTTTGGGGGAAGGGCTCAGGGGTCTTATCAGATGACCTCACTAGTGTTGACCAGGATTTTCCAGACTGATCCTTTAAGGCCACATTCCTGAGAGGGACTGAAACTGCAATTAAGTCCTGGTTTGCTGACTCCAGCTTGGGCCTGTTTCTTTTTTCAACACCATTTAGCAGTCACCCCCCATTCCACCTCCTTCCAGCCCCGGTAACCACTACTCTACTTTCCGACTCTATGGATTTGCCTCTTCTGGATATTTCATGTAGATGGAATGTGTTAGTCAACTCGGGCTGCCCTAACAAAATACCATAGACTGGGAAGCTTAAACAACAGAAATTTACTTTCTCACAGTTCTGGAGCCTGGAAGTCCAAGATCAGGGTGCCAGCGTAGCAGGGGTCTGGCCAGAGCTCTCTTCTGGCTTGCAGACGCTGCCTTCTTGTGTCCTCACACAGTGGAGGTGGGGTGGGGGAGGGAGAGACAGAAGGGGGGGTCTCTCTCTGTTATCTCTTCTTATAATGACTTCATTCCTTTCTATGGCTTAATAGTTATTCCACTGTATACTTAGAACACATTTTGTTTATCCGTTCATCCGGGCGTGGACATCTAGGTTGTTTCCACTTTGAGGCTACTGTGAACAGTGCTGCTGCCAACATTTGTGCACTGGTTTTGTCTAGATACGTGTCATTTCTCTTGGGTTAGACACCAAGGAGTGCATTAGCTGTGTTAATGCCTTCATTTCTTCCCCTGCTCATTCATTCATTCGGAAAACATGGAGCAAACATTTATGAGTTCATTCAACCTCACCATGTGCTGGACATTATATTTGTAGGCTGAATGGAGGCAGGCTGCCCCAAGGAGGAGCCCTTCTTAGTACTGCACATTTCCTGGAGGAGGAAGATGGGGTGAGGACAGGCCTGCTCTGCTCACCATTCCCCAAAACCCTTAGATACCCCCAGGACAGGCTATATAAGTTGCAGGGTCCAGTGCAAAATGAAAACATGGGCCCCTTGTTCAAAAATGACTAAGAATTTTAAGGTGGGGAAAGCAGGTCATTCAACCGAGCTTGGTACCCTTCTAAGTGCGAGTTTCTCATCTCTAAAATGGAGAGCACGCTGTGTGATCCTCTGCAGCGTGGCTCCAGGAGGCTCCACCCTGAGGGTCTGTGAAGGTAGTTGTAGAGCTGTAAAAATGCTCCAAGTATCACATGATGTCCTTCTGATCACGGACAGGTTACATCGGGTTAAGCTGATCACATTTAGTAAGACGCGGAGCTATCCAGTCCGATGGAAATAGTTTAAAACTTTAGCTTTGATATTTAAACTCTATCTCAAAAATGATTAATTTTGTGTTGAGCTGATTATATTTAATACAGCTGGAGCTATTTAGTCCCACGTAAATAGTTAAAAATTATAAGCTGTGATATTTAAACTCAATATTTCAAAAAACAATTAATTCTTGTGCTGAGCTGATTATTTTTAAGAAAGTGGAAATAGTTAAAAATGTTTAAGCTTTGGCATTTAAACTCCATATCTCAAAAATGATTAATTTGTCGGGCGGTAGCTCCTTACTCCCACAGAAGCAGTTAAAATGCAAGCTCTGAGGCTTAAACCACCTTCGCTGCAGAAGGTCCACCGCCCCACTCACCGCACGACTCCGCCACGCGGGAATCGCCTGCTCCGCGCGTCACGTGACCTCGCGGCCCGTCATGTGACCGCGCGGCGCGCTGACCCTCCCCGCAGGCGTCGTCCGGCGGCCGGCGGCGCGCGGGCTCGGAGACCCGCCCCCGGGAGCGTGGCCTCTGGCGGCGCCTGCGCCGTGGAGGGGGCGGGCGCGCGCGCCGCGCGGCCGCGCGGAGGGGCCGCACGGAAGCCGGAAGGAAGCGGGCGGAGGGCGGGGCGGGCGAGGGAAGCCCGCCGGCCCGGAGGACGGCGGTCGCGGCCTGATGACGTCGCACAATGGCCGGCCCCCGCGGGTAGTGGAGCCCGTTTGTTCCGCCCGCGTCGCGCCTCGAGCCGGAGACTGTGAGGAGCGGAAGGGCCGAGGGACGCCTTCCCCGCGCCGTCCAGACCCCAGCGGAGCCGTGGCCCCCTCCCCGCCCTCGCGCTGAGGTAAGCGGCGGCGGCGGCGGGAGCCGGGCCGGTGGGGAGGGGAGGCCGAGGCGGCCGGGCGGGGAGCGTGGCGGCGGCGCGGAGCCCAGGCCCGGGAGCCCTGCCGCCGCCGCCTCCGGGGAGCGCTCCGGGCTGCGCCCCCGGCCGAAGCGTGGCTCTCGGGCCCCGGGAAGGGGCCGTGAGAGCGGCACGATCCCGCGCTCCGTCCGCGGCGAGCCAGCCCAGAGCCCTGGACCCCTCGGAACTCGAGCCCCGCGCGGCTGCCTTGGCGCCCTGCCGTGGAGTTGGTTCTCCCGGAGCTGTCATTTCTCTTCCGGGACGTTCGCGGGGCACATGTTTGCCGCCCGCAGGGGGGGCACGCGGGTCGGCCCTCACAGGAGGCCGGCCGGGCTGTCGATGGGCTCTTAGGGAACTTTGAGCTCGCTGGAGCCTCCTGGAGCTTGCTCCCTCGGCGTCACAGTGTGCACAGGTTAGACGCGCTGGCTGTGCCCCAAGACGCGCGCCACTCTCTTAGGATGTGAAACTTTCCTGCGCCTTTGGTCAGAAGCCGGAGGGATGATGCTGGGTCCTTGGGATAAACTACTGCAGCTGTGATGCTGGGCGAACTTGAGTGGGAGACTGCTAGTCTTGCTCCTGCTAAGACTTAACTTTTCCTGAATACTTTATGACGGCCGACTTTGCTGGGTAGGGTGGTTGATCACTTTAAATGAGCTTTGTCCAGCAAACTCATTTGCAAGAGTAGGTCAGACTTCAGATGCGTTTGGGGAAAAAGGAAGAGGAGGGTGTTTGACATCCGAAGTACTGTTTGGGAGCGTAGCAATGGCTCTCATCCTTTCTTCTTAGAGACTCACCTTCATCATAGTTCCCGCAGAGTGGTCCTTTCCCAGAACCGAGGTTGGGATTCAGGGTGAGCCTCGACCCAGGCTGATTCCCACCTCCAAGCCCTGGGAGGGGAGTCTGTCTGACAGTTTTACAATCTGAGCACGTATGTAGCCCACCCAGCTATGGAAACCAATGGTATGTGTCCCAAAGGCTGGAACTCATCTCCAGTTTGGGGTGGGAAATGCTCAAACATTGTAAGAAAGCTTTGTGGAATCATTTCAGAGGGCAAACAAGTAAGCTGTGGCCTTGCTCACGTTTAAAGAGGTTTTTTGTTTACTTTTTCACAGCTACATATCGTCTCAATGTGAGACTTACTTGGGAATTTTTGGTAGTCAAGCTTAGTCATTTTGGGGGTGCTGTCACCAGCCTTGACATCCTTCCTTTGGATGTTGTAAATCCATGAAGTTATGAACCAGGACTTTAACCAGCTGTAGCAGAACTGAGGCGTTCAAATAGGGTCTGCTCTGTTGAAGGTCGTTATCCCAGAAGGCTACCTTGCATTTCACTGGTGCTCCTTTGCCAAAACCTCTTTAGAACTCCCGTTTTGGTAGTAAATATATAAGTGTATGAGAAAATCAATCTCATACAATAGTCACACCCCATGTTTGACCAAAAATTGTCTTACCTGGCTTGGTAATTCACCTCACCACCTCTGAATGGCTTCCTGTGCTTTCTCAAAGTGACCCACCTTGAGGAAGACTTGCTGCCACTGAGAGCGCCAAGAGAGTGTTCTACAGGTCACTCAAAGAGAGAGGTTCTCAAAATGTTCTGTGCTTTAGCAGTGCCATTGGAATCAATGTACAGCCTTCCGGAGTGACGGCTGGGAAATGAGACAGCCCCACTCTGCATCTGAGTTCTGGTATAGTCTTCTAAAACTGGCACTTCTTTCATATATTTCTGGTGAGCGACAGGTAGTTTATCAAGTCACGAGATTTTCGCATTTATTCATTCGTTTATTCAACAAGCATTTATTAATCACTGTCTGCCAAATGCAGTAGGCAGTGGAGACACAAGGATGGACACTCATTATTCCATCTTGGGGATCAGAGGACTAAAGAGTGCGCAGTTTTGCCGGGAGTGGGTGCAGGCGGTTGTGTGAGAGCTGTGAGCCTGGGAGTGGTGAAGACATGGCCAGACCTCCATTTCGTTTTCTACACTTAAGAGGCCACAGGTTTCTCCCAGCACCTGACAGAGAGCACCCACTTAGATATTTGCCAAGTTGAATTAATTTCACAACAGGGCAGACATCCAGAGAGACAATTAACCTGCCCAGAGCGGGCCTGGAACAGAAGCCACCTTCTGACCCCAGTGACACTTCTCCTCTTCTGCACAGCAAGGTGTGACTCAGGGTGCTTCTAATAAACAGGTAGATTCTTCGGCTTGTTTTCTTCTGCAAGGTGTTCAGTTCTGTGCAGCTTCGGATTATGAAATCCCAAGAGGTTCCATAGGGAGAGAAGAGATGTGACTCCTTTCCTCAGGAAATTGTCAGGACATACAGTAACTATGTCCCAGTGTGTCTAGGACAGCTCCTGATCATGCCTGTGTGGCTGTTAATGCCCCCTTTCAGTCTCAAGCGTGTCCCAGTTTAGACAGTCAGTTTTGTGGTAGCTCTGCTCCTAAGTGCCAGCCACTTGCTGAGTTAGGGGAGCACAGAGGTGAGTGTGAGCCCTTCCGCTCAGGCACTTCATGGGAGCTGAGGGGGTCTCGCAACAGACTTTGCAAACAGTCGCAGTACAGTGTGGTAAGTATGGATACATAATAGACAAATGGACAGTATGCCTAGGGCAAGAGTTCTTAATCTGGGGCCTATGAGTGGACCTCAGGAGGTTTTGAACTCCCTAAAGTGGAAGATAAATTGCATATGTCCAGGTTTTTCTAGGCAGAGGAGCCATCCCCTTCATCCGATTCTCAGAGCAGTCCATGCTTTCGCAAAGGCTGAGTGAGCACCGCTGACAGAGCTCTAGGCCCCCCTTGATGGTGCCAGGTGCACTCAGGACCGTAGGCTCTGCCACCTTCTGGTCAGCGCTGAGAACTGCCTGTGAGAGTTGGGAAGTTACCTTTGCGTCCTTGGAATGTCGAAGTGATTTCCGTAATTCAAACTGTGGAGGGCATGCGGGCTCAATAAAATTCTTGAAATTATTTCCCATGCCACAATACACCAGCCTTTCAGGATCTTAATTTAAGTCAGCACTTCCTGTGGTGTTAGTATAAAGGTGTGCACCTTTTGGGGGTTTCTTTTATTGGATTCATGTTTGGTGTAAGTGCCTAAGATTCAAACTTCAGACAAGTTCAAAATCATAAAATAAATGACGGTTGTTACAAGTCGAATCTCCATGTGATCATCACCATTTTTAACTAATAGTTTATACAGATCATATAGTAACTTTTCCATCTATATGAAAATGTGTGTTTTGGGTTCTAGAAGGGCTAGGATAGCAGTATAGATGGACCAGCAGAACACTTTAGAAGGGAGAAGAGAACAACAGGCAGAATCTACTGGTTCAGTACAAGTCCCCAGTTTATGCATGGGCTGTGTTCCAAAAGAGAATTTATAAAATCTGTTTGGAACTTGGGTCCCATTTTCCTGTAGAAACAATGGCAAAAAATGAGGGTTGGTTCTTAGGCAGGGAGCGGAAGCTCATTTCATGCATAGTACAGGGCTCTGACTGAGCATGCGCTCTAGAAGCAGCTCTGAGTTGCAGTCCTGGGGTACCCACTCAGTGGGCTTGTGGCGCAGTTTCCTTGTGTCGGAAGGGGAACATCACTTATTTGGAAGGTTAATATGAGGAAATCGGTCAAATGCCAGACACAGGAGTGGTCTCAGCAGGTGGTGGGGCTGTGGGTTTTATTGCCGACGTGGTTTTAATAACAGAGTCCTGCATTAGTAGGTCCTCAGGCATTGGTTGAGTGAAACGGTGAATGCATTACCCCTGAGTGCTCCTAGAGACTTGAACTGGATCTGACAGGCATGATAAGAGTATTGTTTCCGGAAGTTGAGGATTACCTTTACTCATCTTCACATTAATTCAGTTTAAATTAAAAGGTGTGGAGCATGTGCTGGGCACATTATCAGGCTTGTCTTATCTCCTTGTTGCAACAACCTTATAAAGAAGATACTGTTGTCTCCATATTTCAGATGAAGAAACTGGGGTCTGGCAAGTTTACATCGTTTGTCTAAGATCCTAAAGCTAGGAAGCAGTAGAGCTGGGGGTCAGGTTCTGCTCAGAAGCACACACTGATTGCAGTATCCCCTGTGTCACATAAGGATACAGCACACCAAGAGGCAGACTTCCCACTTGACTGGCCCGTTTGCATTGGTTCCGATACTGAAGTTAGGCGCTCTTTTTCTTCTATTTCTCACTCTAGGATTTAAGTTCAAGTTTTCCAAAATACAAAAAGCAATTTGCTTGGACCTAATCATAACAATGAAACCAAAGTGGAAACCATTTTGCACCTGGGCCCCAGAAAAGGGCTGTGACCAGGTTATGAGAGTTTGTGGCTGTGAACAGGATAGTATGTTGCCAGGCCAGTGGCAGGCTTGCAGGGTTGTTTTCTGCAGAGTATCAGTTGTGCAATTTTTAAACTAGTTTGAGGGGGCCTTTGATTTTGGATAACAGTTGATTGGTTTAAGAGGTAACTTTGTTTCCAAGGTTGCCATTAGACTGTAAATGTGAGGATCAGCATTGATCAGGTTTCATATGGTAACTGGTTCTGTGTGACTGCCTGCCTACAGGGCACCAGGGGCTGGCTTAAGCAGGTGGGAGACAAAAGTCCCTGCCAGAGAAGATTTCGTATATACACTGTAATAAAAACTAGACAAAGATAGGCATAGGATGTCATACACAAAGGGAAATCTTATGTGTTTTATTAATATCATTAGCTAAGGATGAGAGAGGGGAGGCTTCCCGTTCGCCGATCTTTCTGGAACAGTAGAGATGTAGGGCCTGAGCAGCCGGCCCTGTCCTTGGTAGCTTCTTCACCTTGCCCGTGGCCGTGGCTGTGGGAGTGCCGTGTGCGATGACAGGCTCTGCCCTCTGCGGAGAGCCCAGGAAGCCACGGGGTAGCCTCAACTTTCCATTTTCAGCAGAGTACACCATTTTAGGACTAACTTTTTAATAATTCTTTTCAATAGTCCTACCTCTGGAAAATATAGTTAGAAAACCAAAAAGTGAATCATTTTCAAAACTGTCTACTTTTAAGTGACTTTTGAGTAAACTGGTTGGTTTTTAAATTTCTATTACTGCTGACCAGTTAGTTTATCTATAAAGAGATATTTTCTTTTTTTTTTTTTGCTAAGGAAGATTCGCCTTGAGCTAACATCTGTTGCCAGTCTTCCTCTATTTTGTATGTGAACCGCCCCGTCACAGCATGGCCACTGATAGACGAGTGGTATAGGTCTGTGCCCGGGAACCAAACCTGGGCCACCAAAGCGGAGCACACTCAACTTAACCATGAGGCCACCAGGGCTGGCCCAAAGTGATGAATTTTAAGTGATTTGTCCTAATGTGTGTTCAATTATAATAATTTCCATTAATAGCAAAAAAAATGTTTTCAACTTCATGTTCAGATACCAACTCTTGGTATGTGTGTCTTTAAACATGGGTTCTCCTTTTGACAGTATAAATTTTAGATATATACTTATATAATACATAACTATCTTTAGTTATCTAAGTACATAAAATAAACTTATACATTTCAAGTATGTAAATATACGTGCATAGGTTTCCAGATCTCGCTGAGATACCAAGCAGCATAACTGACATACATTATTTGAAATAAAAAATTTTGAAGGATCAAGTGACCATTGAACCCTCTGCTATCCCTGTCATTTCAGGCTAACTCGGTGGTGACTTGCTCCACCTGCAGGAGAATGGTCGGTGTTTGCTTACCGACTGTTTGGTGTTGATTTCACACACACACACTCTTACCCCACCTTATGCACTCTGTGTTTAAAACAAGTGGAACAGGGTAATGTCTTTGCACATTGAGGTGGGAAAACCAGAAAGTATTCACTTTATGATAAAATCTAGATTAGTAAAAATAGAAATGAAATCTGCTAAAATGACACTGTTAGCCTTTTTACATAAGAAACTACTTAAATATGTAAAATTTCCTGCCAGAGTTCTTTTCCTATACGTTCCCATATTTGAAAGGTGGTTCTCAACTTTCCCATGAGAGTCACAGGATGCGTGAACACCTTCTTCTGGGCATCCCGTGGCAGCTCCAACATACAGGTCTGCGGTGAGGCCCAGGGTCTGCATTTTTGAAGATCATCCCAGGTGATTCTGATGAGGCAGTCAGGGCCATACTTAGAGAAGTGAGTTCGGGAACAGAGACAACCCTCAACCTAGGGATTCCTAAAGACGGGCCCAGGTTTCTCCTCCAGACTCTTCAGGATGACTCCAGAAAAATGGTCAGAAGCATGCCTTCAGTTATGCTGCCTCATTCCATAATGCAAATTCTTTTTGAATTTCAAAAGTAGTTTACTCTCAGAATCCAAAAAGCTGTCCCTTGCAATTCGTGTCTTATCGCTCACGTTCTCTTAGCTGGTCTATTTGCACTTGTGAGGAGAAGGGGCATGCTGGGTCTTTCTGCCAGGTTGCTGCAGATGTGAGGCATCTGCACAGTTTAGCACAGTTTAGCAAGCACAGTCCACCCTTGTGGAGGCGATGTGTGCAGTGACAGCCTGCCGTCCCCCCAGTGGGACAGCCAGCAGTGGTGCTCTGCAGAGTAGAGTCTGGGATTTGGAGGAGGTGCACAGGGCCCAGTGAGGTGCAGGTCCGGATCCTTCCTGCTGGTCAGAAGTGAGCGTGGGGCCAGGAAAACCCGGGGCAAGACTGACTTTCCATTTTGCTAAGTGCTGTGAGTCTGTGTTCTCTTTCTTTTACAGAACTGTGGGTACCGATGGATGTGGCCGAGAGCCCTGAACGGGACCCTCGCTCTCCAGAGGATGAAGAGGAGCAGCAGGGGCTCTCGGATGATGACATTCTGAGGGAAAGTGGGTCTGATCAGGATCTGGACGGAGCTGGGGGGAGGGCTTCTGATTTGGAGGATGAGGAAAATGCCATCCCGGGACTGAGCCAGGAGGAAGAGGAGAGTCGCTCTGACGAGGAGGACCAGGACCAGGACTCAGAGGCTCAGGAGCTGAGCGGGGGCCCGGCGAGCCCCCCACGTGCGGAGGAGGGAGACGGGGGGGAGGAAGACCGCACAAGCGACCTGAGGGACGAGGCCTCGTCGGTCACCAGGGAACTGGATGAGCACGAGTTAGACTATGACGAGGAAGTCCCTGAGGAGTCGGCCCCCGCAGGGCAGGAGGACGAGGCTGAGAGGGCCGGGCCTGAGGGCGATGAGGAGAAGGGGGCAGGAGCTCTTGGGGAGGAGGGGCCCGAAGGTGCTCACAGTGTGCAAGACAAGGAGCCCCTGGAAGCTGCCAAGGAGAAAAGGAAAGAGGACGATGACGGGGAGATCGACGACGGGGAGATCGACGTGAGTATGCCCAAGCTGTGAACAGGGTGCCACATAGCGCCCCAGACCATGGGGGCACCAGGACCAGGGCTCCTCATGGGGTTGACTTGGGATTCGCTCATCACTAGAAGCAAGGAGCGGGGCGGAGGAGTGCAAGGAAGGGAGAAGACTGTTCTGAGAGCAGTTGCCATGGTAATCAGGAGGTGCTAAAAACCGGGCAGGAGAAATAGGCGAGGTTCAGAAAACTTGTGGCTGCAGTCAGGAGCCGGCCGGCCGACTCCCCGTGGACCCTCACTCGCCTGTCTGCTGCTCTTGCTCAAATACCCAGCACCCATTTGTTTTTAAGTTTTGGATTTTTTTTTTTTTTTTTTAAGCAAGTAAAGAGGTAATTTCTCCCTTTGTCTCTGCTGTCTTTAAATACTGAGTTAGCATTCAGCTAGGGCCATCATGAGTTTTAGTTCTTGTCAGGTTCTTAAGACTAAAAAGGCTCTAGAGGCTTCACTCCAGTTCTGTCTGTTTTGGGGTTTTTTTGGTGTGTGGTGTTTTTTGTTTTTTGGTTTTTTTTTGGTGAGCAAGATTGGCCCTGAGCTAACATCTGTTGTCAATCTTCCTCTTTTTGCTGAGGAAGCTTGGCTCTGAGCTAACATCTGTGCTCATCTTCCTCTACTTTATGTGTGGGATGCTGCCACAGCATGGCTTGGTGAGGAGTGTGTCAGTCCTCTCCTGGGATTCAAACCTGTGAACCCAGGGCCACTGAAGCGGAGGGTGGGAACTTAACCACTAAGCCACCAGGCTGGCCCCAGGTCTGTCTGTTTTTTTAGGCATTTAACTGTGCCCCATGGCCTGTCCTCTGGTGAGGGTCCCAGCTGGGCCACACTTCTTTGGGAAGTGTCCCTGAGAAGACCCTCAGGACTGGATAAAACGGACCTGTGTGTCAGAACACCTTGGCTTTTGATCAAGCCGTCACACTACCTTATAGTTTATGTAAATAATCTGGCCTTCAGGTTGAGGAGAAGGGAACACTGGTAATACACTATCTGAGATATGGGTAGGTTGGATTTTTAGGACAGGTAATCCTGTTGACAGCACTTTCATCATGGTCTTTAAGAAGCTGAGTTTTGGGGGGAAAGAGTCTGCAGTCCTACTGAATAATGCTCTTACTCAAAGGAGTTGAGAGCGACAGAGCAGATTGAAATTATCTGGGGTTTTTCAAGTTCCCTAGGGAGGGAGACGCTTCTTCTCCAAGAGTCATTGTGGTGAAAAGTGTGTGGAATGTCTCAGAAACGTTTTGGGTTGAGGAGGGAAAGGTTGCGGGTTAAATACTTACCCATAGGTTTGCCGGAAACACCACACTCCTCTCATGGTGTGTTGGTGTGTATGTGCTCAGTTCATTTTAAAATGTGGCAGTGGCCATGGTTGTGCTGGCAAATTTACAAAGTTTTAGACATCGCTTGTCTAACTTTGGTTCCTAAGAACAGAACTTTGTGGGCATGTGTTTGTGTGTCTGTGTGGTCACAGCTTAGAATTTTAGATCTTTTATCTTCTCACAGCTAGGCGTAGGAGGTGGTCTCCTGAGTTAATAGCGTTGCTTAGTCTTACCTTATTTAAAAGGATGCTGTCAGGACATCATCATGACAGTGTCCTTGGGTTTTGCTGGCTATGCTTCTCTTACACTTTTGGAAAATTCACCTCTACCACAGGGCTGGCAAAGGGAAAAGTGATGCTGTGAGACTCAAGGTAATTAATTTGGATGAAATTTTTGGCAGAAGATGAAATCATTGGTTGAGATTGCCCATGAGTTTGGTTTTTCAGTGTTACAGAGAAAAGCCACGTCTGTGCCACCAGGGAACATGGGGACGGCCTGGGGGCTCCTGATTTCTGGGATGCTGCAGCCCGGGGGTTCTGGGTGGCCCATTTCCTGTTAAGAGAGGACCAGTTGCAAACTCCTCTTTCTGCAACTGTTAAATAAGTCGTAGGGGAAAATTCATCTACTCTCTTGCCTTTCCATGATCATATGGGGTGAAGCGTCTCTCCCTACGGGTCCTGGAGGGCCTTGGCATCACACCATTGAGCTTAGATGTGGCAGTGTGGGACATTGGGTTGAACTGAGCCAGCTCTAGAAAATGCCTATTGTCTGGAGATTTGCTGGTTTCCCCTAGAAGCAGCATGTGAAATAAAAATCCAGTTTGACTTTCTTGCCCACTCAGATCCTACAGTTGGTTGGCCAGTTTGGCTTTTTTCACCCTGCTTGGCACTTTCTTGTGAGGGGCCCCACAGCCCTGTTGGAAACAGCGTGCTGCTGAGGAGACCAAGCACAGCTTCATTCAGCCATGGGGAGTCAGTGTCCTTCCACACCACAGACCGTACCTCTGACATGAGTCATCCCTGTGGGTCTGTGCTCTCGGACACAGCACTGGGGGCCCCTGCAGTGTGCCAGGCTCATCATAACGCACTGGGGTGTGGCAAGGCAGAGCAGAGCCCGTCCCCACCCTGGGGACAGGCCGACCTCAACACGGGATAGGGACACTGTGAGTGATGACTTGGGCCCACACATGAGCACACCTGCCCTCCAGAAGCTTATCTGGTTGGTTTTTGCTCTTGCCCATGCCTGAGCATTCCATGCTCCTCCTCATCTTTAACTGTTGGCTTAAATGTCACCTCCTTTAGGTAGGCTCTGCCTCTGCCCCAACTCTCCGTCATACCTACTTTGTACCTTTGTGCTTCCACAGTCTCAATTAACCGGGTCATTAGTGCTTTTGTTTCTGCTGCTTCCCCACTACCCCCGCCTCCAAGAAAACATGTTCTCTAAGTCCGGACATACTTGGCTCGCTCTCCACTAACCCCGGGACCTGGCACGCTGTAGGCAACCAGTGACTGCCTTCTGAGCGGATAGATGAGCCCCAGTTGTTTTGGGGCCCGTTAAAGTGGAGTGCCATTGAGATGTGGAGTGCTGGTGGGCAGGTCTACACTGGGAAGCCGTTCACATAGAGAGGCGGTTCAGGCACTGGGTGTGGGTGACCAGCACCAGCCTAACCTAACACCGTTGGAAGAACCTAGTGTAGACACGTGTCAGTTCGTATACAGATAACTACTGCTGGTTCCTTTTCCTGCTCTCCGTCCCAGTTCCAGCCCTTCACTCCCCGTCAGCTCTCTGCTACAAGGTTTGCTCTGTGTCTGCAGCAAGCACGCACTCCCGTATCTTTCTTTCCCAAGATACCCTGTTGGCATTCCTGCACTGTATCCTGTTCCCTGTCCCTGGGTACATTTCTCGGATGGAGAGGAAACCAGAGGTGTGCACTTGGGTCCGTGAACAGCCTGCTCCCAGCCGGCCTTTGGCCTTGGCCCCATTTGTTGAAATCCCTGCAAAGTCACTTGTCCTCCTGGAAAGTATGGTCCTCTTCCCTGTTGCTTTTAAGCGCAGCTCTGATATCGGAGGCAAACTACCTGGATGTTTTTATGAGGAAGAAACGTGCAGTCTGGCTTACACCTCAAAAATGTGCGTTTGCTGACCCTTGAAAGTTTCGATGCCCAGCAGGGGTCTGCAGCCCAACTGAGTCCAGGAGGCTCGCTCGTGTTCAAAGTCCCCTCCGGGCATCTGCTGCCTGTCTCCTGCCCTCGGCATCCCACCCTGAGTTGCTGGGAACAGCTAGGTGGAGGAGTCTAGGAAGCCGTGCGTGCGATTTACCCTCCTTTGAGCTTTGGAGAACTCTTCTCTTCTGTTAGGACACATTGTCCTGTTTCTTTCCCTTTTAGATTTTGGGTCCCTGGGACAGGGGAACTGATTTAGGGGGAATCACTCCCACCCTCCCCAGCTTTTCTGCTCTCTTGGTAGTCTCCTTGATAGTGACATCAATTTGTACAATAAACTCTTGAAATTCTTTTGTCTAAACCACACAATTTGTGTGGTTTGTGACTAAGGCCTTGAATTACCTTTGTATGTTTTTGGTGTGCTGCCAAAATACCCTTCTGATACCGATGCCCTTCTGGAAGTGCCCCTTCCCTGCTCCAGTAGGGATGGGATTTTGCACACAGGACTGTGGGCCAACTATTTAGAGCACCCTGGTGTATTTGTGGAGTGGGGGCCAAGGGTCCCGAGAGTGGAACCTCAGGTGAGCCTCATTTAATCAGCAGTCTCTCACCTGTTCAGGAAGCCACCCTTAGAAAAACCAGACATGCCTGTGGTTTTATTCCTACCTGTGCATTGCCCAGAAGAGTGAACGGAGCCCACCACAATCAACTACTGTGTGAAGGTCGTCCTGTTTTTCTCCTGCACCTCTGGCTCATCTCTCACCAGGACTGTTCCTTCCTTCTGAGTTGGATGGATTGATCTGCATGGGTCTCTGGTTGATCGGTACAGGCTCCAGTCCTCCTGTCTTGGTCTGTCCCTCCCCTCCTTTGCTTGATTACTGGGTTCTGTTTTTATATCTTGTCATCTGGTTGACAGAACTTCAGCCACTTGGAGTATGCCATCCCTTTGGAAAAGGGTGGGGTGTGTGTTTTGTGCCGTTCCTCCTTTCATCAGTGACTCTCCTGCTGGTAGGGTAGCCTGTCAGAGACAGCAGGACAGCAGCCACGTCCTGAGTGGACAGTCTGCGTGACTCCTTGGTCAGAAGTGGCAGCGCTTGGCCTACCCACATACAACAGGACTTTGAAGCATTTTCTCTGCAGGTGGTATTTTGTATTTTCTCCTGTTCAAATCCACCTGTTCCTTTTATTTCTGGTTACATAATATCTTCTACACAAGGTCTTCCTCAGCTTACTCTCGTGGCTTAGGGGTTCACTCTCTGCAAGGGCCTGTTCCTTCAGGCGGCACATTCATTGTGTTCACTCTCCTCCGTGTCATTTAGATGCTGAATGGCATCAGCCCCCCGCCCGAAGCCTAGGAAGCAGCTGTCTACACCTCATTTGAGGAAAGAGCCCGTGCACTATCAGCCACTTGAAGGGCTAAGGCCTTCCGTGCCCCTCAGCTCGGCTGGTCAGCACAGCCTCGTGAGGAAGCACAGGCCACCGTCCTTACTCTCAGCTGGGGGAGCCCAGAAGCTCTGAGAACAGAAAGATTTCCTCCCTCGTCTGGTGGCAGACCTGGCCTGAGCTGACACGAGGCTGTTTATGGTTCCATGTTTACCCCCTCGTGGGGCTGGTCACACGTCTCCTCACAGAGTGATTCCTGTGTCTGCTTCAGGGTGCTGTTTCAGACCCTGCTATGTCGCCTTTCTAAAACCAAAACATTGCTGAACTCCTGAAAAAGCCAGCCCTGAGGGTTTTGGGTAAGGGCTGGCTTATAGACCTGTGTTGTTACCTCCATTTTACAGATGCAGAATCAGCATGGAAGGAGGTTGTGTTGGCCCAGGTGGCAGAGTCAGGGTGGAGCCCAGGCCTCTGCTCTGGTGCCTGTGCCCTCGGGCTGCAGCTGCTTCCCCGCACAGCAGCTCCACACGTGCTGACTGTCTCCTTAGCCATAGTTGCTCCAGGAGCCGCCGTGTTGGAAATGACTTCTTGTTTTATAAGTAATATACGTCGTTGTTGGTTTTTTTTAAGGAAAGTAAAAACCTACACAAAGAAGAAGGTAAAAATCACCTACGCTACCAGTGCTCAGAGAAAAGCATATTTGGGCACGTTGCCTCTGAGGTATTTTTCTGTTAGAATAATGATTGCCTGCGTGCTCGTGTTTTAGGTGAGGCACTGTGCGTGAGCCCTCGGAACACAGCATCTGCTCAGCCCCACGGCAGCCCTCTTCTTCTCGAGGAGACCACGGCTCCAAGTAGAGGGATGTCTATGGCCACACCACCAGGATTCAAACCCAGGCCTTCCCCCAGGTGTACTCGTTTTATGAAGGCATTAAAGTTGAATATGCCTGTGAGGAAGCACTGACTGGTGCACCAGTGGGCCGTGGTTTGCCTCAGATGTGTAAACTGTGGAGAGCCTTGCACACTCCCCCACTTGGGTGTTGGTGCTGTCTTAGCCTGTCCTGGATGGTGTTTGCTGAGAGCCTCACAGGTGCTGTCATTTTTATAGACCTGCCAGTGTACTTCGGCTGGACCACTAGGGCATCTCCTTGACCTCTACTCTCTGCTGTCTCTGCTCTAGTCCCATTATCAGGAGGCCTAAAAGAATTCCCATACAGGACATGCATGCCGTAACAGCCCTCAGATGGCTGGGCACTGTGAGTTTGGCCTCAGAGATCCCTTTCTTGAGTTGTGTTTGCATGAAACTCTTCATAAGATTTAAGAACCTGTTATAATCATCCATCACTTGAAGAGCCATTATGTTAAATGAATGCTTAGTTGAAAATTCAGGATATGATATTGCTGAGTGATTTATTGTTTTTGTTTGTTTGTTAATTAATGGAGAGACCATAAACCCGAGATACCAATGTGTACAGCCCTCTGTCTCAGTCCAAGCAGGTGTGGGGACTAGATGATGGTGGTCCTGGGCAGATGCCGTTTCATGATCTTTGAGTTGACAGTGCATCGTGAATTCTTTGCCATGCATGTCTAAGTCTGTTTACTGCCCATTTTTGTCTCTGCATAGTCCTCCTTTGCACGTTCATGGGACTGTTCCCCAGCTGAGATGGGGGGCTGGTTCTCCCTGGTGCTCTTGCAAACATTGAGAGTATATCACATCCTTGCAGAACCCCACACCTCTTTAAATCTGCTCTAGTGGCACTTACTGTGAATCCTGATTTCTGAAGAACCATTTTTCTGCACTCATCATTTCAGCTGCTGTGCACTAATTTCCAAGTGAAGCAGCTAGATTTGAATGGGTTCTAACTTTTCAAAAGGGTTTTATTTTTCTAATGAGAACGGAGAGAATTTGCTCCCAACTGAGATTGAGCTTCTGTAAAGTACCAGGGTAGGGTTTTCATGTAGCGATCATTACTGTGAGGATTGCGGTAAAAAGCAGGTACAGGCTAAAAGACCAGAGGAGAGAGGTGTTCTGTCCCCTAGCATAAAAGAAGCACGGTTGCTCTAAAACTTAAAGAAGTCATTCTTGGGTTGGGAAAAATGAGGAGATGTTGTGCAAAGGGTACAAACTTTCAGTTCTAAGACAAGTAAATTCTGGGGACCTAAAAAAGAATTCTTGAATCAATGATTTACTCTCTCAAAAAAAACCTCATTCTGTTGGTTCTCTTAAGGAATATAATTCTGAGGCATCTGTTCTTTTCATTATAAAATGCTTTTTAATAATTAAATATTTTCGAGGCAGAAATTATACAAATATTTAAGCTTTAAAAATAAGTCATCATAGGGCCGGCCCGGTGGCGCAAGTGGTTAAGTGCGCGCGTTCCGCTGCGGCGGCCTGGGGTTCGCCGGTTCGGATCCCGGGCACGCACCAACGCACTGCTTGGCAAGCCATGCTGTGGCGGCATCCCATATAAAGTGGAGGAAGATGGGCACGGATGTTAGCCTAGGGCCAATCTTCCTCAGCAAAAAGAGGAGGATTGGCAGGTGTTAGCTCAGGGCTGATCTCCTCACGGAAAAAAAATTAAATTAAATTAAAAAAAATAGGGCCGGCCCTGTGGCTTGGTGGTTAAGTGCGCGCGCTGCGATGCTGGTGGCCCGGGTTCGGATCCCGGGTGCGCATCGAGGCACCACTTCTCCATTCATCCTGAGGCCGAGTCCCACATACAGCAACTAGAAGGATATGCAGCTACGACACACAACTATCCACTGGGGCTTTGGGGGGAAAAAATAAAATAAATAAAATCTTTAAAAAAAAAAAAAATTAAAAAAAATAAAAATAAGTCATCATAAATCCAAGGTCTGACTCCAGCATTCCTTCATTCAACAAATACTCACTGCCATCTACTGTGAGCCTGCACTGTGCCTGGACCGGCAAACCTGGGGAGCAGACAGACACAGTCATGCCTGGTGGAGCCTCCAGTTCAGTCGGGCAAGCCATGACAGTGTGACGAGTGCTGCAGAGGCAGGGGCTGTGGGGACCCATCGTGAAGGGAGATGGGGAACCCTGAGGAAGGGGACTTGAGCTGCGATCTGAAAATGAGAAGAATTCAATGCTAAGGGAAGAACGTGGTCAGGCTGGGATTTGAAAAGGTCACTGTGCACTGTGGAGAGTGAGGGACACCAGTTAGGAAGTGGTTCCCCAGAGCAGGTGAGACTGGGCAGGAGTTTGGGACAAGGGTGGTGCATCAGGAAAAGGGGAGAGAGGGAGCCAGCTGACTCCCTGACCTCTGCCCTGCGTGACCTCTGGATTGATTGCACTAGGGCACTGAGAAACAGGCTGGGACACGGCGGCAGTGAGGGGTTCCATCCTGGACAGACTGATGGATGTCAGCAGGGTGACTGGTTACCTGCTTGGGCTGGGGGCCATCCCAGGGGGTCTCAACCGAGGGGCGCGGGTGGGAAGTCTGTGCAGATTGGTGGTGACCGAGGGGTACAGGTGGGAGTGGGAATCTGTGCATGTCAGTGGTGCCTGAGGGGTGCAGGTGGGAGTCTGTGCAGGTTGGTGGTGACCAAGGAGTGCAGGTGGGAGTCTGTGCAGGTCGGTGGTGACTGAGGGGCACGGGTGGGAGTCTGTGCAGGTTGGTGGTGACTGAGGCCCTGGGGCTGGGGAGGGCACAGAGCAGTGGTCCAAGTTGAGACTGCTCTTTGGAATCCCTGAGGGTGAGACCCATCTACGCTTTGGTCTTTTTAAAGCTCTTGTGTTATTCTAAAACTGGACAGCCAGGATTAGCAACTCTAGACTAAGAATGAGAAGAGAAGGGCCTAGATCTGAGCTGAAAGGTGGGTCCACAGAACTGGCCAGGTGGTCTCACCAACATGAGTCACCTAACTTCCCTCCTCCTGGCCCCCAGACTATTAAATTAGAGGAAGTTAGTGTTTAGTTTTAAAGACATAAAATATTTTGTTTTATAAATTTTGTTTAACTGTACAAAATGTTAAAAACCTGAAGTGGAACCATTTCCTGCCCAGAATTGTTCCTTAAGAGAAATACAGAAGCCCTGCTCTGTACCACGCGCTGTGTCCATCACCGAGTGTTTCTACTCGGTGCTCTTTCGTGTAGTGCCTCAGTCTCGCTTGGAGACATCTCCATGTGTGGATGAGGGATCTAAAGTTTGGAGAATGTACATGAATTGGTGAGTGGCCAAGACACAGGTCTTGTGAAAATATCTTTTCTGGTTTGGTGAAAACCATGCCTGTCGGTAGATGCCCTTCCCTTTTGTTAAGATGATTCCCTCTTCAAGTCAACGTTGTCCTCTGTTTCAGGATGATGATCTGGAAGAGGGCGAAGTAAAGGACCCCAGTGACAGGAAGGTGAGGCCTCGTCCCACCTGCCGATTCTTCATGAAAGGTAATTGTCTGAGTGGGGCTTTGGTGTGGCCTCGTCTTTCCCTGGGCCTGTGGTGGTGGTTCAGCCGTGTCAAGTGCCCTGCAGCCTGTGCAAGGCTGTTCTTGGAGCCAGACGGTGACAGTTTGTGGTGGTGGTGATGGTGGCATTGATATTAAACAGTTTGATGTTAAACAGTAGATCCTTTTACTGGTCCTTTCATCACTTTAATGACTAACTCAGAGGGGAGCCAGCCTGGTCACTGTCAGACTTGTGGTTCCAGGGCCACCCGTTTATAACAGACCCATGACTTTATTGTGGACAACATCAGTCATTTTTCTAAGTAGGCCTGTCTATAAGGCCGAATGCCCCAGGCTCCAGCTATGACGTCTTCCTGCCTCTGTAAGGAAGATTACCACTTTTCTGCAGGATGTTTCAGCAGTACATCCTTCATTTGGAATGGATTTCTAAATAGCAGGGTGGCCTCTGAGCAGCAGGCCTGTCTCCTGAAGAGGGGCCAGTGAGAGCCAAGTAGCTGTAGCAGGTGGCGGTGGAGAAAGTCTTGTGGAGAAGTCGACTAAAGTCTTGGGAGATTTGGAAGTGGAGATGAGACTTCCCATCTGGAAGTTTCTTGGATGTGCAACAATAGTTGACACATTTCTGGTACTTCATCATTTTCCTTAGACGGGTAGGAAGGTGTTTTTCTCTTTCCCTGAATTGTGCTCTGCCCCTGGATGACTGCTCGCGGACCCGCCTGCTTGTACAGTCTCAAGTTCACCAGAGCTTCCTGTACTTCTCTTCCAGATGTTGTGACACCATTGTCCACTCTTCTTCCACCAATATCAAATTCCATACCATTCAGAGGCCAGGTTAAAGGTACAAAATATACGATATTCACTCTCTTTAGAACCTCAAAGCTCCACCTGCTCCAGAGACCAGACTTCTTTCTCCTGGATCCAGAACACTGCTGTGAAGCCAGAAGGAAGGGGGGGCTCTGAGGGGCAGAGAGCGGTTGTGAACCTTAATGCTTAGAGGCACCTGATAAGGCTCATGGGGACTGCGCGCTGGCGGCACAGGGTGGGCGGGACCATCGGGGCACGGTGGAGTCCCATCGTAGGGAGAGGGTAGGCTCTGTACTTAGGGTGGCCCCTGAACAACCCTATACCTAGTATCAAGATGACCGGAGGACGAGAGGGCACAGACCTGAGAGACCAGCACGCCGGGGACCCGGGTCGGCTCGCTCCTCGGGATGTGTGCTCATGGCCTATGCTGTTGACATGCAGTTTGACTCGTCTGAGTTAGACATGCGTGTGATGGGCTCTGCTGTGCAGCCATGTGCACTGTGCCCACAGGAGGGCAGTCAGCAGAGTCATGTGCTATAGAGCAGACGCGGCACCATGAACAACATAGCCATCCTAAGAAGGTAGATAAGCGTGCGATACATTTTAGAAAGCAAATTGTTACAATTCCTTAAAAGCTTGGGTATGTGAAGTGTCGGTAATTCAGAAAATTTAAACTTAAGCAGCAGACCTCTTTTCCATAATAATGCAGGAATCAGTGATGTCAGTCCATCTGTGAAACTTCTAGATTAAAGCAATGGACACTGATGTGTATACATATACGTGTTTGTAGTCGTTTCCAGTTAGCACTGTTCACACACCGTGTGGTTCAGGAGCCTGGCTGGCTGGTCAGGACTAGCCAGAGGCTCCCATGGCAGGAAGCACAGCGTCCACATTTGTGCCACAGAGGCTCTGGTCCAGGAGCTCGGGGGTCACACCGCTGAAGTAGTTTCCAGAATTTAGCACCAGAAGCACACAAATGAAATGAAGTTGTTCTGGGACTGCAGATCGGCATCAAGAGATGCCTGGATGGACAAGGACAAGAGGCCATCTCCGTGGCCATCTCCGTGACCGGGCGGGGGCACATCACAGTAGGAGAGGAGGCGCCTCCAGCGTCAAACTCAGTGCTCAGTTCGGATTTCTGGGAGGGTGGGTAAGGCTTTGCAGTGTTGAAAGCTGAAGCTAGTGGCAAGCGGCCTTGTTTGCAGCTTAGTTGACATGATCAGTAACTTGTTTCAGGAATGTATTTTTTAAATATATATTTATCTTTTCCCCCGTCCTTTTTGTTTATTCTGCGGAGTGATATGATAGAGTACAAAAGGAAATGGTTGATTGTGTGGGTGTTCTAGAACATATCTCCTGCTTTTTCTTATTTATGAGAAGGTTTTTGGATGTAAATGTTTTTGCTTACCTGCAATTTATCAGCTTGGTGTTAAATTGAGATGAATTTATTTAAGTTCCCTCCAATAGCAAGAGAATTCACTTTAAAAATAAAAGGAAGTTTGTTGTGTTTGGCAAGAATGTAGAGAAATGGAACCCTCATACAGGGCTGATGGGGATATAAAAGGGTGCAGCTGCTCTGGAAAACAGGCTGGAAGCTCCTCAGAAGGTGAAGGATGAGCTACACATGACCCAGCAATTCCACTTCTGGGTATCTGTCCAAGAGGAATGGAAACATCTCTCCACACAAAAACTTGTACCTGAATGTTCATGGCAGCATTATCCCCCGTAGCCAAAAAGTGGAAACAACCCAATGTCCATCAGCTCATGAATGGATCGACAAAATGCAGGCTAGCTGTACAGTGAACTATTATTCAGCCATAAGAAGGAGTAAAGTCCTGATACTGCAACATGGACGAGCCTTGACATTATGCCGATTGAAAGAAGCCAACCCCAAAAGGCCCCATATTGTGCAATCACACCTATATGAACTTCCAGATTAGGCAGATCCATAGAGACAGAAAGTAAATCAGTCATTATCTAGGCTGGGGGTGCGGAGGGAGTGGTGGCTAAGGAGTGCAGAGTTTCCTTTTGGGGTGATGAAATGTTCTGGAATTAGATAGTGGTAATGGTTGCACAACTTTGTGACTATACTAAAACCCACTGAATTGTGTGCTTTAAATGGGAGTGTTTTATGGTATATGAATTATATCTTAATTTGAAGATTCTTTTTAAAAAGTTTGTTAGCCATATTTCTATTAGAAGTTGTGATTTGCAGATTAATCATTTAATTGCCCAAATGGTAGACACATTGGTGTTTTTGAGCATTGACAACAAAATGTACTTAGAAATACAAATTGAAACATTTTAAAGCACCAATGCTTTGTTTAGGTGTATTTTTGCCTCTCATGTATTTATGTTGAATCACCAGACACAAAGATCTGTCCACAAAGGCATAAATACCGTGTTCTCTACACTGTGTCCTACTGTGGGTTTCTGGTGTGCCCAGCCCAGCTGTGGGCCAGGCCACCTTGTCTCTGTTCCTTCCTCCTCCTGCTCTCTCTCTCGTGGTGCAATGCACTGGATATAAAATAGACAATTTTACCCATTTTTAAGTGTACAATTCAGTGGCATTAAGTACATTCAGATTATGGCCATCACCACCATCCATCTTCAGAGCTCTTTTCATCTTATAAAACTGAAACTCTGTCCCCATTAAACACTCACTCCCCATTCCTCCCTCCCCAAGCCTCTGGCACCCGCCATCCTGCTTTCTGTCTCTATGAATTTGATGACTCTAAGTACCTCATGTCAGTGGAACCAAACAGTATTTGTCCTTTTGTGAGTGGCTTCTTTTACTCAGCATAATGTCCTCAAGGTCCATCCATGTTGTAATATGTCAAGATTTCCTTCCTCTTTTTTTTTTTCTTTTGTGCTGAGGAAGATCAGCCCTGAGCTAGCATCTGATCCAATCCTCCTCTTTTTGCTGAAGAAGATTGGCCCTGGGCCAACATCTGTGCTCATCTTCCTCTACTTTATATGTGGGATGCCTGCCACAGCATGGTTTGATAAGCAGTGTGTAGGTCCACCCAGGATCTGAACCTGTGAGCCCCGGGCCACCAAAGTGGAGCACATGAACCCAACCACTACGCCACTGGGCTTGCCCCATGGATTTCCTTCTTCTTTAAGACTGAATAATGTTCCATTGTGTGAATGGACCACATGTTGTTTATCCATCCAACAGTATTCACTTAAATTGCTTCCACCTTTTAGCTATTATGAATAATGCTGCTCTGGACATAGGTGTACAAATATCTCTTTGAATCTTTCTGGGTATATACCCAGAAGTGGGATTGCTGGATCATATATGGTGGTTTTGCTTTTAATTTTTTAAGGAACTGCCAGCCTATTTTCTACACAGCTGCACCATTTTACCGTCCCACCAACAGTGTACAAAGGGTCCCAAGTTCTCCACATCTGGGCCAACACTTATTTTCTCTTTCTTTTTCTTTTTCTTCTTTTTTTTTTTTTTTGGTGAGGAAGATTAGCCCTGAGCTAACGTCTGTTACCAGTCCTCCTCTTTGTGCTGAGGAAGGTTCGCCCTGGGCTAATAACATCCATGCCCATCTTCCTCTACTTCATACATGGGACTCCTGCCGCAGCATGGCTCGATCAGCGGTGTGTAGGTCCATGCCCGGGATCCGAACCTGCGAACCCTGGGCTGCCAAAGCGGAGCACGCAAACTTAACCACTATGCCAGAACAATTTTCTCATTGTTTTTCTCACCGGGCCAGCCCCAGTTTTCTCATTTTCTGATAGTAACCATCCTGATGGGTATGAGGTAGTTATCTCATGGTAGTTTGATTCGCACTAATAATTAGTGACATTGAGCATCTTGTCATGTGCTTTTTGGGCATTTGTATGTCTTCTTTGGAGAAATTCTGTTGCCCATTTTTGAATCCCTGTGTTCTTTTTTGCGTGTAAAGCAGCACATCTCACAGTGTGGTCTGTGGACCCCTAGGGGTCCTGAGACTCTTTCAGGGGGCCTCTGAGGTCAGAATTATTTCATAATAATACTAAGACTGTACCAGGAGTCAAGTGTCAGCCACCGTGCACTCACAGTTAAATAATGCCAGTGTCACTTGATGTCTGTGATAGAGCATTACGAATTATAATTAAATTTTGTACTTGAGTACAGATCTTTTTTAAAAAAACAACTTTATTGAGGTATAATTTACATGCCATAAAATTCGCCTGTTTTAAGTGTACAATTCAATGATTTTTACTAAATTTACCAAGTTGTGCGGCCATCACCACGATCCAGTTTTAGAACATTTCCATCACCCCAATAAGACCTCTCAGTACATGTCTCTTCGATATTCAGTATTACGAAATGGGAAGCACACGTGGAGCCTTCTGCTGCACACTGAAGTGGGAAGGTCATCTCCAGGGAGGGAACCCGGGCACAGTTGGTGCTGTGAGCTGAGCCAGCCGCTCTTCCCAGGGAGCGCTGTGTTCCATCACAGGGACGACCGAGCCACACCACAGTGACACAGCCAAGTCTCCTCAAAAACGAGCTTGTGAGCCTGCCACTTCAAGGAGAACCATGGACGGTGTCTGTGGCTAACGATAAAATTCGAGCTCTCAAGTGAAAATGAGAATTTTGGAGAGCCTGTGTCTCCACCGTGAGCCTGACTGTCATAGGGGTTAATGACTGGGAAATGACCACTGCCTGATGTTACAAAGTCATACCTGGGTAGAAGCTCCGTTCCCAGGTCAAGACAGACCAGTGGACTTCAGTGGATCAGAGTCGGAAAAGTAACATGCCAGTTACAGATCCTGTGTTGCAGCTGTGAAGTAGCCTTCACTTGTCAAGTCTGGTGTGCCATCAGAGAGTATCCAGTTCATCTGAAAAGGCTGTTAAAATGCTTCTTCCTCATCCACCTACATCTCTGCGTGAGGCTGGGTTTTCTTCACCTGCTTCAGCTGGAACAGCCCATTACAGGAGATTGAACACAGAAGCAGACGTGAGAATCTAGCTCTCTCCTATTCTAGTGTCAGCATTAAAGAGATTTGCAAAAAGGAAAATAATGCTACTCATATCGCCAAGGATTTTTTACATATAGTTATTTTTCATAAAACATTTATATTAACCTGTTACATATGTTATATAGTCTTTTAAGGTTTCTCAGTTTTAATTTCTACAGTAAATATCAGTAGATATAACCCATACAAACAAAGCCTCTTTGGGATCCTGAGACCAAAACATGAGAGAGCTGCTGGTTTCCAGTCTATGTTACTTACCGAGAAGAGCTCAGAAAAAGTTTGTTATGTCAATGGTTGGATTTTTTTCTTTTGTGTGTGTGCGTGAGGAAGATCAGCCCTGAGCTAATATCTGATGCAAATCCTCCTCTTTTTGCTGAGGAAGATTGGCCCTCGGCTAACATCCGTGTGCATCTTCCTCTACACCGCCACAGCATGGCTTGACAAGTGATGTGTTGGTGCACGGCCAGGATCCAAACCTGCGAACCCCTGGCCGCCAAAGTGGAGCGCACGCACGTAACTGCTGCACCACCGGGCCGGCCACCGATGGTTGGATTTTGTGCCTCTGTGAATACTTATTTGTAGATCTTAGGTTTGTCCTTAATATTTAATTATTAGATTTTTATATATTCTGCCTTCTTTTCATGAAGTATTTTTTAAAAAACAGTGAAGCACTTTAAACTTTGTTTTGGCAATCCTTATATTTATTACCTATTCTGAGTTATTCAGACTAACAGGAAATGGGACCAACGAATATTTAAATAAGACCATTATGTCAGAAAGTCTTTGTTTAAAATTCTAGTGTGAAGGTAAGTACTTTGTATAGAAAATAGAGCGATATTATAAAATTATTTCAACTGTTCCAGTAGGATGTATTGCAGATACAGTGACCGTGCAGCCTGTAAGTGATACCCGCACTGCACTGGACTGGTCACCAGTCAGACCAACTATCAGAAACTTAAAAATCTGGTTTCTGGACCAACCATGCACACACACTCCCACGTGTGTGCACAGATATGGGTGCTTTCTTCTTCTGACATTTCATGCCTTGAGTTGATCTAGTGTGTGGGTTGTGACCAGTGGGTTGCTGGCATGGGAGATGTGGCTCTTGTTTCCTGTCATCTCTATGTTGAGTTTCCTTGATTTCTGCTGAGGGATCCACGTGGGTTTTCTGCATGTGTCATGTCTGTTTCTCTGATAGAGTTTGGGTTTGCTGCTACTGAGTGTGCAGGTTCCTTTTTTGTAGATATATTATTTAGTGACAGAAAGCAAAGTTCAACACAAAGTGTCTGATATAACTGGGAAAGATGGGGGTGGACACACAGACTGATTGATCAGCCCCAATACATTGATTACGGCCTCCAGTGGAGGGCCCTGGAGGTGCAGAGACTTCACAGAATTCCTTTTAGAGTATTTGGATACTTTCTGTTTACAGGGATTCCTTTTACTAATCATCTTATGAAGTATTTCATCTCTGTAAAGTAATACAATGTTTACAGAGGCATAAAGAGTAATAAAAGAATAAAAAATTACTGACATGCCCACCATCCGGTTAAGAAGGAGAACACATCCGTGCCTTTGAAGCCTGTGCATCAGGATGATGACACTCCTCCCGCCGTCCTGCCCTGTTACAGCTCTTCCCATTTCTCCTGTCCCCTTCCAGCTCGCTGCCATGTCCATATACAGGGTCCTTCCATAATTTTTCCTGTCAGAGTCACAGTCCACATGAAGTTTGTGTTGCGAAGTTTCGTTTAGAAGCAGAAGACCACACAATTTTACAACCGGAAGATCTATTTTTGCTTCCATTTCCTGAAGAATTTTGTTTCCAAACAAATTGCTTTTTTAGATTATGAAAATAATGTGTGCTGACAGAGAGTAAAGACAATAAAAGATAAAAGTCTTTCTCTTTCCACAGTCCCAACAGTTTGGGGTGTATCCTTCCAGACTTTTTTCTACACGGGTAAAATTCACATTTAAAAAGGCTAATGAGATCACACCATGTCTGCTGCTCTGTTTTGCCGACATTTGCTGACGTCTGTCCTTGCCAGACGTGGGGACCTGTACTTCTTCCTGGAGCCTCTTCTCCTTCTCTTTGGTGGCCAAGGGTCAAGCGTACGCTCAGCAAGGATCTTAGCACCCAGGAGCAGGGGGCTCAGGGAGTCGGGCTCTTGTCACCCACAGCATCTCAGGGGGCACACTCCCCTGCCCGTCCTCTCCTTTTCTCCCTTGTTTCTTTTCATGCACTGGTTCCTCTGTCCTCCTGCCAATGTGAGTGATAAAAGTTCTTCTCGTCAGAAAGCTCAGGGGTGGTGGTTTGGTTTGGTTTTGAAAAATTTTTAAATACAAAAAAGAACAGAAAATAACAAGTACCCGCTTATCTGCCACCCGCATGGTATATTTTAGGTTAAAAAAAAAATTATAGAAAAGCTGTAGTTTATATTGTTAGTACTTTCTGTACTTGCAGATTTTCTATAATGAGCTTTTATTACTTTAACACATAGGTAAGGTGGAGTATGATGAGTTTTATAAGTCAAATGGGGAAGAGGGTGATAGTTTTCGGCATTCTTTATTTAGATGTATGATGGCATAGTCTTTTCTTCTTTAAACCTCTCTGAGACTCTGGGATTTTGAGCCCTTGTAGTACAATATTTCTCAACCTCTGACTTAACGTGATCTCTTAAACACTTGTAGGAAGTTAAAAATTAATCTATCATTTTTGCATTCCCAGAGAAGCAAATTTAAGCATACTTTATTTTGTATTTAATTTAAATCAATATATTAGTAAGTTGGTTTTAATACAAGTTTAAATTTTTATAATGTTTAACAGATAAAATTTAGTTTTTTCCTAAATACAAGTTGACTATTTCTGTTTAATTTACATTATACAAGGAAAAACATGTTTTGTCAACAGAAGTGTTCAAATGGAATATCATGTTTAGAAGTGAATACGTATTAAAAGATGGTTTAAAATTTAACTACATGTTAACCCATTGAAAATGTTTTTTAAAACTACTTAGATATTGTGTGCCGTATTTATTTTTGAGCCTGTGTACATATTACCTGTACGAAAAATTACATTTTAAAAAGTGATTCACTCCCTAATTAAATTAAAAACTTAGACTTATTGCCTTCTGTGCTGAGAAGTTAAATGGTTTCCTTGAATAATCTTGGTGTTCTATTGCTGAATAATACTAAAAGGTGACCTTTTTTATTGTTTTTCGTAAATCATAAACACCCAACTTATTATAATTGTCTGTGTTTTCTCTTTAACACACTTTTAAAGTACCAGAAATATCCTGAGATATTTTTTGTGAGACTTTGGATAGGAGAAATGCACATGTACAGAGCTGATAAAGACCATCCTGGGACAGACTTGCAGACTTCTGATCATTTTTAGGCTTCTTGCTGATTTCTATTTCAGTGTGAGTGGTGTTTTGAGTCAGAATAATGATCCTGTACCAAGAGCGCCGTGAGTGCCTTGAGGGCCAGTGAGCCCACAGAGCCAGGGACCACCTCTCCTTGTCTGGAAAGCTCTTGGACTTTTCTGTTTTTAGAGAAAATGAGCTGTTCACAGAGTGACTTTGGAATAGGGCCACGTTTCCTCTAACACGTCCCGCCCCCCTCGGGCACCCTTGAGCAGTTGCCCTGGCCCCTTTGTGGGAGATGATGGCCTGGGCGCTCTGAGCCCTGGCCCTGCCACTGCAGGTGTCCATGCTCAGGCTCACACAACCTGTGGGGTGGGGAGGGTCGCACCAGTGGCCTGTGAGTGCACTTACACCGTCTGTCACATCACAGGTCCTCAATACAGCTACTGCACCTGGTAGCAGGAAGCTGACTTGTGGACCCATTCTGACCTCCTTTTGTTTCCACAGGGAACTGTACCTGGGGGATGAACTGCAGGTTTATACACCCTGGAGTCAACGACAAGGGCAACTACTCCCTCATCACCAAAGCAGAGCCTTTCCCACCTAACGGCGCCCCGCCTCTCGGACCTCACCCGCTGATGCCGGCCAACCCTTGGGTGTGTGAACACCTGTTTTCTTTAATTGCTAGCGAATCAGACATCTAAGTTCTGTTTGTGAATCTCCAGCTTAGGGCACATTAATATGCCTATGTAAAAGGCATTTCTGTGATGTCTGAGTCACAGAGCTGCCTTCCAGATGCTCCCGTTGTCTCCATTTAGTGGTAATCCTAGATTCAGGGCAGCCAGTCAAGGCAGGGCGAGGCTTGGAGGAGAGAGCAGGCAGTGTGTGGCTGACTAATATTTTAGTTGATGTTTTTGATCCTCTGTTCCTTTATAGACTTTAAAGGTTTGCTTGCTGTCTCAACTTTTCCCTTCTCGTTTGTTAATAGGGTGGCCCGGTAGTTGATGAAATTTTGCCTCCACCCCCTCCAGAACCTCCCACAGAGAGTGCCTGGGAACGAGGACTCCGGCACGCAAAGGAGGTAACAGAGTCCAGCAGAAACCCAAGAAGAACAGCACTGGTGGTGGTCCTCGCACAGAACTAGCATTTGTTTGGTCCAGAGACAATGATCAAAAATTCAGTAAAAGCCTCTGAAGTGAGGGGTATATTTCTGTGGTTTCTCTGAAGAGTGAAAGAATGGAAAATGATGTCTGACTGTCTCTCCGAGGCATGCTAGGTCATGACAAAGCCAGGGAGGCCCAGCCTAGAACACGGGCCCCTGTCTTCATGTGGCCTGAGCAGCCTCAGGCCACCCCCCAGCTGGGCTGCAGGCTCCAGCCACTCCCCAGAGAGTTAGCACACACGGCTCCCCCAGAGTGGCCCGTGCATCTGGAGCAGCCACCCTCTCTCCCCAGACCACCGTGGTGCCCGCACGGGCCTCCTCTCTCCCCACTCCCTCACTCCAGGCCAAGCTCTGGCCTGGAATGTCCAGGCTTGTGATCTGTTGGCACCAGGTCTGGTTTCTGAGCCCTCACGTGGGTTTCTCTTCAATGAGATGGCAGACTAAAGCTAAACTGCTCTCACTCCCTCAGCATGCACTCCGCCTCCAAGACTTGAACGACTCTGTGCCTTTTCTGCCAAGAGCAGACTTGCCTTCGTCTCCACACTCGGTCCTCATCACTGACGGAATATCTGGGGCTCTCTGGTTCAGGGCCGGGACTATTTCTAGGAAGTGACCAGCTCTGTCATCCCTCCCCACACGTGGGTGAGCTCCAGGGCACTGCTCAGTGGGCCCATCCTGAGTGCTGGGTGCAGCTGGGTGTGCAGAGATGGGATGCCCCTGTCCCCCTGGAAGGCGCATGACATCCGGCATCCGCCCCAGGCCTGGAGCGTAGGTGCACCTCACCGGTGGAGCATTCCCAATCAGGCTGTACCAGCCACGTGGGCCGAGACTCCGGGGGTCAAATCAGGACAGGGTTCCCTTTGTTTTTCCTGACAGTAACTAGTGTTGGCTTCTTTTTTCTTACAATGTAGGTTTTAAAAAAAGCAACCATTCGAAAAGAACAGGAGCCTGATTTTGAGGAGAAAAGGTTTACAGTCACGATTGGTGAAGATGAACGGGAGTTTGACAAAGAAAATGAAGCTTTCCGAGATTGGAATTATCGGATCACGAGAGATGTCAGAGACACAGCGTAAGGACTGGTTCTGCCTCTTCCTTCCCTTCTGAGAGAGAATGGCGTTTTCCCCAGCGTGGGGGGCCGGGCTCTGGAGAGCAGCAGCACGGAGGTTCCCCAAGGCACGTGGCTGGTGCCTGTCCACCTCCCCACGCTGAGACCACAGCCCTGAGAGAATTCAGACGTTTTTGCAATTGGCTTGCCTCGGTTTTTTGCTTCTATGAAGGAAGTATTTCAGCTCTGGGCAGGGCCAGGTGACTTGGGAGGGCTCACACCCATTTGGGTTCTTACGAGCTCTGAGAGTTTTTACAGCTGTTCTTGAAGCCCCTGAAGCCCCTAGGTCTCCTCCACAGCCCTCCTGCACTTATCCAGGAACCAGGAAAACCTATGCAGTTTGTCACTAAAATCCAGGAGCATGGCAGGTGGGACCCTTTTCATTGTAAATGCTCCTTTGTTATTTGTTCTACCAGACATTTTATTACTAGTCTTTTAAAAGATGATTACAGAGGAAGTACGTGGTTGAAAAACCTAAGTCAAATCCTCAGAAGTTGTGTGACGTAATAGGTACAGCTCTCATCTCCCAGCGCTCCTGCTCCCTGGGAAGCCTGGCTCTGTTGCACTCACCGCTGAGGGGACTGAAGGGGCCAGGCTTCTGAGCAGCCAGTGCAGAGCGGGCTCAGGTCGGGGACAGCCCGTAACCAGTGATCCGAGCTGGCTCCGGCATCCCTCTGGTCCTGTGGCAGCACTTTGTGCATTTGTGTCTGCTCCTGGAAAGCCATAAACGCTCATTTCTGGCTGACATGATGAGAAAAGGCGCAGAAAAAAGGCACACGCAATGCTGTGTTTCAGGATCCAATCATGTTGACTGGACCCACGAGGCTGTCTCAAGGCCCTCTAGGCCGCGTTCGTTCCCCTAGGCTCTCGGCTTGCAGAGAGGAGAGGGGAGGACGCTCGAGTGGTCCACGCGTATCGTGGCAGGTAGTAGCTCAGAGGTTGAAGGGGTAGAGGTTTAAAGACCTTAAACCTTTTGTGTGTTCTAATTGAGTGTGTGGAGACACTGTGAGGTCACGGACAGGAATGTTTGAGTCAGACTACGTCGACGTGGCCATACCCCTGCAGGTCTCGAAGCCTCACCTTTTTCTTGTGTCAAATGAGGGTGATGATACTGTCCTTCCACCTCAGGGGCATTGGTGGGTCACAGGAGCTGGTGTACACAGAAGCGCTCAGAAGAGCACTGCACGTGCACTCTGTGTGGTTACTGTGCATGGTGAGAGAAGACACTTTAGAACCTTGGGGTCGATCGTTGACATGCTATTTCCTGTCCCTGGCTGGAACAGGACCTTGAGAATGTACCTGATGGAGCAGCCCACGGGGCGGATCTGTGATGTGCACGGCGGCCTCAGCTGCACAGGCCACTGTGCTCTGTCTACGCCTGCCCCAGGTTTCGTGCCAGGCTGACGCTGGCTGCTGACTTTGCACCTTCTCTGCCTGGCAGGGTTGATGCTGCACAGCCCTCAGGCTCTAAAACCTCAAAGGACGGGCCTCCAAGCCAGGATGTGACTCGTGTTTGTGTTTTGTTTGTTTTTGAACATATGCTGTGCATGAGAATGAACCAGGGGCTTTTGTGACATGCAGGTGCCAGGCCCCACCGAGACCTGGTAAGTCCATACCTCTGGGAACAGGCTCCTGGCACGTATCAGGTAGGAAAGTGCCTCAGCTGTTTCTGCTCACACTCAGGGTGAAGGCTGTGTCGTTTAGAGTCCACCGAGCAGAGGAGACCCCCGGCTTTTGTAACGGAGAGCATTTAATGTAAAGACGTGCTACCTAGGTGACAGCAGAAGCAGAAACAGGTAGCAACTGCAGGAAGGAGCTGCCATCCTAGGGGGCGGGAAGGAGAGAAGAGGTTGGAACTGTTAAAACTGAGAACCTGGGAGAAGGGGCTGGAACTCAGTCCGCTGAGGAGGGGACACTGGCCAGCTGTGCTGGCATCTCTGAGGTGGGCCTGGGGAAGAAGTGGGAGGGAACTGCTGCTGCTGGGACAGAAGTCCTGCTGATGGGAAAGGGAAGGAGACCAGGACAGAGCAAGCCCTTCTCCAGCCAGCCTGCCAGCCCTCTCCAGCATCCGCTGTCAGCCAGCCCCCGCTGGAACAGCTGGCAAAGCAGGCTGTGCTTGGCAGAGTCTGCAGAAGGGTTGCAGGGAAACCCACCAGTAGTTCAACAGCAGGCTCGAGGGCCATCAGTGGAAGACTCAGAAAGACCGAGCCTCCGTAATTCTCGCCTCCTGGGACCTGCTGTGGGGCAGGTTTTGTGCCCCCATGCTCCTTACCCAGCAAGACAGCACGCCTGTCATCAAAGTTACAGCCTGTTGCACAGGTGAGGGAAGGTAGTAGAAGGGACTGCAAGTTGGTGTTCTCCAGGTGTGGTCCCTGAGCCAGCATCCCCTGGGAGCTTGTTAGAAATGCCTCATCGGAAGTCCTAGGAAGGGTGGAGCCCGGCCGGCTGTTTTTAACAGGTCCTCCAGGTGACTGCGAATCTCACTGAAGCTTGAGAACCACTGATTTCAGTTGCAGGGGCATAGGCCCAGTAACCTGACTTTGAGTGTTAGGGATAGAAAAAGTGAATAGTTGTCACACACAACCTCCTTAGCGTGGTCAGGTTCTGGTAGTGAGGAGCTAGGTACTTCGTTGTAGAACCAGTGGGAAAAGGTGACCCTTCAAGCACTCTTGAGGAAGTATTCTGAGATGGTGTCAAGAGCAGGAAAATGGTTTTTTTCGTTATACCTTTTTTTGGAATTAAACATAATTTGCCTAGCAGGATCACTTAAAATAATGAAAAAATATTGCTGTTCTAGACAGACACACCCCAAATCATAGCTTTAGAAGTTCCTTTTCCACCACCTCAAGCACTTTATTCAGATGCCATCTGACTTGTAAGACCTCATGTGTAGGAGACATTAAGAAACGTCTGTGCATGGGGCTGTGGGGACACTGTATGGAGAATGCTCCACTGAGTCCTGTGGCGGGGATTGTGCGATCCAGAAGACATAGGGACCCCCAGGATACATGGGGTGTCACCTGCAAGGAATAAGGTCATTGGGAACAGAGCTTCATAGTAAATGAGGGCCAGACTGCCAGGCCACACGCCTAGGGCCTGGGCCTGCACCCCTGCCAGGTCCATCCTCCGACACCATGCCTGAGGAGTCGCCTGGTTGCATTTCATGGCAGTGTTTTTATGTGTTTCTGCAGACCAAGGCCCTGCCGGGCGGTGGGCAGCCCAGGCTTGGTTCTGAGGGAGACAGGCCAAGGGACTACCACGTGCCCTGTCCCCATCAGCTGTATCCTCAGACTCAAAGAAATCCGCAGGAGAGAAGCCAATTTCATTTTGCTGAACAGTTTCCTAAAGGCATCTGCTCACACAGCCCTCCTTTGAGAGAATACACACCCTCCCCTCACACCCATTTGGGAAAGTGTTTTCTGGGGTCTTAATTGGCTGTGTGTGGTATTGGTTTGGTATTTGTAAGGTCACAGAAGTCTGTGCCTCAGGGACCACTTTTTCTCCTCTTCCTTTCTGTGTAACAGGATGCTGGTCCACAGCAGGCCTCTGCAAATAGTTACTGATTGTTGTAATTAAAGATTATCTGAGTAGTGTGAGGGGTAGTGTGAGAAAGATGTCTGGCTGTTTGGAATGAAAAAGAGCTGTGTCATTTGGCAGAGCCAGCCGTGGGTTAGTCCCTGCCAGGGGCACTGGAAATGCTAGAGGCGATATTTCCTAGAAAGCAGCCAGCCGAAGGCCATGTGGATGGCTGGAGACGCGAGGCGGTGAGGGCAGCAGCACAGCCTGCAGAGTAGGGGCCTCCCAGAGCAGGGCGTCTTCAAGCTGTGGGCGCCTCAGTTTCCCTGCCATTTTACCTGAAGGGGAGAGTTAGTCTGGAGCCAAGAAATCCCTGAAAGAACCTCCCGGGGCCGGTGTGTTGCCGGATGCCTGTTTCCCTCTTCACCACCCGCCTCGGGGTTCACAGCACCCCAGGGACAGATGCTCTTGGTTGGCCTGCGCGGCATCTGGCCTAGGTGAGTGAGGTGGGGTCTGCTCTTACCTTCTTCCCAGTGGTTGGTCAGCTGTCCCATTCCCATTGGTGAAAAGTCCACCTTTGCCCGGCTCCCTTTATCATATGTACGGGATCTGTTTCCAGACTTTCTGTTTTATTCTGCCAGTCCACTCGTTTCTGCACACACCAGGCTTCCTATAATGTTGTAATGTCTCGGAGGGTGTGTCCTGTCTTTTCCAGTGTTTTCTTGGCTGGTCTTACATGTCTCTGTTTCCATGTGAACTTGGGGGTGGAGCTTGTCTAGCTCATTGGTGTTTTCACTGGGATTGCCCTAAATTTGTAAATTAATGTAGGGAGAGCTGACTTCTTAGTGATGTCCAGTCACCCTCTCCATAGACCAGGAACGCTGTGTCATTTATTCACACATACTTTTGTGTCTTTCAAGAGTGTTTGTATTACAAAGTTTTCCTCAAATAGGTTCTGTACATTTCTGGTTAAATGTATTTTATTCCTAAGTATTTTTTCTTCTTTCTTGCAATAGTAAATGAGGTACACTTAACCATGTACCTGTCTCCTAACTGGTTGTCATTTGTGAGTATGAAGGCCTTGGTTTCTGTAGGTTAATTACTGGGTTCTTCTGGCTGTTGGAATTGGATCTGTCACCGAGGCTCGGTTCTCCAGGTTCAGCATCGCTTAATTTGAAAATTGGGATCTTTTCACCCCTTTTCCCCTTCTCCTGCCTCTTGTGGGTTCCTCTAGACTGATCGTGTTGGTGGAGCCTCCAGCATGCCGGAGGGGGGGTCCTCGTGGATGCGGGGGACCTCCTCGCCTCGCCCTGATCTTACAGAAATGCCTCCCCTCTTTCCATTAAGTAAGATGCTGGCTTTAGTTCTAAAGTGTATATGTATATTTTATCATGTTAAAAAAGTATCGTTTCCTATTTTCTTGAGTATTTTCATCAGGAATGGGTACTGAATTTTTGTTGCAGACATTTCATCGTCTGCAGATATAGTCCCACGACTTTTCTCTTTAAGTCCATTATTGTATCTTTTATATTCATGAATTCCTAATATTGACTCAAGCTTGCTTTCCTGGAATAAATCCCATTTAGTCGTGGTGTATTATTTTCTTAATGTGGTGTTGGATCACGTTTGCTAACATTTTATGTAACCTTTTGCATTGATATTTCTAAGAGGTGATTTACTTTTTTACTTGCTCTTTTTTCAGACTTGAGCCTTATGCAGATCCTTATTATGACTATGAAATAGAGCGGTTCTGGCGTGGCGGGCAGTATGAGAATTTCAGGGTGCAGTATACGGAGACAGAACCATACCACAATTACCGGGTGAGTATGACCTGAATGTGCACATCTGAACTGCACTCTGAATTCGTAAAGTGTTGGCACAGTGTACCAATTTCAAGTTCCAACTGACTGTGGAGAACTAATTCAGATCCACGGGTTAAATTTGGTGATTTGAACAGAGACTTCCTTGAGTTTATCAGTGTTCTTGCTCTGGTTTTTGTAAAATTAGATTTGCTGGTTGGGTTATTGATACACGTTTGCGGGGGAGTGTGTTGTGCCCTCTTTAGGTGCCTTGGTGACACCATTCATGATTGTGGTGCCCTTCTTCTCCATGTTAGTGAACAGGGTGAGGGCATTCCCCTGGGCGTCCACCAGCAGTACCTTGTTGGACTAATGGAGGACTGTTCTGTATTGGTATTTCTTTGGGAGTTTAGAGTGTGTGTTTAGAGTGCTTCAGGCTTGGAGTCCCTAATCTGATGCTCTTGGGCGAGATGATAAAGCTGCTGCTGGAAAGAGATCAGTTAAAAGCAGGTCAGCAATTCTTGTGCTGTGACTTCTGTGACATTCATGAGTTTTCGGGACTAAAGGGAGGTGACTACCTGGGGAACCCCTCAGATGGTGAGCTTGTGGAGAAAAGAGCCCCCCTCCCTGGTAGAGCAGATTCCTCACTGGGGTCAGGCTGCAGGGCTGCAGTGCCTCCTGCCAGGCAGGGCAGCCTTGAAGGTAACAGGGGCCGGCGGGAGTCCCTTTGCACCACGTTCCCCACTATGTCCAAGGTGCGGCCCGCAGGAGATCCAGAGTGCACGTCATTTCCCCAC
The DNA here is from genome assembly GCF_057802395.1 of Ceratotherium simum simum. Taxonomy (NCBI): domain Eukaryota; kingdom Metazoa; phylum Chordata; class Mammalia; order Perissodactyla; family Rhinocerotidae; genus Ceratotherium; species Ceratotherium simum. The sequence continues at coordinate 2,010,963 of NC_141929.1, read as the reverse complement.
AGGCCGCCTGAGGCCCACAACCTGTCTGTGTGCTGCGATCTAGGCTAGATTCAGTTTTAAGTTTGAATATTAGAGCAGAGGAGTGAGTAAGAACAGAGTAATCGTTCAAACAGGTGTTCGAGGATTGTGCTTAGAAAAGCAGGAGCCACCGTTTTGGGGTGCCCACCCTGTTTCAGACACTGCTGAGCAAAGTGCCCTAGGGGCCCGGGCCTGAGGTTGTAGGAAGCCTGGCTTCTCTCATCCCACGGAGGACAGCCTGAGGCTTGGGGCTGATTAGTCTAGAATGATGGTGGGAAGAGTTCCCTCTTAGGTCGTGTTCCACTCTAATTTGGCATCTAATCTATTTTTTAATGTTATGTTTTAAGGAGAAACTTTGAAACAGAATTACCACTCGAGCTTGTTCCCTAACCTCCACTGGTTGCTGGTGCGTTTTCTCCGTGGTTTCCTTTGCAAGTGTTTCTATCCAGCCTGTGTTTGCTTCCCACCAAGGAGAGGGAGAGGGAACGCGAGCGCGAGAATCGGCAGCGCGAGCGCGAGCGCGAGCGGGAGCGAGACCGCGAGCGGGAGCGGCGGCAGCGGGAGCGGGAGCGCGAGCGCGAGCGGGAGCGCGACAAGGAGCGGCAGCGGAGGAAGGAGGAGTGGGAGCGCGAGCGCGCCAAGCGCGATGAGAAGGACCGGCAGCACCGCGACCGCGACCGCGACAAGGAGCGGGAGAAGGAGAAGGAGAAGCCAAAGCCGCGCTCCCCGCAGCCCCCAAGGTAGGCCACCCGGATCGCGGCTCCTGTCTGCCGCCCACGACGCCATGCCCGCCGTCCCTGAGTCAACTGCTGAAGAAACGGCCGTGTGTCTTGAGGAGGAGGTGTGCCCCGGCACGTAACACGTGTACACGTGTAACAATGGAACGTGCGTGGTGTGCACCATATACTGTCCTAAATCAGGAAGGCGGTGAATTCCCCTCCCCTTGGGGCTTGAGAGAAGGCACTGCGAGCGGCAGGGTGTGCGAGTTGCTGGCCACAGTGTGGCGCTGTCGCCGCTGGAATGCGGGACCTTGCGTCTCCGGGTGGAGGGCTGGCCTCTTCACTCCACTTGTTCTCTGGGTGGTGGTGCCCGGTGTGGCTGCGCGGGGGCGCTCAGGACGCGTGCACCGCAGAGGCCCCAGAGGCAGGGCGGGCTCTGGGCCTTCGGGCAGCCCTTTTTTCTTTTTAAACATATTTGAAGACTAGAGCAGGACGGGTGGTCCTCATTAGAAAATGATACAACTGGATGAAGTGTGTGTGTGTGTGTGTTTACAGCTTTATTGAGATATAATTTACATACCATGCAATACACCCATTTAAATTGTGCAATTCGGTGGTTTCTAGCATATTCACAGAGTTGTGGTGCCATCACCACAATTTTAAAATACTTTTGTCCCCCAAAAAGAAACGTCATACCCATGAGCAGTTGCTCCCCATTTTCCTCAAATGCCACCTACCCCCACCCCCACCCCTAGCTCCTGGCAACTGCTAATCCACTTTCTGTCTCCACGGATTTGCTTGTTCTGGACAGTTCATATAAATGGAATTGTGTACTAAGTGGTCTTTTGTGATTGGCTCCTTTCACTTAGCAGAGTATTTTCCAAGGTTCTACTGCACTGTGCCATGTATCAATACTTGATTCTTTTTTGTGGCTGAATAATATTCCATTGTATGCCTAGACAATATTTTGTTTCTCTCTTCATCCATTGGTGGACATTTGGGTGATTTTTACCTTTTAGCTTTCGTGAATATGAACATTTATGTACATGTTTTTGTGTGGGCATAGTTTTCATTTTTCTTAGGTACACACCTAGGAGTGGAATTGCTGGGTCCTGTGGTGACTGTGTTAACCTTTGAGGAGCTGCTAGACTTTTCCAGAGTAGCCACCCCATTTTACATTCCCACCAGAAGTGTGTGAGGGTTCGGTTTCTTCCTCATCCTTGCCAACGCTTGTTACTGTCCTTCCTTTTAATTCTAGCTATTCTCGTTGGTATAAAGTGGTATCTCACTGGTTCTGATTTGCATCTCCCTGGTGAGCAGTGGTGGTGAGCATCCTTTTGTGTGCTGATTGGCCATGTGTATATTTTCTTTGGAGAAATTTCTACTCAGATCTTTTGCCCATTTTTCAGTTTGGTTGTCTTTTTTTGTGAGGAAGATCAGCCCTGAGCTAACATCCATGCCAATCCTCCTCTTTTTTTTTTGCTGAGGAAGACTGGCCCTGAGCTAACACCTGTGCCCATCTTCCTCCACTTGTATGTGGTACGCCACCACAGCATGGCTTGACAAGTGGTGCGTCGGTGCGTGCCCAGGATCCGAACCTGGGCCACCAGCAACGAGTGCACACCCTTAACCACTACACCATGGGGCCGGCCCCTTGGTTGTCTTTATTATTGGGTTGTAAGTGTTCTTTGTGAGTTCTAGATACAAGTCCCTTATCAGGTATGATTTCGCATACATTCTCCCTTTCTGTAGGTTGTCGTTTCACTTCCTTGATGATGTCCGTTTTCTTTTTTTTTTTAAGGGAAAGCCTCTTTAACTCCCCCGCCCCCTGGCTTTATTGAGGTACAGTTGACATATAACATTATGTAAGTTTAAGGTGTGCAGTGTATGATTTGATACTTGTATATATTGCAAAACAGTTACCACAATAAGGTTAGTTAATAGCAACATCTCCCCACATGATTACATTTTGTGTGTGTGTAGTGAGAACATTTAAGTTCTGCACTCTTAGCAGTTTTCAGGTGTATATACAGTATTGTTAACTCTGGTCACCATGCTGCACATTAGATCCCCAGAATGTATTTACCTTACAACTGGAAATTTGTACCATTTGACCAACATCTCCCCGTTTTCCCCACCCCCTAGCATTTGGCAACCACCATTCTACCCTGTTTTTCTCAGTTTGGCTTTTTTAGATTCCACGTAATAAGTGAGATCATGCAATGAGAGTCTTACTCTGTCTGACTTATTTCACTTAGCATAATACCCTCAGGGTCCATCCATATTGTTGCAAATGGCATGATGTCCTTTTTTATGGCTGAGTAATATTCCATTGTATATACAGTCATAGATTGCTTGACAACAGGGAATGTGTTCTGAGAAATGTTTCGTTAGGCAATTTTGTCATTGTGCAACCATCATAGAGTATACTGAAGGAGAACAAAATTTGTCAACCTAAAATGTATCTCTTTAACATGAGGATTATTTTAGACTGATTATTTTTAAGAAACGAAAGACTCAAAGTTTTTCTTGTTACCTCCCCCTTAACTGCCTAAAAGAATTCAGATAAAAAAAGCTGTGTCTTAGGGCTGGCCCCGTGGCTTAGTGGTTAAGTGCGCGCGCTCCGCTGCTGGCAGCCCAGGTTCAGATCCCGGTCACAGACCGACGCACCGCTTGTCTGGCCATGCTGAGGCCCCGTCCCACATACAGCAACTAGAAGGATGTGCAACTATGACATACACCTATCTACTGGGGCTTTGGGGGAAAAAACGAGGAGGACAGGCAATAGATGTTAGCTCAGAGCCGGTCTTCCTCAGCAAAAAGAGGAGGATTGGCATGGATGTTAGCTCAGGGCTGATCTTCCTCACAAAAAAAAAAAAAACCTGTCTCAGGAAGCAAGCTATCACCTTAGCATAATATGAACTAGGTGGAAGACAGGGAGGAAGCTAGAAAAGCCTGTCTGCTGGGCTCCCCTCTATGTTCTTCTGTTTCTGTGTGGCCAAACACACACTTGTTTTCCAAAAGTTTGCTCCTTTTCACCTAGCTGTGAGTAGCCTTCCTTCCCTTTGAAGTCTCTGACTCCCCCCACCCCCAACATCTTCTTTGTCTTTAGCTGAGGATGGTATTTAAGGTGAGGGCTCAGGCCATTTTGGCGAGTTACCCGGTTTTCCTGGGTTTCTCCCAGGTATACATGTTATTAATCTTTTGTTTGTTTTTCTCCTGTTAATCTGTCTCGTGTCAATTTAATTCTTAGACCAGCCAGAAGAACCTACAAGGGTAAAGGAAAATTTCTTTCTCCCCTACAGTACTTATACAAACCTAGATGATATAGCCTAGAACACACGGAGGCTATATGGTAATAACCTTATGGGACCACCATCGTATATGCAGTCCATCGTTGACTGAAATGTCATTATGTGACACATGACTCTGTCTCCCACAGCTTCTTTGTCCATTCCTCTGTGGACACTTAACAGTGTTTGCAAGTCTTGACTAGTGAGAAAAATGCTGCAGTGAACACGGGGGTGCAGATATCTCTTTGATAGTGATCTCATTTTCTTTGGATAAATACCCAGAAATGGGATTGCTGAATCGTATGGTTATTCTATTTTTAGCTTTTTGAGGAACCTCCATACTATATTCCATAGTGGCTGCACCAGTTTACATTCCCACCAACGATGCACAAGGGTTCCCTTTTCTCCACATCCTCACCAGCACTTGTTATTCTTTTTGATGAAAGCAGTTCTGACAGGTGTGAGGTGATATCTCATTGTGGTTTTCATTTGCATTTCTGTGATGATGGGTGATGCTGAGCATCTATTCATACACCCATTGACCATCTGTATGTCTTTGAAAAAATATCTGTTCATCTGCTTTGCTCACTTTTTAATTGAATTATTTGGAGGGGCCGGCCCAGTGGCATAGCAGTGAAGTTCAGGCACTCCGCTTCAGCGGCCCGGGGTTCGCCCGTTCGGATACTGGGTGCAGACCTATGCACCGCTCATCCAGCCCTGCCGAGGCAGTGTCCCACATAGAGCAACTAGAAGGATATACAGCTATGACATACAACTATCTGCTGGGGCTTTGGGGAGAAGAAAGAGAAAAAGGAAGAAGGTTGGCAACACACGTTAGCTCAGGGCCAATCTTCCTCAAAAAAAAAAAATCAGTAATTGAATTATTTGTTTTTTTTGCTGTTGTATAAGTTCCTTATATATATTGGATATTAACTCCGTATCGGCTACATGGTTTGCAAGTGTTTCCTCCCATTTGGTAGGTTGCCTTTTCGTTTTGTTGATGGTTTCTGTTGCTGCGCAGAAGCTTTGTAGTTGGATGTGGTCCCACTTGTTTATTTTTGCTTTTGTTGCCTTTGCTTTTGATGTTATATCCAAAAATCCTTGCCAAGACCAACATCAAGGACCATTTGCTCTCAATTTTCTTCTAGGAGTTTTATAGTTTCAAGTCTTACATTTGAGTCTTCAACCCATTTCGAGTTTATTTTTGTGAGTGGTGTAAGATAGGGTCCATTTTCCTTCTTTCGCATGTGAATATCCAGTCTTTCCAGCTCCATATATTGAAGAGACTGTCCTTTCTCCATTGAATATTCGTGGCTCCCTTGTCAAATATTAGTTGACCATGTATATGTGGGTTTATTTCTGGGCTTTCTGTTCTGTTACGTTGGTCTATGTGTCTGTTTTTTATGCCAGTACCATACTGTTTTGATTACTGTAGGTTCGTAATATAGCTTGAAATCAGGGAACGTGATGCCTCCAGCTTTGTTCTTTCTCAGGATTGCTTTGGCTATTTGGGGTCTTTTGTGGTTTCACACAAATTTTAGCGTTGTTTTTTCTATTTCTGTGAAAAATGCCATTGGAATTTTGATAAGGATTGCATTGAGTGTGTAGAGATGGCTTTGGATAGTATGGACATTTTAACAATATTAATTCTTCCAGTCCGTGAGCACGGAATATCTTTCCATTTATTTGTGTCTTCAGTTTCTTTCCTCAGTGTCTTATAGTTTTCAGTGTACAGGTCTTTCACTCCCTTGGTTAAATTTATTCCTAGGTATTTTATTCTTTTTGACTCAATTGCAAATGGGATTGTTGTCTTTGTTTCTTTTTCAGATAGTTTGTTGTTAGTGTATAGAACCACAGCTGGGTTTTGTACATTGGTTTTTGTATTCTGCAAATTTTCTGCATTCGTTGATTGGTTCTCACAGTGTTTGGTGGGTGAAACCAGACCCTCGTCCCCATATCTTATCCTTTTGGTTGGACAAGCTGCTTTGCTGTGTACAGTTGTGTTTCTGACGGTAGATGTCAGGATTGGAGTCTTCCGTTTTGAGGTTATTTATGGCTGCAGCGGGACACCTAGTTTGTGTAAGTGCCACTTCTGACCGTCTTCATTCTCTGGGTTGCAATGAATTGACCTCCCTAAATTTGCTGTTTATTTTCATTCTTTCCTAACATTGGGCAAAGTAATGTTCTCAAAGAACATTCAGAGTAAATCCCATGTTTTAGATGCACTGAGAGTTTATTCTTTAAAACACGCTTTGATGACAAATCTTTTTGTTACAGTAATCACTCTTGCACTCTTTCAGTTATTTTGATGTTTACATACTCCTTTGAATGGAAAAGCCTGATTCTGACTTTCTGTTGTTGGTCCCTTTGAAGCTCCTTTTTGATAGAAGCCCTTTCCCCTAAGCTGCACAGCATTTCCAACCCCAGTCCTGGGGCTGCGGTCCCCACAGGAGCACTGCTGGGAGGATGAGGCCCAGCGCCCTTCTGCTTATGCCCACCTCTGTGGTTCATCAGATGCGGCCAGGCCCAGCCTCTGCTCAAATCCCACCCCTGAGAGAGGTCGCCCCTCTCACTTCTGTCCCCCCACCCTGCCTTATTCCTCATAGCTCTTCTCACCCCCTGACATCATACGACTTGTTCACTCATCTGTTGGCATCTGTTGTCCTTCTAGAATGTAATCCCCTGGAGGGCACTGCGGTCTCAGAACATTTGCTGGATGCTGTGAGTAGTGCATTCGGTCGCAGCCTGCATTTTGACCTTATGTGACACAACGAATGTTGTAGGATTGACAAAATTACAGACTGAGTTCTGCAGACAGAACTAGCTCAGTCTGCTTTCCATATTGATAAAATGGCTGTTCTCATGCATATCCAGATCCTTGGTCCTTAGACACAAGAAGAGACACAAGGTCCAGGTCAGAGCATCACTCTCCCCGTGTGACTCCATGGGTTCCTGAATCACATCAGGAAGTCCACTTTCATGGTTTTGTGGTTTACAAGCATATTTACTATGCCCACAAACCCCCTTCACCAGCCCCTACTAACATGTCCTGCTTGTTTCCAAGAAGCCAAGCAACTCTTCCAAGTCAAGGGTCTATATTTCCAGCTCTGGGACACTTATACACGCACGAGTGTGGTTTGAGAGTGCATATTGGAGGGTGGCCGCACAGGTCAGCTGTGCTTCCCTGCTCATGACTAAGCCAGGAACAGGACGGCGTATACAAGACGCCATCTCATCTGGTCCTCATTCCCATTTCCACTGCTGCTGACCCTACCAGAGGAAGTGTGGCATGAATCCACAAAGAGGGTTTTAAAGGCCGTAGATCAGGCAGCAGATCACTGTGGAGAACAGCCTCCACTCCCTCCGTTTACACAGCCAGAGATTCTCAAGTGAGGAGGGAGGTCAGTGTCAGGTTCAGGAGACAGGACTGAGTGAGCCCTTCCTAAAATCAGATGTAGCTTTTCTGCTCTCCCAGCGGTTTCTGGCCTGGTTTGTCTCCTGCTGTTGGGCTCAGTCCTCCTCTTTTCTTCCTGGAACTCTCACATGCGCTCCTGTGGACCTGCACCCCCAGCACCTGCTGCCACCAGCATAGGTGGGGCACTCCCTGTCAGTCGGTCTGGACTCAGCCTGTCTCACTGGTGCTAGGGAGTCCTGAACCCCAGCTTTGATTGCCCTGGCTGGAACCCTGCCAGCACGCTACCAGAGCAGAATTTCCAGCACAGTCCTCCAATTTCCTCTTCCTTGGATCAGCCAGAGCTGGCATGCCCGCTTGTTCAGGAGGTGGCTGAATTTCCCTGCGGTAAAACGTTATATGATCTCCCTTTGATAGTAGCCTTTATTTATTTAGCTTTTGACAGGTTGGGAATTTTTCATCAGCAGCTGCACAGAAATAACTTCTCACCTCAAACAGAAGAATGATGTAGGGGCCGGCCCCGTTGTGTAGCGGTTAAGTGCCCGCGCTCTGCTGCTGGCGGCCCAGGTTCGGATCCCGGGCGCACACCGATGCACCGCTTGTCAGGCCATGCTGTGGCGGCATCCCACATAAAGTGGAGGAAGATGGGCATGAATGTTAGCTCAGGGCCAGTCTTCCTCAGCAAAAAGAAGAGGATTGGCATGGATGTTAGCTCAGGGCTGATCTTCCTCACAAGGAAAAAAAAAAAAAGAATGATGTAACTCCATCCAGGAAGAGCCTCAAGAAGCTTTTATCTTCATCCACTGTCTGAGGGACTCTGTACAGTGAGGCAGAATCTACACTGGGAATGTTACTTGCAGGGTCCAGGGGACATAAATTGGAGTAGATGGTGATAAACTTTAATAAAGTATGGTGGTTGTGTTTCATCTGCAACCAGCAAGAGCTCTTTAAACCCAGACACCTCGTTAGCCAGGAGCAGAAGGCACAGGCGTGCAGCGGGGTGAGCCATGGGTGCTGACTGGTGCCATGTGCCAGCAGGATACCAGGGGCTCCCTTCTTTTTACCTGCCACTGTCAGCCCTCTTGCCTGCGGTTCTCCCTCACCTGCCCAAGCTGTGCCACTCTCAGACAGGTAATGGGTGACTGTCTTTTGTCGAATGGCTACCTCAGGAATCCCTTGTCAGCTTTTCTCTTGACCTTGTGGGCTCGATGCAGTGTTACTGTGTTTAGAGATTGCGTCACTCTCTTGGTCCAGGTTTTCCTGTGGTAGTTATGCCTTTTGAGGCCTCCTGTCCACTCCTACATCGGGGCTATTTTTAGACTAAAAAATTCTGTAGAATACATCAGTGCAAACAGGGGAAACCCCTTTTGTGAAACCTCGTCCTGGTCTTTATAGCCAAGCCAGTGGGGTGTGCTGTACTGGGTGGGGCCGAGGCAGGTAATTGGGATGTTGTTTGGCATGGGCAAATTAATTTCATTCTAGGTAGACATAGTAATTGAGACCTTCCTGGAGGAATTGCCAGACTACCTCTTATCTTTACAGGTGTTGACTAAATACTCCGATGTACATTTGAGGTTTGGTGCTCCTTGGGGGTGAAGTGGCAGACTTCTCATTTCCGAGGAGATCCACTGAATCCTCACAGAGGAGCACTGTTCCCACCGCTTCCTCACACTCACTGAAGCCTAGACGTTTCCCGACGGGGTTCTCGGCCGTCTCAGGGGGCCCACGCCCCATGCGGGCTATCAGTGCGAGTGCTTGGCAGGCTGTCGCTTCGCCCTCAGACCTGCTCTGGCGCGAGCGTGCTGACCTGCATATCTCCAGTGTGAGGTACACTAGGGGTCTCGGCAGGTTGGGGGTGGGTGAGCATACATTGCCTTCTTCAGAGGATTTTGTGACTCCCCACTTTTGCAAACAATCCCTGTCAGGTTTCCCTCCTGACTCTGCTCCCTCCCTGTCTTCTGGGGCACAGCTGCTGCTCCCCCGGCCTAGCCCAGTGCTCAGGCCAGCGGGGCTTGGCTTCCTCTCTGCTGGGTCTCCAGCAGCGCTGGCTCATCACCACTTTTCAGTGCTGCCCCGTTGGTGTCCATATCTTACATGGCGGAATCCACTGATGTCATGAATGTGACCATGCCGAGTTGTGATTGCTTGTGTCTAGACCCCTGTGGTAGTGTCGCACGCCTTTGCTGCCCCTGAATGTGTCGGGTAACCACACCCGGACGGCCGCCAGCAGCCACGCGGGATGTGCGTGCCCCGGAAGCAGGACGGTGCCGTCTCTTGAACGCTGCGCGATGGGCAGGTCGCCCCGGCCTCCCGCTCCACTCCCAGCTCTGTCGTCACACTCAATGCTCCCTGAGGAGCCAGCGCTTGGAGATGGCTCAGAGGGGCTCCTCAGCACTTTGGCTTGCCATTAAGACAGCCACTGACCTTTCTACTGCTGCACAAGACAGTTGCCTGCGAATTTAATAAACCTCCTTCTGCCTTTCTGAGCTTTCATTTGAATCCATCCTGGGCATGGCCTAATTGCTTGTCTCTAGAAAGTCATTGTACCCAGGGCATTTTCGAGGAAAAGTGGATCTTGTTTTTTAAATTCTTGACTACTTACCCACTGAATTGTCCAGAAGTTGCCTGACTGTTTGAGAAAGATGAAAAGAGAGATAAATAGTGGTCTCTCGGGCCGGCCCTGTGGCTTAGCGGTTAAGTGCGCGCACTCCGCTGCTGGTGGCCCGGGTTCGGATCCCGGGCACAGACTGACGCACCGCTTGTCCGGCCATGCTGAGGCTGCGTCCCACATACAGCAACTAGAAGGATGTGCAGCTATGACATACAACTATCTACTGGGGCTTTGGGGGAAAAAAATAAAATAAAATAAAAAATAGTGGTCTCTCATGTATGCATATCTAAGTATAGACATCTGGCGTCAACAGGAATTAGGTAAATACAGATTAATACAAATACAGTCATGAATTAGAAACAAGTATTGTTGAGTCTATTGAAACATGACTCTCTACAGTTATAGCTGTGTATTCAGTGTGGGGAGCCACAGGTGAGAAGTGGAAAAATGATAAAAAGAACCTAAGATAATGTCAGTAGTCTTGGAAATGTCAGAAAATGTGTTTGAATGACAAGCCCTCACCATTGAAACAGCAAGTCTTAATGACACTTGCCCCACTTGAAACAGTACAGGTTTTTCTTCTTTCTTTTCCCCAGAAATTAAAGTGTGGGTAGGTGGGAACACACATGTCGCCTTAGTTAGTGGTTACATTTCTCTCAGGTTACCTTGCTTGTGATTGAGTTCAATCAAATACATTTTCAAAATCTGTGGATTGAAGTGGCGGGTCTGCATCCCCAGTGCCCTCACCAGGGAGAGCCAGTCTGTCTTGCCTCACCTTCTCAAGCCTCCCTTGGAAGAACTGTCGTCACGATTGCAGCCCTTCCTGTGCAGAGGGCTAGGTCCTCAGGCCTCGGAAAGCCTTGCTCCATCAGAGGCCATCAGTCAGGACCGGCTCGGGCTCCTAGAACTGTCAGGGTTCTGGGGTCTGCTCTATGCCTTGTTGATTGCCCTTGGCATGTGTTGCAGGCCTTCTGCTAGGTCCTGTGGGGGTCACAAAGTTGAGAAACGTGAATAGGAGAAAGAATTCTATCACATTTCTTATTTTCCCTAAGAGAGGGCCAAACAGCGTGGTGGAGGCTGTAGGAGGGTTATAGCCAGCTGAATGGATCATAAAAAGGAAATGTAGTTCTGGACAGGGAACACATGGGACTTCCACGAGAGGCGGGTATTCTGCGGGGAGGGACTGATTGCCAGGCTCAGGGTTTCTTCAGCTGGCAGGCGTCCACCCAGGCGTGGCAGGAACAGGAGGGTGCTTGTGGTGCGTCCCCTGATGTGTGTGCAGGAAGGGATGCTGCTGGCATTGGGAGCCGCTCGGTGTCCACAGTGGGCTGGGCGGAGGGGCCCACCCAGAAGTCCAGGAGAGAGGCATGGCAGCCCCGAGCCAGCACATGGGGACACGGGGACTGCAGTCAGGACCCCTGTGGGCGGTTTCTGTGCAGTTTTAGGAGAGGTGAGCGGAGCACAGGTCTTTTGTTTTGTGCTCCACAAAGGTTCTGAGTATAATAGTAAAGACCTGCTGTGGAGGGTGTTGTGAGCTGTTCCAGAAACGCACATGAGCAAGTGCAGTCGGGAAGAAACCATGTGCTTCTATCCCCTTCTCCCGGATCTCTGTCAGATATTGAACCTTGCAATTTTAGAAGAGATCTTCATCCTTTTTATCTTTTTTATCTTTGACCCCAAACTTGGAGCTGCTCAGGTCGGAGTTTCCAGACAATCTTGCATCATGGGCACCTCACACCTCTCGCCACTGATGTCAGAGAGTTGACTGAGGGCCCTTTGTTGTGTTTGTGTGTGACAGTCATCACAGGTACAGTACAGCTGGCCTTTGCTCCTTGGAGTCTCTTTCCTGTGGCCTTGAGCAAAGGATCAGGTGCTGGGAAGATAAGATTGTGTCTAGCTGCCGTGGGGAAGGTACTTCCTCCGTCACAGGTTACTGGAAGTTTCTTTCCCCTCTCTGTTTAGAAGTGTGTATGCAAATTCCAAATCTGTTCTGCCAGCTTTTGATGCTCGTGCTCCTGACTGAGGTCCTCGCTCCCCAGCTGTCTCCATTCACGCTGGGTCCTCCCATCCATGTCTTCAGATTGCACACAGTGGGCTTTAGTGGGTGCCTGTGTGGAGAAGGGTGGCAAGCCTGTCAGTGTCATGGTTGGTTGGTTTGTCTTCCTGATTTTCCAGGTCTCGTTAGGCTCTCCTCTGGGTGCTGCCATTCAGTGAGAGAAGGGCTTTGGCCTCAGGTGTCTTGGGCTCTCTCAGAAAGCAGAAGTCTGGCCCTACTTCTCTGCTATCAGCTCGAGGCACCAGCATGACTCCAGCCCCACAGCCGGAGAGCAAACCTGTCTGGCCACCTTGGACCAAGGTCCTGGGCTCCATGGTCAGAGGTGCTGATCTCCTCCAGGATTTCCAGAGGACATCAGCCTATGCCCTGTTCTCTGGTTATTGTTCCCTTACTAACTGGGTCGTTTTTAGTCTACTGATGGGTGAAGGACGCCTGCTTCCTGCTGTCCCCAATGGTGGTGAGCTCAAAGCGAGTTGAGGACTGACATCAGCGGCAGTGTGCTCTTTGTGAGCCACTTTGCACTCAGTGCCTTAGGTCAGTGGGCGGGGCTCCTTTCCTCTCCTCTGAGGTCCCCATGAGAGATGAGAACAAGTCACTAAGAGCAGTCTTTAGTAAAATTCCTAAGAGTATGTACTCATCGACAGTAGTAAGAGATTTTCTTGGGGCCGGCCTGGTGGCTTAGCAGTTAAGTGCGAGCGCTCTGCTACTGGCGGCCCGGGTTCGGATCCTGGGCGCGCACCAACGCACCGCTCGTTTGGCCATGCTAAGGCAGCGTCCCACATACGGCAACTAGAAGGATGTGCAACTGTGACATACAACTATCTACTGGGCTTTGGGGAGAAAAAGGAGGAGGATTGGCAATAGATGTTAGCTCAGGGCCGGTCTTCCTCAGCAAAAAGAAGAGGATTGGCGTGGATGTGAGCTCGGGGCTGATCTTCCTCACAAAAAAAAAAAGAGATTTTCTTTACAGAAATGGAAAAAAGTTTTAAATAACATTTGAGATGTTTTTTATAATAAATGTAAAACATGAAAATTCAGGAAGCTTTGGAACTCTCTCTGAAAACAGAGAGAGAAGTAAGGAGAAAAGATGGCCTGGAGTGACTGCTGCTGTTCCACGTGGGCCACACGCCCAGACACCCCACAGGGTGCATCGGGGGCCAGAGCGGCTGGGAGCTGGCCGATGTTGCTTTCCCTCCTGTTCCCAATGTTATGTGGGTATTTTCCCCAAATGGAATTTTTAATGAACTCTTTACAGATGATTCATTCAGTCATTTTTCCCAAAACATCTGCCATTAAAATTGATGATTTAAGTTTTACATCCAAGTCTGAAACCTTTTCTTCCTGGTTGGGTCCCCAAATCTGGGGACAGAAACCAGCTGGGGTTCAGCTTGTTAATATTTGGATTTGGCAGTCTCCAGAAGCGGCTTGTTACACAGCATGATCCCTGAACTTATTTTGTTCTTGGGCCGCTTGCAGGATTTTCTATATCCAGGTACCACCTATATACTAGTTATTTATATTTTTTTTTATTATTTTCACTTTTTTTTTTTTTTTTTTTTTGTGAGGAAGATCAGCCCTGAGCTAACATCCATGCTTATCCTCCTCTTTTTGCTGAGGAAGACCGGCTCTGAGCTAACATCTATTGCCAATCTTCCTCCTTTTTTTCCCCAAAGCCCCAGTAGATAGTTGTACATCATAGTTGCACATCCTACTAGTTGCTGTATGTGGGATGCAGCCTCAGCATGGCCGGAGAAGCGGTGCGTCGGTGCACGCCCGGGATCCGAACCTGGGCCGCCAATCGTGGAGCGTGCGCACTTAACCGCTAAGCCACGGGGCCAGCCCTGTTTTCACTTTTTAAACTAAAATACATTTTAAAAGGAAATTTTACATCATTTCCGTAAAGCAAACACCAGATCATTTGTCCTAGTGAGTCACTGTAAAGTCAAAAATAAAAAGGATTGTCTGCATACTAATTAAAATTAGGACCCCAGTTTGCCACACTTTGGGGAACACGACTGCTGAATGGAATCCCTTGTTTCCTGCGGTCACTACCCAGCCTAGTACCAGCCCTTCAGAGGGAAGGTGGTGCTGGCTGTCAGCTCCTGCTGCGTAGGGCTGGCTCTGGGTGAGGGGGTGTTCAGGCCCGTCATGGCACCAGCCAAGAGAATGAGAGGCTTTGGGGCACCTTCAGCCTTCTTTCTGGCACTGTTAAAGGAGCTAGCTTTTAAAACCCGCAGTCTTATCTCCAGAGTGAGTGAAGGCTTCTTCCTGGTGAGGAAGTGTTGACCGTCGGAAACTGTGGAGGCCTGTGCTGGCTGCTTGCTTCTCTGTGGCCTCAAGTGGTTTTCTTTTCATGCTGTGGTGGGGGCAGGGTCCCCATGGCTACAGCAAGAACTTCAGTCCTGTTATGGCTGCATCATGAATCACTCCTTGGATTTCCGCCTCTTTCCCTCTCCCTGTGTTAGAAGGGCTGCAGGTTGACAGAGCTGGGCCGTTCTGATGACTAATGAGAAACCTGGTGACCCAGGAGCTCCATTTCCTGTTGCAGGTTTAGGTGACAGTGACCCAGGAAGTGTGAAGGTGAAAGCAGCTCCCAGACTGCCTGGGACAGGCCGGGGCTGTCCAGCAGCTTCACTGCCTTCCTGGACTGCTTTTCCAAAGGACACGCTTAGGAGCTGATGTGGCAATAGCTCTCGGGGTTTGGGGCTGAGATAACAGGGATTTTATGCCTCAATTTAGTGTGTCCTTGGGGCAGTTTTAAACATGGGGTGTTGGTCCTGGTAGGCGTGAAACTTGCTGGTTGGTAGATTGACTGATTAAACAGTTCAGAAAATATCAACAGGTAATGGTTTTTAAATGTTATGATGTAATGTAACTAGATGCTGCTCACAGCAAAGCCAGGTATAAACCAAGATGCTGAGATGCTGGTGGTGGAGAATCCACAGTAACTGAAAATCAACCCCAAAAAGGCAGGAGCTTTTATGAAGAAAACTATTATCCTTTGCTGACACCCATAAAAGAAGACATGAAGAAATGGCAAGATGCTGTTAATAAGTGTCATAACATTCTACTGCAAAGCCCAGTGGGACTAGGGGAGCAGAGTCTGACAGTGTTGCTAAAGTTCTTCCGTAGGTAAACATAGGCAGGGATGTACCAAGAAATCTTTGAAATTTAAGAGTACTGGGAATTTTAACTATGTTGTGGACTTGTCTGCAGATACAAATTTAGAATGAGAGTAGGTAGATTAATGGTGAGCAGAGCTCGTGAGCACCACCCCTCCCCCAGAGTAAGAATTTATATATATCACAGGTGTCCTCACATCACACACCATTCAGGAAGGAGAAGCTAGTTGGCCAGAACTGCGGGGATGATCATCAGGGAAGGGGTGTGGGTCTTCCCCTTGTGCTGGACCGTATGTGCCAGATACTAATTCCAAGCACACCAAAGAGTGGGGTTTAAAAAAAAAGAAAGAAAGAAACTCTAGATCAACTGGAAGCAAATGCAGTGACTGTGACTTTCAATGGAGAGGGCTCTGTAAGCCTAAAAGAAACTACAAGGAGAGGTTGATTTGACAACTGAAAGTGCCGACCACCACCACCAACAAACACAATTCACAGCGGATAGCCTGGGGAAATACAGGATAGTGAAGGGTTCTAGTCCTTCGTATATGAAGAGCTCACTGGCCAAGAACGAGGCAGACCACCAAAACTCCCGGGTAGCCAGGAAGCCCGGAGGATGGAGCCTTCCAGCCTTCGAGGACCACTGGCAACAAGCAGGAGCTGTTTCCGTGTACGCAGTTGCCAGGATTGGGGCTTATTTTTGTCTGGGTGGTGCTTACGGTCTTTCCCTGTAACACAGGAACCCAGAATCCTTGAGAGTGAGGTCAGTGGGAACCTCACACTGCTGGGTGAGTCACTTGGTTTCACTTTCGGGGAAAATAATGGACAACATACCAAGAACCTATAAAATGCTCATCTCCTTTGACCCACTGATTCCACTTCTTAGGAATTTGTCCTTAAGAAGACAAGATGTCCATTAAGATTTATTTGTAAAGGGTCATTTTCATGGTATTATTTTTTTTAAGTTAGAAATAGCTAACAGTATGGAAATGTTCAGATGGTGTAACACGTGGCAGTGAATTATCACACAGTCAAGACCACGTGTCCACAGATGGACCATGTAAGAAGAGAGAGTCCCCTTGCCAACCAAGCAGTCCGCAGGCAGGTCCCAGTTCTGTTCAAAGTGAGTGTGAGTGCACGCATGAGTGTTCATTGTGGAAAAGAAAAGAAAGATAGGGAGGGAACGCAGAGATGCAGGCATTGGCTGTCCTCAGAGAGCGAGATGACAGGATTTTTATGTTCTTGTTTCTACTTTCTGTATTTTCTCAAAATTTTAAATGAACTTATATGAATTTTTAATTAGTAAAAACACATATCGAAAGGCCGGCAGAAGCCTTCGCATTAAACTGCTGTTAGTGGTTCTGGGCCCCTGCACTTAGGCTGTTTTGTGGGGGGAGGTGTTTTGGTTTGTGGGGTGTTTCTGTGGGGCACAGGGCACCTTGGCTTGGTGCTCAGCCTCCCTCTCAAGCGCTGCTGAGCTCCCTGCTCCCACCGTTTGTCCACCCTGAGCTCCTGGGGAGGGTGGTGGGCTCAGATGATCGAGACTCAGTTGATGGCTACCTCCCTATGCCCCCTTGGAGGAGGGCTCCTGAGTTCTTCTGCTGGCTGGTCTGTTGGCCACTGCAGAGTGTGGCCTTCACATGAAGGCCTTGATCTCATCTGCCCACCTGTAATCACAGCGTGTGCAGCCTCGCTGGGATTTGGGAGAAATTGCTCGTCGGGCCTCACATGTTCTCTCACTAAACCCGCTAGCCCTCAGTCTTGACACTTGCAGTCAATGGCTGTTCTGTGGGTGCCCCTGTGACCTCTGGGCTGCTCACTCCTCTCTCTCTGGGGGTTTCATCAGGATGTTCTCTGGGTGAATGAAACCCATCTCTTTAAACCTAAGTCATAGAACAAAGGAAATGTTTAAAGACTTGGGTTGATAATTCACAAACTTTCTAATGCATTTGAAAACAAAAGTACTTCATTACCCTGTAATTTCGTAAGTGTTTATCATGCACCCACTGGGTGCTGGCTCTAGAGAGAGCGTGTTGGATGAGGCCAGCTCTGTCTCTGTCTTCCCCAGAGCTCGCGGGGTGATGGGGAAGGTAGGAATTCAGTACGTACCAGTATGGTAGGTGCTGAGAAGGAGAAAGATGGAGTTCCTCTGAAAAAGCTGCATGTGCGTGGAACCATTTGTGGAGAGCACTGCGAGTCTGGTTCAAGATGAGCTGTGTTGTGAGTGGAGTACCTACTGCCTCTTGTACAGGACCCTTTAGTTTCTAGGCGTTCCTAAATAAGCCAGTCCTGTCACAGTCCTCACCTCGCAGTTCCTCTCACCAAACAGCAGGGCTGTCAAATGGAAGGTGGCCCAAGAGTTGCTAATAGCTCTGTGATTTTAGCCGTCAAGCTGAGCCACCAAAGAAGGAGGTCGCCTCTGCAGGGCCCCAGGTGAAGCGAGCTGACGAGTGGAAGGACCCTTGGCGCCGGTCCAAGTCTCCCAAGAAGAAACTTGGGGTGTCAGTCTCCCCTAGCCGGGCACGGAGGCGTCGAAAAACGTCAGCCTCGTCGGCCTCAGCCTCCAACTCCTCCAGGTAAGGAGGCCGTGGCTCTGAACAGCTGCTCCGCAAACCGCAGGAGCACTGCACCGTCGCTGCCTGAGGACAAGTCAGTAGGGCTAAGCAGGCATGGTTTGTCCCCCAGAGATTTGCTGAGTGACTGTGGGGCACTAGAGCACCAACGGCAAAGCAGACGGACGGTGGAGACTCGGTGGGGCTTCACATAGCCCCAAATAAACACCAGGTCAGCCAGGACACAGGTGGTCCAGAATGGAGCACAGGCCTGGCCTGCGAGCCAGGGAGGGGGCAGCACTGGCCTGAGTTGCTCTGGGAGAGACGCCGTGAGGCCAAAGAGCAGAAGAAGGGCTTGAGCCCCATCATCTGGTCAGTCTGTCCATTTCTCCTATGAGTTTCATTAGCAGCTCAGAAACTTCTGTGCACACTGGGTCTGAACAGCCGAGTGAGGATGGTGGGTGGTGAGAGCTGAGTCTCCTTGCCAGAGATACGAGTACAGACGGGAACAGGGCGCCAGGAGGAGCCTGCGGTGTTAAAGGGCCCAGAGGGGTCAAGTGTGGGCTCAGGGTTCACTGCGTGCACAGGTAGACCGAGAGAGAAGTACACATGCGGGTGGGACACACTCACCTACACACATGGTGCACACGCCCTGGCTCTGTCCACCGAGGGCCCAGGAGCTGTCACCCCGCAACAGTGAGCACACCAGCTTTCAGGTTCTAAACACCATTCCCACCAGAAGGGGGACCAGACCGCAGCACGTCCACACAGGTGTCAAGGGGTGGGTGGGTGTGCGTGCGTGCATGCATGTAGCCGTGTCATCCAGCACAGTGGGCAGGCAGGTGGTTGGAAGAAGACTCAGCCCCCTGCCCCCTCCTCGAATGTTCCAGGTCATCATCACGGTCGTCATCCTACTCTGGCTCTGGCTCGTCCCGCTCCCGGTCCAGGTCCTCATCCTACAGTTCCTACTCCAGCCGGTCTTCCAGACACAGCTCGTTCTCAGGCAGCCGGTCCAGGTACGTCCCTGAGGCCCAGCAGGTGCGGTGAACTTGGGCACCTCTGGGTGTGGCCCAAAGCGTCCAGAGGTGCCTGCATGATGGCAGGTCTCTGTCCTGACGTATTCTCCCAGGGACTCAGTTGTTTTCAGAACAATCTCACTAAGGTGCATGTCCCGTAGCCAGTTCTTAAGTGGAATAGATAGCGAGATGCCAGATAAACCACAGGTGCTGGGAGTTCTGAACACAAGTACATGTCGGGAGGTGGTTCAGAAGCTGCCTTGCACTACGCTGGCCTGTTTTTGGGGTTCCTAAAGTCAGAAATAAGGCAGTTACGGGGTCAGCGCCAGCTCCGGCTACATCCTGTGGAACTGCAGTGTCCACTGGGCTCCACCAGCCACATGTGGTGATTCATGTGCTAATGCAATTAAAATTTTCAAATGTGCACAAGCCCCGTTTGGAGTGTTCAGATAGAGAACATTTCCATCTTCACGTAAAGCTCTGCACTGTTCTAGAAAGATCAAACAACTTGTGTATTTTCGCCGTTGAAAATAGGCAGACTGTCTAGAGTGTTAGAGGACTCTTGGTCGTTGTTTGTGGGAAGAGTCTTTGTTCCCGTGATGAACAGGAGAGTCCAACACTGTCTTTGCTTCCTGAGCTTTCCTGCGGTCAGGTTGCCATGTGCCCACCTGCACACAGACCTGACGTCACCCTACCCTGTCCCACCTCAAAAAACCGCTGGCCGGTTTAGTCCCTTTCTGTCTCTTGCTGCAGCCTGGGTGAGATGCCCCTCTGGGGACCCAACTGGCTCCCCTTTCTTTCCCTTGGCCCCATTCCCGGTTTACTTGGGAGAGGAGAGATCCAAACCCGGAGGGAGGCCACCGCACAGGTGCTTCCTCCTCGGCAACCCAGAGACGCTCACCGAGCTCTTGTGTCCGTCTGCGCCCTCTCCCAGCTCCACTGTCACTTCAGGCTCTGTCCCCAACACCACGCAGCAATCCCAGAAGGCCATGGGGGGTGTGGATAGTGGGGTGTTCTCATCTCAGTCATTGAACAGAACCCCACACAGACCCCGCACGCAGACCACACACACACACACACACACACACACACACACACACACACCACTCGCTACACAGACCACACACACACACCACTCGCTACACAGCCCACACACACACCACTCGCTACACAGACCACACGCACACACACACCACTTGCTACACAGACCACACGCACACACACACCACTCGCTACACAGACCACACACACGCACACACCACTCGCTACACAGACCACAGCCCACACACACACCACTCGCTACACAGACCACATGCACACACACACCACTCGCTACACAGACCACACGCACACACACACCACTCACTACACAGACCACACGCATGCACACACCACTCGCTACACAGACCACACACACACACCACTCGCTACACAGACCACACGCACACACACTCCACTCGCTACACAGCCCACACGCATGCACATACCACTCACTACACAGACCACACACACACCCCCACACTTCTTTGGGAGGCATATCACTGGACATTCTTGGAATAAGTCAGCCCGTCTTGTGGGGTCACTTGTCCCCCAGTGGCGCCCTTTGCTAGCAGACATCTTACTCTAGGACAGTTGCAGAGAGGATCAGGACGGCATTAAGTGATCATTGAAGTTACTGAATCTGACAGTCGAGTTAACGTTTTTAGGTGGGGTGAACCACAAACAGAGTAGATTACATCTGGGGCCTGTTTTCCATGATTGTTGGATCTTGTGCAGAGCAACAGCTGTGGGAAAGAAAAGCAAACCTCTTTCTAAGGGTGTCTAGAGGGTCTGCTGTGGGTTCCGGGGCCTCATGCCCTTCCTGCTGGGAGTGTAAGCAGCACCCAAGGGCTACAGAGGAAGGCACTGGTGGCGGGGCAGTCAGGGATGCTGCCCATAGGAGGTGAGGGGGAAGACAGAAAAGACGCTGATCAGAGCATCAGTGATGAGAGAAGCTGTATGTGGCTTCATTTCAGAAACAAGACTGGGGAGCTCTGGGGAAGAAGCCTGAGGCCATGCTGAGACATTTGGAAATTTGGGGAATCACAGTGTGGGTGGTGTTAGCTCCAGTCTGTCCTCCGTGTGTACAGTGGGTGACACTAGGCGAGATTGGGAAGAAGGCCCATGGCGTTGTAGTCTCTGAGGTCAGGGCCTGGGGCTGGGGGCAGCTCTGATGAGACCCAAGGTTACGATGGCGGGAGAAAGAACTGGCAGCTCGGCTTTGCAGGGCCAGGCCTTCACGCTGAGTCAAGGGCAAGGCCGGCCTTGGTGGCCAGTGGGAGAAGTTCAGCAGGAACCTGGCTGCCCTTTCTTGGGGAGTGTGCCCAAAGGAGGATGCTCAGCTTCCTCATCACCTGGTTCTGAGAAACTCCACTCTGGACTCCACTGTCCAGAGCCAGTGTCCCTCATCAGCTGCAGGTTAGCCTGACAATTGGAACATAAACTTCTTAGCCATTTCCACAAAATGAAGCACACTCTGTTCACGGCCTACCTCCCCTTAAGTATGTTTACATCCTGCTGGCTGCCCACCGGGACCCCTTCCCATGGCCCCTCATGCAGCAGGGTTCTTCTGTGGCCCCACGCCGCAGCCGTGCCTGGGCACACATGCGTGGCCACTGCAGATGGAGACAGGAGTGCTGCCCTGCCCACGCCCCGCACGGGGCACTGGCTCTGCAGTGGCTCCTCTGAGGAACAGGCGCAAGGAGGGCGTCCCAGGCAGGGATGCCAGGCTGCACTGTCTGCAGAAGCTTCTTGGAAGTCAGCTGGGGCGTTCCTCCCAGCTCCCACGGCAGCAGCCCGTGCCGAGGGAAGGGGTGTGAGGGCAGGAGAGGAAACAAGTGATTCTCCTGGGTGGCTCTGTCTTTACAAATGGCAGCCCATGTGACTGCGGGAGCCTGATCTTACTTTAGCTGTGGTGGTGGTTTTGCTGAAAATGTTGAAAACCTTCATGACAGATTCTAAGTAGGGAAAAAACCGGCCAACCCATGAGCATTTCAAAGGCTTGCCTCCTGTGTGACGTCGTGGTGAATCCCAGGACAGAGGAGTCAGCAACCTGGCTGGGCCATGCCTCCCGGAACCCCACCCGGCCCAACGCCCCTTTCCCAGCACTCTTTGTCCTTCCTGCTGACACCTGAAACTTGTGTCGAAATGGAGCTTGTCACAGTTTCCTTCAGCTGGAACACCACCCAGGCCAGCCCCTACCTCACAGCACTGTCACCTCTGCTCATAGGCCTGCCCCATGGTGCTCAGAGCCACCCTCAACTCCCACTTACAGCCCCCTGGGTCTCAGGTCCCCACTCGGCCCCGAGCGAGTCTGCCCGGTTCCCCCACTAGGCCCTCAGTCCTTTGGTCCCACTGTGGCCAGGTCAGGCTGTGTGTCATTGTTGGAGTTTCGTAGGAGCATGGAGAGCAGAGCCTGTGCCCTTCCCATCCTGCCCCAGGGCCTCCAGGATGACCACCAGCACCCTCCTTTCCCCTCTTGCAGTGTACTTCAGGGAATGACCGAGAACTATCTGAAATTCATTTTAAATCTGAGGCAGATCAGCAGAAACTCGCAGTGGCCTCTGCATCTGGGGTGGCATCCCCAGCGTGCCCAGGCGTAGACCACCGTGATACTCCCTTCTCACGCTTCTGTTTCCTCCCTAGGTCCCGGTCCTTTTCTTCGTCCCCGTCCCCATCCCCAACACCTTCCCCACACAGACCTTCTGTCAGAACCAAGGGAGAGCCAGCCCCACCTCCTGGGAAAGCAGGGTAAGTGCCCAGTTGTCAGGCTCTCGAGACGCTGGCAGTCTCCAGCCTTCTCCGTCCCTCTCATGTCTCATCGGGGGAGAAGCCCAGTGGGAACTATAGATGGGACCCCTGGAACAGGGGCAGAGGCCACGTGCACAGACCTGGCCTCTCACTGCCCCCTGTATGGACCTCAGGGCCACGTGGTGATGGCTGTGCTCCTAGGAGCCAGACGGGTCAGAGGTGGTTTCCCACCATGCTCCACCCCAGGGCTGTGTCTGACCCGCAAGAGGAGTGGCCCTGTCAGACTCCCTCTTGTCCTGCACCTTCATTGCTGCTCCTGGAACTGGTCATATTGATCCTTCTCAACAGCTGCAACTAACATGAGAAGTTAGAAACATTTAGGACTTATTATGCCAACGTCACAACACCTAACATTCAGGGCCTTGGGTGCAGCCCCAGAGTGAAGGTGGGCTTCCCTCCCACAGCTTCCCAAGCTCAGCGGTTAAGGTGATCCTGACACCCCCGGGCGAGGCGGCTCACGTCTGCACCGTGGCCCTGCTTTCCGACTTATTCTTACATTGGTTAGGCATACATTGGTTAGGAAAGAGCCCTCTTGCATGGCAGGCATTGCAAAGCTCCACACCGCAGTTTTCCTCCTGAATGGAATCCACTCACAGGCCTCAGAAACACTTAGGGAATCTGGAACAGCTGTTTAAAAATGAATGGTGTTGAGGTGTAATGTGTGTCTGATGCCCCGCCTCCATCTACACTGTACCGTTTGACGGGCTTAACAAACATGAGAGCACCGCGAGACGTGTGAGCCCCTGCAGAGGCCGTGCTGGCCCAGACTTCATGCAGACGGCGCCACACAGGCACACGCTCTCACTTCTGCGTCTTCCTCAGCACAGGCTCCAACTGACCCTGACACTTTGCTGGGCGACTTGCTTCTGCCTGCAACTGTGTGTTCCTGCTGACGTCCACTTGTTGACAGGATTTCCAATATGGCACTGTGCTCTGTGCTCCAGCTGAACCACAAGTTCAGTGCCACTGAGATGATTTGCAGAGTACTTCTCGCACACTGACAGTAAAGAGAAGCTTTGGGGGCCATTTTCTGCACTGCAGTGTGAAGCGCGCCCAGTACCCTCAGAGGGCCACCCCACATCAGGGCAAGAGGTTTGGGGTAGCCCAGGTATGTGTGTCTCCAGCAGTGCGGGGGCCACATTCCCGAGGGAGCACAGCGCCAGCTCTCAGTTCTTCTCGGGGGCTCTTCAGATGCACCTCCTGTTCCTGTGTTTCAGAGGGAAGCAGGATGATGCTGGGTAGCTTCAGAGATGTTCCGAGAGCTCAGAGTGATGTGGGATCAACAGGCAACGGCATGTCGCATGTGTGAGCTGGCCTCACGTCCCAGTGACAAAACACCACGCCCTGAGGTCGGCTGGCAGGGCCTCCTCTGCTGCTCAGCCAGGTCTGACCCTCCCTTCATCTCATATCACAGAGAGAAGTTGGTGAAGAAGCCAGCCCCACCTCCAGCCCCACCACAGGCCCCCAAAACCACCGCTCCTGCTCCCGAGCCTGCCAAGCCAGGAGACCCTCGGGAAGCCAGGAGGAGGGAGCGGCAAGCCAGGACCCCCCCCAGGAGGTGAGCACACTGGCTCTCGGGGATCCTTGTGGGGATTTCCACGTCTTTGGTGCCAGAGCTGGTGGGGACTGGGGGTGGGGGGCCCTCCCAGATGAAGTGGCCGAGACCGTGGAACCATTCTGTCCCTGACTTGTGTAGCTTTAGCAGCCAGGTCACCTCGCTGAGCCTCAGTTTCCCCTTGAGCATGATGGGAGGTGTGAGCCCATCCCTCCGCTCCACCTGAGGAGAGAAGGTGCAGTTGTGAGGGACACAGGCACTCCCTCGACACCCAGATTCTTCCCTGGACGGAGCCAGTGGTGGAGTGGGGACGCTGATGAGAAAGAGCTGCATTTACGCTAGAGCCCCCCACTTCCGAGTCAGTACAAGTCCCTGACTGAACATTTGTCTCAGGCCAGTGGGGAGCCTGGTTCTGAGGGGAGGCTGGGCCCGTATGCTGGCTCTGCAGAGACTGTGAGTGGGGGATTTTGGGTTCTGTTGCAGGCGGACCATCAGCGGCAGCGGCAGTGGCAGCAGCTACAGCGGCTCTAGTTCCAGATCAAGGTCATTGTCAGCATGTCGCTGGTCCCATCAGCTTCCAACTCTGTTCCTTCTTCCCAGTCAGGGTCCAGGAAGCCCTGAAAGAGGCCACCTCAAGTGTGGGTGTCCTTCTCCCTCAGGCAGCCTGTGGCCCACTACCTGCAGTCCCACCCGTCCGAGCTGCTGGTGAGGAGCAGCATGGGCTGGCTGTCTCAGGTCAGATGGAGAGAACAGACTGACGCTCACGTAGTCGGCAGGCCTCCCGACGGCTCCAAGCACAGGGAGCAGCCTGGACACCTTCTGTCCCAGGAGCACATCGACGGGCTGGAGGAAGCCAGGGCACTTGAGCCCAACAGGACCGAGAGAGGCTGCACGGAGGCCTCCACCCTCGCCTCGTACGGAAGGCTGGGTCCTGCCCCAGCCTCAGTGCCCGAGGCAGCCAGGGGACAGCAGATTAAAAAAAAATCGGAGAAAAGAATAAGTAGAAAAGAGTTCTGCTGTTTAGTTGTTTAAAACAACCAGTCCTTAGATTCCTTGAATCTAACTTCCTCTCTCATTTTCAGGAGGCAGGTTTTTTACATTTGCCCAAATCTTTCTAAATACATTTGAAGTCCTAACCTTTAAAAACAAAATGGGGCTCTCCTTTCCCCTATCCCCCCGATCCAGGCATCTGACAACTTTAGGAAACGGTGGTTGGTGTTTCCTCTGCGTGTAAGAGGCTGACGTGGCAGTGTTGTGCCTTTCAAGTGCTCTGTAGCATGAGCTGTGCCAGAACAGGACCTATGAGCTTGGCGTCACGTCCGAGCTCCCCTGAGACACGTGGGGTTTGGGCGTGTCTGTCTAGTGTCTGGCCTTACTGCAGGCTGAAGCCCTCTCCTTTTGTCGTGCATCATTAACTGACACTCAATTCTGTCGTCACCAACTCTGGGGTCACACCTAGTCGTATGTCCCTGCCCAGCAAACAGCACGGCCGCTCATTAGTACAAGGGGGGTGTCGACTTGGTGATGTGGACGTCCCTTCACTATGTGGCACCTTTAATAAACTACCCAGAGCCCCCCATGAAATATCAGGCTTGGTGGCTACAAGTTCCTTAAAAGTGGAAATTTAGGGAAATTTAAAAGTAGAAATTTAGGCAAAGTGGACCTAGAAACCCAATGCTGGCCCCATGGCCTCCAGCCCCGGCCCGTCTCCCAATCGGGCTACGTGGACACAAATGTGCTCGTGTGTGTCCAGGTCCCTGAGCGTGAGCAGCGTCTCCTCGGTGTCCAGCGCCACGTCGAGTAGCAGCTCAGTGCACAGCGTGGACTCAGACGACATGTACGCAGACCTGGCCAGCCCTGTGTCCTCGGCCAGCTCGCGGTCCCCCACCCCAGCCCAGACCAAGAAGGAGAAAGGTACAGGGACTGCTTGTGGCTCCAGAGGAGGGCGACCCTTGGTGGAAAGAGGCTGTGTGTGGAGCCTCCCCAGTGCTGTCACCATACATGCGTCCCTCCCCCAGGTGGCACACAGGAGGCTGCCATGCCGTGACGGTAACTGTTTCTTGTTGGCAGGAAAATCTAAAAAAGAAGATGGTGTTAAAGAGGAGAAACGGAAAAGGGATTCGTCAACACAACCGCCGAAGTCCTCGAAACCTTCTGCAGGCGGTAAATCCTCCCAGCAGCCCACGACCCCCCAGCAGGTGCCCCCTGGGCAGCTCCAACAGGGAGCCTTCATGGCCCACAAGGAGATCAAGTTGACGCTGCTGAACAAGGTGAGGCCTTGGGCACTGCTGGTGGGACCCCGGGGAGCCCACACCTCAGGTTGTTCTGCTCCTGGAGGCCAGTTTGCTCCTGGGATTGAAACCAAATCAGGGCCAGCAAGTAGCCTTTTGCGCCTTCACCCCTGCTTGTCCTCCTGCCCTGGTGCACAGCCTCGTGGGAAGTGGAGGGACATGTGGGTACAGGGTAGATGTGCCTCCATCGCACATTCTGGGGATCAAGCATCCGGGGCTGTGGGTACGCTCCCTATCCCCGAGGACGTGTGTCCTTGGCCCTTCTCCGTGTGCCTGGACCTGGCCAGTCCACACAGCAGCACTGGGACAGACAGCAAAGCAGGTTTGGCCTCTGTGAGTTGACGTCCTCAAGGCCATGGGACTCGAGGATGAGAGGCCAAGTCCACTGGAGCCCTGTCCCGGCTAGTGGCCCCCTCAGCGAGTGCAGCATCTCTGCAGGCACCTTTGCTACAGAGAATGAAGGCCCCAAAACCGAGGGCCCTGCTTCACTTGGGGGCTCGAGGGAGCCCCAGAGGAGGGGCCGTGGGAGCACAGAGCCGGTGTGGGTGTGAGGATGCCCTGCTCTGCTCCCCACGCTGTGCGTGTTCGCCTGGAGCAGCGCCAGCCAGGCTGTCCTCAGGGTGCTCCTACATCATTTCAGGCGGCTGATAAAGGGAGCAGGAAGCGATACGAACCCTCTGACAAGGACAGGCAGAGTCCTCCCCCAGCCAAGCGGGCTACCACGTCCCCGGAACGAGGTGAGCCCTGCGCTGGAGCCCCGGCCCTCCCCAGGGGCCTCGCCAGAGGGACTAGGCCCCCAAGGGACTTATGATCACATGGGTTCTATCTACCAATATTTATGGTATTAGAAGTTAAAACTAACAAAAATTGCTTAATATTTATTTGTTTTAAAATAACAACAATAAACTACTCTATTTTAACACAGATAACATTTTTTGTGAAAAATAACCATATCTCCTGAAACAGAAATTAGCAGGAGTGGCACTGGTTTTTTCTTTTTCATAAATCTCTTTGATGTCTGGCTGACAGACGCCAGCCAGATTCCCATCTTTTGTGATGGCACAAACCCTGGGCATGCGAGGACGAGAGTGCAGGGGCAGGCGGTATCTTGGTGTCGCTGTGAGAACAGTCTGACCACCCGGACCCCACCGTCTGCTGATCACATCTCAAGCACCACTGGCCCAGGCACAGACGGAGCACCTTCCAGCTGCTATAATGAGCAATTTGTACAGCCGTCTCCTCCCCAGATAGAGGGCAGGTGGGGGTGCAGGGCCTGGGGTACCCCCCGGCACGGCGTGGGCTGAGAGCCTCCACCAGGCACTGACCGCCCACTGCCCGCCCCTGGGGACCCTGCCCGCCCGGTGGCAGTGTGGCATACATGCCTGATTTCTGGGTTCACTTTTGTTTTTTAAACTGCCTTGCTTTTGTGTTCCCCATTTGAAGACTCGTATGATGAGTTTTTTCAAACCTAGGACAGAGTGGGGTGTTTCCTTTGGATGACAAGAGCGCCATGGCCTGTTTGGACCCTCGCTCAGGAACCTGGAACCCAAATCTGACCTCAGCCTGGGTGGTTTTCCAGTACAGTCAGTGCTCCCCTCCCCTTGCACTGGCTCAGCCCTTTTGCCTTCTGTGACGTGGGGCAGCTGCGCTGAGCTGCCTCAACTCTTTGGAACAGGGTCTCTGGCGCCAGTGAGGCCTCCCCATCCCTGTCCATGCCACCACCCCTTGTGCTCCTGGCCCTCCTGTAACCAGGACCCTGGTCTTACTTGTCTCTTGTCACCCAGGTTCTCGGGACCGCAAGTCAGGTGGGAGACTTGGCTCCCCGAAGCCAGAGCGGCAGAGAGGACAGAATTCCAAAGCACTGGTGGCCCCCTCAGACAGGTGAGTGTCCTGCCTGGGCCCTGAGCATGACACGGGGAGGGCTGGCCAAGCTTCCCTCCCCAGGTGGAGGCCCCAGCCTGCAAGATGAGCCGAGGTGCAGGCCCAGATGCAGCGGGAAGGTTGCACTCAGCTTAGGTCTGGAGGCAAGAGAGCGGCTTGGCCTACCTCTTCTGCCCTAGCAGTGGGCCCTAGAATTCAGAATGGCCCGGGGTGCTTGGCTCATGGGCCTAGGGGCGGGTGGGGGAATGGTTGCAGCTCTTTCCTGTAGGGCACAGGAAGTAGGAGCGTAGGTTTCCTTTTCTCAGGAAGTGGGTTCCGAGGGCGGGCACACGACTGGGTTAGCTGTGCCACCCGCCACACACAGCCCTGCCCTCAGCCCACAGTGCTGCTTGAAGCTGGGGTTTGGCCTGGGGGAACCCCACATCCTCAGGGCTCCTCCTAAGTCAGCAGTGAGGGGTCTGTCACACCACAGAGCAAGATCGCATCCAAGGACCAGAAGCAGGAGGGACAGGTTAACGTGGTGCCAGGCGAGCCCCGGACGCTGTGCCCCTTTCACCTCCCAGTCTCTGCTCCACAGATGAGGGGGGCTACACCCAACAGGCCAGAACGGGTGTTGTTCACGGGAGGGGCTGCCTTCCAGCCAGCAAGTACAGCTTCTGGGGCCCAGGCCCAGGGCTGGGCCTTGTGTCCCCGACCCGGTGGGAGGCTCATAGCAAAGGGGGAGAGGCCCTCCGACCCCTAACCGCCTCCTCACCCCGCAGGAAGCGCCAGCTGTCACCGCAGTCCAAGAGCTCTAGCAAGGTCACGAGTGTGCCCGGCAAAGCCTCAGACACCAGCACTGCCGCCACCACCACCGGCGCCAAGTCAGGAAAGGCCAGCACGCTGTCGCGGCGAGAGGAGCTCCTGAAGCAGCTCAAAGCCGTGGAGGACGCCATCGCACGCAAGCGGGCCAAGATCCCCGGGAAGGTGTAGGCTGGCTGGCTCCCATGAGGGGAGAGACTCGCCTGTTTCTATAATAGGGTAAGCGCAGCCATTTTGGATTTTGCAGTTAATGTCTTATTTTGGCTGTGATTCTTTTTAAAAATTAAAAAAAAGTTCCTCAGCTGGAAAAAAAGCCACACACACACAATGAAGTTGACGCTGAATCCCAGCCTTCTGACCAGACGGAACAGTCCCTCCCAGAGCAGAAGTCCCGCCAGGCAGGCAGGCCGGCAGGCGGGCCGGCAGCCCCGGCGAGGATGCGGCACCAATTGTGCATCACTTCTCGGTCCCGGACGCCCAGTTTGCCCGCCCTCCTTTCCCCCTCCGTCGTCTCGTCCTCCCTCTGCGCGTGCCGTGTTCCACCGCTCTGCGTCCTCGCTGTCAGCAGGAACAGACCAGAGCACCGAGTGCTTCTGCGCAGCCTCTTCCCGGCTGCCCGGCCCCAGGATCAGAAAATATATATATTCTTGACTGAAGTCTGATCGGGAAACCTTTCCTGTATTTTATTTTAAGCATCAAATTGTTTTAGTTGATTTAAAAAGGAAAAAAAATACAGAAAAGACCAAAAAAAAGGCCAAGGGTATTGTTGGGCGTCTGTCTATGTGGAGGGTCTTTTTTTTGAGGGGTCTCCTAAAATAAAATATTTTGATAAGCAGCTGTCTTGCCCTGGCGGTGATGTGCGCATGTGCCTGGGCCCACGATGCTTGCTGGGCCTGCCTGGCGTTGAGGGCCCCCGGCTCATGGAGGTGAGGACGCAGGGTCCCGCTGGGAGGCCCCCAGGAGAGGCCCTCCAAGCTGCCAGCACAGGGGTTCCACCCTCCAGCCCCAGCCCGTGGAGCACTGTGCCTCGTCTTCCTCTTCCTCATGGTGGAACAGGCCCTGGCGGGGCTTCGTGAATGCTGGAGCCCCTCCCACATGCGCCGGTGCTGCCTTCCCAGCAGCGGGCCCTGGGCCGGAGAAGTCAGCAAGGACGCTCCTCGGGCCAGGCCAACCCCGAGCGGAAAAGCCAGTTTTTCACTCAGTGCCACAGACATACTGTCCAGTCCCCACACAGGTAGGCCCAGGGTCACTGCCATCTCCCTGCAGAGCGGAAATGAGCCGTCAGCAGCTGGATCGCTGCCCTCCAGGCGCCCACCAAAGCCCCTGCTTTCCCCCCGGGCAGACCCCAGTGCTCACTCCAGGTCCTCTGTGGGATTACACACGCAGTGTGGTACCCTGGGCCTCGGAGGGCCCCTCCCGGCCTGGCCGCCTGCCAGTCCCCTTCCATCTGCACCTCCGCCCTCGTTACTTTCAAGCAAGTTCTGTAAATACTTGTGGATGAAATGCCCCCCGAGCCCACGCTGCCACCCCCCACTTCTGGTCCTGGGCAGGCCCTGCAGGGCCCAGGGGCAGGAGCAGCAGTCTGGCTTCTCGCTGGGTCGCAGGACCTGCTGAGCTGTGGCCAGCTCACTGGGTGTGTTCTGGGCGCTCTGCCCCGAAGCTACATGGCAGTTCAGATGTGGGCCAGCTCCCAGGAGAGCTAGGAGGGAGCGCCGCCACCTCCAGGCTGGCCTGGGCCTCCTGTGTGGACTGTTTTCCATTCTACATCCGTGTCCCTCCCATGGCACAGGGCACGCGATTCCCCTTTCGTCACAGTGGCCACAGTTGTGTCTCAGCAATTTTTGAAGGCATGTCTGATTTGCCATCAGGTCAAAGCCAGGTGCAAAGGGAACTCCCAGTGTCCAAGTGGGTGGCTTTCGAGGACAAATGGAGCCAGAATCCAGGACACTTGGGGGCGAGCCTGTCCCTGTGCACTCTGTGCCGCCAAGCCACTGGCCCACAAGGCAGCCAGTCAGTGACTGCTCATCTAAAGCCAGGAGCCCCCAGGGTGAGCCCACCACACAGGTCTCTGCACTGAGCCCTCCTTGCCCACCTGACCAGTGCCTTCCCCTCCCCACAGGCTGACTTCTGACCCTGCCCTGTGGCGCCTGGGCTGGAGCCATCACTGCTCCCCGTTCGCTGCCTGGGGTCATGGCACCTGCGTTGGGCTGGGGCAGGTGCCTGTCCTGAGGAGAGTGAGAGCCTCACCCCGAGCCAGCTCTGTCACCACCCCAGGCCTGGTGGCCTCTGGGAAGAGGAAGGCCTCTTGTGCAGGGGATCCTCAGGGGCTGAGGTCCCCACAGGTGGTGAGCATGCTGAGAGTGGGAACGACAACAAGGTCCCCCAATTCCCTCTCTGCCTACAGACTGCTGCCTGCCCTCCCAGCCTCCCTGCTCCACGGCCACCCTGCAGACCGTCCCCCGCCGCCCTGTGGGCCGCCCCTTCCCCACACAGCCTCTCTCCAGTCTCCGGTGTGCTCGAGGCTGCAGCCGCCCCTTCCCTCCTGTTCCGGCTCTCTTGAATGGATGGAAATAAAAGGGAAAGTGTTTATTTGTTTCATCTGAGTTTTCCTAACTCAAATGCAGAATACAATCTCCAATGTCACGAGTGAATACATGGCACCCTTGCCCTGCCAGGCTCCACTGCTGTTCAACTTCCTGCGCTGGGACACGCCTTCCTACACCAGCCCTGCACCCCGGCCCCTCAAGGCCTAGGCCTCCACCTGCCCCTCCCCCCGCTCTCTGCCGACCACCTAGCTGGCCCCAGTGACGGCTCCACCAGCACACCAGCCCCTGCTGGCCCATACGCCTCCAAGGGCAGTGGTCAGCCTCACTTGGCAGGAGGGCTCTGGAGCTCGGGCTGAAGGAGGTGCAGGCCCTGGCCTAGGCCCTGGCTAAGCAAGCAGGGACCCCCGCCCTGGGCAGCCAGCCCTAGAGGAGCCATGGACAAGGATGAGGTGAAGAGGTTTTTCCTGATAGCGTGGAGTGCTGTGAGCACAAGACAGCTGGGCTGTGTCAACTACCGACCATGGGCAGGGTGCCGGGGCCCAGGGGTCAGGAAGCCACGTCTATGGGGGAAGGGGGAGATGGTATTGTCACCCCCACTTCACAGATGAGGGGACTAAGGCCTGCCGCTGAGCCTTCCTCCAGGATGGGGGAGAACTAGCCTGGAGCCAGAAGAGCCTGGAGCAAACCCCTCCTGTAGGCCGCCTCCCCAAGCCAGGTCCACTTGGGCTGCAGCCAAGGCTGCAAGGGCTCCAAACCACAGGCTGGGCCACACCAGAAGTGCCCAGAGGGACCGGCCCTGGTGCATCTGTCCCTGTGTCCTCAAGCTTCTGCCTTCTTGCCTTGGCCTCTGCCTTTTCTCTCTCCTCTGCCTTCCATCTGCCGGTCTGTCTCAGCATTTGTCGAGTCTCCATGGCTCTCTGCCTGTCTCCTCTGTCCATCCCCTCCTCCCACACCTCGGTCCCCTCCTCCTGCATCTGCATCTTCTGCATCCTGTCCTCTCCTCCCTGCTCCTCCATCTCTCAGGGCCCGGACTTGGGGGCGTGGTCAGCGGGACGGGGTCTGTAGAGGGCGGGGTCCCGTTGGGGGCGTGATTGAGGGGCGGGGCCTTCTGGGACACCGCCTCCGAGACGCCCTCCAGCCTTCCTCTGGTGGCTCCTTTCCAGTCTTGCCCAATCCGGGACTTATGCGCTTGCCTCAGCCACCGCAGGAATGAGGTGCCGCCCGGCCCCCGCCCTGCGTCCTTCCGGCCTCCGCGACCCTGGCCCCCGCGGCCCCTCGGCCAGTCCTCCCGGGCCATCAGGACCCGCGGAACACCGCCGTGCTCCCGTGGGGAAGGGTGGGCGCGGAGCCCGGGGCCCCACTGGCAGCTCTTAAGAACAGACACGGAAAGTGCTGAAGGTCACCTCGCAGGGGCACCGGCCGGGCCGCGCGTGACCCTGCCTCCGGCCGCGCTCCCGGGTGGGGACACTGCAGCGGCCCTGCAGGCGACGCGTTCACGGCCTGTTCATTCCTGCGTGAGCCTGCGTGCGCGCGGACTCCCAGCCCCAAGGAAGGCGAGACCGCGCGCTCACTCCCTCGGCCTCGGGCGCCTTCCTCCCCGCCCCGCCTGGACTGACCTCCGAGTGGCCCCGCGAGTGGGCGGCATTGTCGCCTCGCTTTACCCGCGGAGGAATCCATGCTCGTCCCTCTCCCCTGCATTCTGCGACACTCATGGAGCGCCTCGGCGCCAGGGGCAACTCTGTGCTGGGGACACGCAGGTCCCCGCAGACGCAGTCCCTGCCCTCCAGGGGCTCACGCTGCTTTGTAGGGGCTGGTAGGAGGGACTGGAGTTTTTCTGAGACCGCCGAGTGCCCTTGCAGGGAGGCGGGTCTCAGCTCAGCCTAGGGAGGGTCTTGTCTCCACCTGAGAGCATCCACCGTGGTCGTCCTGGTGGAGGGTGGAGTGGGCTCAAGTGTGTCCCCCCAAAATCTGTTGCTGTCCTAGCCCCAGCACCTGTGAAAAACGTGCCCTCACCTGAGAAGAGGGGCTTTGTGGGGAAAGGTCTTGAGAGGAGATCGTCCTGGAGGAGGGTGAGTGGTGAATGTCCTTATGAGACACAGAAAAGGAGACAGGGAGAGGTCGTGTGATGGTGGAGGCGGAGGCTGGAGTGATGCGGCTACAAGTTCAGGAACCTCAAGGGTCACCAGCAGCCACAGAAGCTGGAGAGAGGCAGGAAGGGTCTCCCTCAGAGACCCCAGAAGGAACCAACCCTGCCAACACTTTGATTTTGGACTTCTGTCTTCCAGAACTGGGAGACAATAAATTTCTGTTGTTTCAAGCCCCCCAGCTTGTTTGTTATGGCAGCCCTAGCAAACTAATACAGGGGGGTGAGCTCCCCATTGTAGGAAGTATGCAAGCAGAAAGTGGATGGCCATGGGCAGGGCGTTGTAGTGAGGAGCAGCCCTGGGGACTCCATGCATCTATTCATCCATCTATTGGGAAGAGGCGGAGAAAACAGTCAGGACACAGCGCCTGCTGCTGGGGCCTTTCCTCCAGACCAACGCTGGGCAGGCTGTCCTTCAGTCCTCACCTGCTCCCCAGCAGGGCGGTGAAGCCCCACTTCCAGATGCAGACAGTGAGGCCCAGGGTCACACACTGCTGAGTGGAGCTAGGAGAGCCCAGGTGTCACTGCCTCCTCCGGCCCCTCCTCCTGGAGGGTCTTCATGTCCATCGAGTTTGTGGCTTCCACCTTAGAGAACGGCGCCTTAATGGTGTAGTTCTGGCCCCTGCCAGCAGGTGAGGAAAGAGTGGAAGGCAGCTCGACCACTCTTCCCCCAGCCCTTCCTCAGGTGGCATTTCAGGCTCTGATTTGAGAGACCCAGGGCAGACAGGGCCCTCAGCTGGGGAGGGTGGCCAGGGCCCCAGGGGGACCCCAGCAGGCCCTCCCCAGGATGGCATCCAAACCCCAGACATTCAAAACTTTGCAAGATCCTGGGGCCAGCCCAGTGGCATAGTGGTTGTGTTTGCACACTCTGCTTCGGCAGCCCAGGGTTCACGGGCTCAGATCCCGGGCACGCACCTACACAGCACTCATCAAGCCACGCAGTGGCAGTGTCCCACGTATAAAGTAGAGGAAGATGGGCAAAGATGTTAGCCCAGCGCAAGTCTTCCTCACCAAAAAAAAAAACTTGGCAAGATCTGGCTCCAAACTGTCTCCTTTTCAGAATAACCAAGGCACCCCTAGACCCACCCACCAGCCAGCAGCACTGAGTTGGGGGCGGTGGGGGGCTCCTGCGCCTCCTTAAATAAAGCTTCTTAGGGTGCACTACACTTTAACGTTTCCAAGGCATCCTCATCCCCTCCATCTCAGACTTTTTAGCTTTAACTTTTGTTGAATAAGACCACAGAAGCTTGGGGCCAGCCCACTGGTGGTTAAGTTCGCGCATTCTGCTTTGGTGGCCCGGGGTTTGCAGGTTCAGATCCCAGGTGCAGACCTAGACACTGCTCATCAAGCCATGCTGTGGCAGCGTCCCACATACAAAGTGGAGGAAGATGGTCACGGATATTAGCCCAGGGCCAATCTTCCTCACAAAAAAACAAACAAAAAAGACACAGAAGCCCAAAGTAGAAACCTGAAGACACTCGCCAGCCCCAGCCCCCCAGGTCTCTTCTGGAACCTCTCCCACCTGTGCAGGAGGAGGCAGACACTGACGTCCACCTGATCTTGATCATCTTAGGTAAAAAATGGGACCAGCCTCTTGTCCACCAACAGGGGACAGGAGAAATCAACCCCGGAAGAGTACCACACAACACATAAAATGAGTGAGCCCCCCACCCCAGGTATCCCGGTCACCAGGTCCAAAGAGCAAAAACATAACAGAAGCAAGTTGCAGAAGGATCCTCAGGATGCGACCCTTTTATGGAAGGTTCGAGAATGTCACACAGGCAGGACCCGGTCACAGCTCCCTTTGCAGGTGCTTAGCCTGGGGTAGGGTCCCTCTAGTGGGGGAGGGAGGGTAACAGCAGGAGGGATGGGGTGGGGGCGGGCATGGCCTGCCCTGGGCTGGGAAGGAGGTGACAGTCAGACCGCAGGGCGGGAAGGAGGAAGCGCGGCCAGGCACTTCCCCAGGAGGAAGCCATGCCCGGATTTTCCCCAGGTGTGGCCCGAGGTATAAAGGGCGCCGTGAGCCAGCCGCCACCAGGTCTGCCACCAGGTCTGCCACCAGGTGCACCCCAGGACCGCTGCCAGGTGTGCCGGCCGCTCTGAGCCCAGCCGCTGTGATGGTGAGCAGCCGTCTCTCCCCCACGCCCCCACCTGGATGGTGTCACCTGGACCTGAAGTGGTGGTGGTTCGCTGACCCCCGAGCTGAGGGTGTCGGGATGGGGTCCAGGAAGCCCCTCAAATCTGGGGGCAGGAGGGAGCCAGGACCCAGGAGCCCTGGTGCACTGGAGAGCTTGGACTGAGGGGCGAACCCCTCTGTGCCTGTTTCCCCAACTGTAGAGAGAGGACTGTACCCCATCTTTCCACAGGCTACAGGGCAAGCTGGGGTGGCAGTGAGGTGCCCCCTTCGCTGGGCACCCCTTGACCCCCCACTGCCTGTTTCACCAGATCCTCCCTGGCCTCCTGCTTCTGCTCTGGCTGCCCGCCAGCCTGGCCCGCCATGGCCCCCCACTCTGGGGGGGTCTCCACACCCACGGGACTCCACGCTGCTACTCGGCGGAAGAGCTGTCCCTGGGCCAGGTCCCCCCACACCTGCTGGCTCGAGCTGCCAAGTGGGAACAGGCTTTGCCAGTAGCCCTGGTGTCCAGCCTGGAGGCGGCATCTCGCAGGAGGCGGCAGGAGAGGCCTCCGACTGGGACCCAGTGCCCGGTGCTGGGGCCCGAGGAAGTACTGGAAGCAGACATCCACCAGCGCTCCATCTCGCCCTGGAGATACCGGTGAGGGCCACGGGGGCTCCCTGGCACCGGGGTCCCCACTGTGTGGCGTTGGGCTGCTCCCTCCCCTCTCTGAGCACTGGCTTCCTGCAGACCCTCAGCCTCAGTGTTTTCACCTGTGAAATGGGACACTCACTCTGACCTCCCACCAGCCAGCCCCAAGGGCCGGGAGAGTGGGGCTCCATCAGATGAGCTCCTGCTTCCACTGATGTCTCAGCCCAGATCTCGCTTACCAGGGTCCCCTGGGGACATTCTGGGGCCCCCACTTGAGCCCCTGCAGAGGTTGGGCTGGGCCCAGTGGGGAGGGACGAAGGGGCTCCTGGGAAGCCCCTACCCCTGCTTCTGTGCTCTGGGAGGGCAGAGGGACACATGGGCAATCGTCACTTATTAAGCACCAACCGCATGCGA
The DNA here is from genome assembly GCF_057802395.1 of Ceratotherium simum simum. NCBI lineage: Eukaryota > Metazoa > Chordata > Mammalia > Perissodactyla > Rhinocerotidae > Ceratotherium > Ceratotherium simum. The sequence continues at coordinate 1,973,922 of NC_141929.1, read as the reverse complement.
GGCGCTGTGCTGTGGTGCCCTATCCCACCCTCCCTGCAGCCTGACTCCCTCAGTGCCGGCAGGAAGGAGGAACGCCCACTGCGCAGGTCCCCTGCCTGCCCGCCGGCCAAGGCTCTCTGCGGGCCAGGATGCTCACCTCATCTCTCCCCACAGCGTGGACACGGACGAGAGCCGCTACCCGCAGAAGCTGGCCTTCGCGGAGTGCCTGTGCAAGGGCTGCATCAGCACCAAGACGGGCCGTGAGACGGCCGCGCTCAACTCCGTGCCGTTGCACCAGAGCCTGCTTGTACTGCGCCGCCAGCCCTGCGCCCCGGACGCCTCGGGGGAGCCCGCGCCCGGCGCCTTCGCCTTCCATGTGGAGTTCATCCGCGTGCCCATCGGCTGCACCTGCGTCCTGCCCAGGACGGCCCGGTGACTGCCGGCCCCCGCTGGCCCCACTGTGCTGGGGGGCACGGACGGCATCCCACAGTGGACAGTCGGGGTCTCTCTCCAGAGGCCCCTCCTATTTATGTGTATTTATTGGTTATTTATGTGCTGCCGGGGCGGCCCCGGCTCCACTGCCCGTGGAGCCCCTGGGCTCCAGGCCTCTGGTTTGAGGAAATAACGGAGACAGGCGCTGGAAGGGCCATGTCCCCGGTGCCTGGAGGGGTGACCTTGTGCTGGGCAGTCCCCATCTTGAGACTCAGTTTACCCTTTCACAAAAACAGACAGTTGGGCTGGAAGGAATCTTTTTACTCTTCTAGAACTTATTAAAATGACAGAAAAGCCTCCCTCCACCTTGGTGGTCCCCCTCGCCCCATCGCTGGTCTTGGGCTGGTCCAGGCCACCCCAAGGTCCTTCTTCCAAGCCCCACCCCGCAAGGAAAAAGCACCCTTGTATTTCTAAAACAATTATTTATTTTATTTTATTTTTATTTTTTATTTTTTTGTGAGGAAGATCAGCCCTGAGCTAACATCCACGCCAATCCTCCTCTTTTTGCTGAGGAAGACCGGCTCTGAGCTAACATCTATTGCCAGTCCTCCTCCTTTTTTCCCCAAAGCCCCAGTAGATAGTTGTATGTCATAGCTGCACATCCTTCTAGTTGCTGTATGTGGGACGCGGCCTCAGCATGGCCGGAGAAGCGGTGCGTCGGTGGGCGCCTGGGATCCGAACCCGGGCCGCCAGTAGCAGAGCGCGCGCACTTAACCGCTAAGCCACGGGGTCAGCCCACAATTATTTATTTTAAATGTAACTATGTGTTATTAAATTGATAAACACTCCCCAGAGCACAGCATCGGATGGCACTGCCTGGCCCTTGCTGGGCACACAGGGGCAGCCACTGGCCCAGATTGTGGTGTGTCTTTCCAGAAAGGTCTCTGCGTGACCCCCAAGTGCGTCTGGGGTGGGGGTGGGTTCTAACGCGGAGTGGAGCACAGGTGCGCCCTGCTGGCCTATGTGGCGAGCCCTCCTGGCCTGAGGATGGGCCTCGCTCCCACAGCCCGGCTGTGATGTAGGCGGACCCTCCTCCACTGGAGGGCCTGGGCATGGCCAGGCCTTTGCTAGGACGGTGAGCAGCTCATGGCAGGCGTCTCTGAGGGTAAACTCCCAGTAGGGCGGCTCAGGAGACACGCCTTTGCAGCCTGGCTGAGCGCCATCACCTTTGAGATGTCTGAGCACCCCCCAGCGGAGGCCCAGGCAGATCTGTCTGAAGTCCCGTCCCTCGGCCCAGACGCCCCCTCGTGCTTTTGTCCCGAGTGGTGACCTGCCAGACCAGGGGCGGCCGAGCTGGCCGGCACCCCCAGACCAGGCGCCCCACTCTTACTGCAGAGTGTCCTGGATCAGAGCACACTTAGGCACGCTGGGGTCGGGGGCACTTAGTGAAGGGGTGCAGGAGCATAGGCAGTTGTGGGAAAGGGCCCTGGGGCAGTTCTGGATCAGCTACAACCCCCTGAGGACCCTCAGTGTCCCCGCTGGAGATGCGTGGGCCCAGCCTGCTCAGGGCTGACGGGCTATGTTGGCGTCAGTGCCTCGCTGACAGCCCGCCGTCGTCACCCACTGACTGATGCCTACTGCACAGCGCCCAGGAGGAGCAGGGGTGGTGACCTTTGTCTTGAGCCTGGAGGGGCTCCTTGAAGTACTCAGCACTTACTTACTGAGTTTCCACTATGTGCCCGGCACCGGGAACAGGGCAATAAATGGCTGGATCCTTGCCCTTCCCACGGGGTGACTGTCCACAGAGCCGCGGAGGACTGGTCTGCTGGCAGTGAAGGAATTAGGACAGCAGTGCGGGGAAGGGGGAGGGGCTGCAATTCCGAACTGAGGGTCAGGGAGGCCTCAGAGGCCACCAAGCAAAGACCAGAGTGCCGGGGCCGGCCCGGTGGCGCAAGCAGTTAAGTGCTCGCGCTCTGCTGCGGTGGCCTGGGGTTCGCCGGCTCGGATCCCGGGCACACACTGATGCACTGCTTGGCAAGCCATGCTGTGGCAGCGTCCCATATAAAGTGGAGGAAAATGGGTACAGATGTTAGCCCAGGGCCAGTCTTCCTCAGCAAAAGAAAAAAAAAAAAAGGAGGATTGGCAGATGTTAGCACCGGGCTGATCTCACAAAAAAAAAAAAAAAAAAAAGACCAGAGTGCCATCCAGGGACCCGTGTTCCAGACAGAGGGAGCAGGCCAAAGGCCCTGAGAAGATTGTGTGCCCGTGTCTGAGGGTCGAGGGAGGTCAGTGTGGCTGGAACCGAGTGAGCAGGGAGCGACAGTGGGCCAGAGCGGCAGGGTCAGTCCTGGGCTGGAGAGCGCCACCACACACCCCCTGCCCCCACCGCCATGCACGTCCTGAGCTGGCACCAGAGTGTTGGCTGCAATGGTGGGAATGGCCTGCAGGGGGCGGCAGAGCAGGAAGGCGCGAAGTGGCTAATCTGGATTCATGCTGAAGACAGAGCGGGGATTGGGTGTGGGGTGCATAAGCCGGGGGCGAGGTTTTGCGGACTTTCTGGAAGGCCAGAGTGGCCGTTTCCTGGGGCAGGGCTGGATTTAGACACTGGTCCAGTGGTGAGTGTTGGCCGACGGGGCAGGATGCCCGTCCCCTGGAACGTTAGAGGCCCCCAGTCCTGAACGTCTGATCTGCTGAGAGCAGGTGGGGCAGACAGGAGGTGAGGGACTGAAGCGTTTTCTGGACTTCAGGGGAGAGGCGCCCAGGGACAGCCCAGCAGGGAAGGGGCGCCCAGGCTGGGGTAGGAGCGACGCCACGCAAAGCTTCGGGGGCCACAGGGGCTCCTGATGGAGCGACAGGCAGTGACCTGGAGGACCATGCTCAGCCCTGCCATGGCTAGTGAGAGAGAGAGAGAGAGAGAGAGAAAGAGAGAGAGAGAGAGTGTGTGTGTGTGTGTGTGTATGGGGTGTATGTGGGAGGTGGCGGTGTTTGCAGCCTCAGGACTGGAGTGAGGGGAGAGGGTAGGCTGGAAGCCCCCCACCACTGGCCTGGCTGTCCTGGGGCACTGGAGGGCCGTCCCCCTTACACAGGAAGACAAGGGGCTCCCTGGGACCCCCACTGGCTCATCTGCTTTCCTTCTTCACTCAGCCCCGAGGGTGGTCCTAGGGATGCTTCAGAAGGTGAGTGCTGGCAGGTCTGGAAGAGCTGGGAGGGGACACACTCCCTCCTAGGCCCGGGAAGCTCATTTCCAGAGTAGAAACTCAAATACTTGGAGTTCCAGATACCGTATTTCACAGAATAGATGATGCACCCTGATTCCGTGTGCCACTGAGAAGACGGCACGGCTGCTGCTAACGAATCCGAAATAGGGCCCGTGGTTTGGGGGGGGGACCCCCACGCCCCTTGCCCGCAGGAAGATAGAGCCTGTGGTACTGAGGGTGCCCCTCAGGGTCTGGGGGAACCTCCCCTCACTGCCCATCAGCCCACAGGAAGAGCCACATGCAGCTTTCATTTCTTTATTGTGGGGCCGCTGGGGAAGCGGCTAGAGGCTTGAGGCTCTGGTCACACAAGGGTCAAACGACCTCATCGGTCACTGGGATGGGGTTTTCCTGGGGGCCGCCGGGGACACTTGCTGCAGCCGCTGCCGCCTCCTCCTCACTGGGCTTCTTGCGGGCCTCAGCAGGGGGGCGGGGTGGGGGGTTGCTGGGCGGCTGCTTGATGGTGGCCCCGACCTGCGGACGCTCTTTGGGTTTGGGCTCGATGGGAGTCCACTGCTCGCCACGGATGGCGGCCTGCAGGACACGGAGGGGCTGGGTGAGGGGGCCTCCGAGGAGCCACCTCCACTCCCACCCCAACCCTGCACCCCCCACCCCCACCAGGGAACAGGGCGGGACCCAAGTCTGAATCCCCTAAGACGTGAAGAGACTGCGGCTCAGAGAGGTTACGTGACTTGGTTGAGGCCACACAGCCAGGACCTGGCTCTGCCTGACCCCAAATTCGAGCTATTTCACCATGCCAGGAGTGGCCCCACAAGGGGGAAGGGGGCGTGGAATCGCTGGGCTGTGCACCACTTCCAGGGACACATTCCACCACCAGGCCTCCGCCGGAGACTACCAGCCAGGAGCAGGACAGGGAGGCCAGGTCTGGGTGTCCATCACGCTGAGTCAGGCAAGCTGGGCTGCTCGCAGGGTGGAGAGGCCCAGGAGGGCAGCCAGGGAGGGCAGGGGCCCCTTTCAGCCCTGGTGGGTGGTGCCCACTCACCCTGGACCCACCCTGGCCTGGAGCCTCCTCCGGGGCACCCAGGCATGTTGAGGGGTGAAGAGTGTGCAGCCTGGGGAACTTACTAAAATGCAGGCTCCTGGGCCCTACATCCCTGCGACACGCTGAGTGGACCTGGGAATGTGTATTTTTAATTTCATATCCCATAATATTTGATAGATTAAAAAATATGTGATATCATATAATTTATGAAGCATAAGAATAAAATGAACATCTCTGATCCCACCTCCTAACTTAAAAACTAGAACATTTTATCCTGAAAAGTAAAACTATAAAGTTGATAGAAGAGAATGCAGGAAAACAGTGTGTGGGCGGGAAAGACATTTTTAAAAGCACAAACGATGAAGCAAATAAACAAATGGATAAACGTCTGTCCCCGCTCAGTGAGGATGCCCCGGGCGGAGAGAGCAGACCCTCAATGGAGACGGGGAGAGCATTTAGAGTGTGTAAACTGAGGAGGGATCATGATTAAAATACAGGGAGATTCCTGCAACTTAAGGAGAAAAAGACAAACCCTAAGAGAAAAATGCGCCAAGGCCGAGACCAGGCATCTCAGAAGAGGGCGTTCGGACGGTGAGGCCCGTGAGGAGGTGCCCAACGCCGTCCTCAGAGAGGGTCAAGTACCCCATGGGCTCTGTCAGCCTCACGGCGCTGAGAGAGGGCAAGAACCGCGGTGGGGGGGCCGGGAATCGCGGCCCGGGGGAGGGGCGTGTCTAGGCAGGGAGCCTGCCGCCACCACTCAGGAATGCAGGGGCTGACCCCGGACCCCGCAATTCCGCTCTGGTTTAACCCAAGGAATTCTCACTCGGGTTGTCGAGGGCGCGGCCACGTGTGGCAGCGGGAGCTGCGAGGATGCGGGCGGCCCTGGGAGGGTGCAGAGGCTGGACGTGGGGATGTGCGTGCACCCGAGGCCAGAGAAGCAGCAGGCCAGAGAGACGAGCGACAGCAGGGAGTCCTGCGGGTGAGACCAAGACGCCAGCAGCCCTGGTCCCTACATTTAGCGCATGCACAAAACTGCTGCGTGTTTCCTAAGAACAGGTACGAAAGAAAAGAGGAACATCAAACACCAGGGAACAGTGCGAGCGTGTAGCCCAAAGCTGTGCCTGGCGGAGCGTCCCCACACCCGACTAGAGACTGCGTCATGTGCATCCTGACAGGGGCCCTCCACGTGCATCTCAGCTCCAGCAAACCTGCCCCAGGCAGTTTGGGAAAACGTCCACATGGCGTCTGCCCTGTTAACGAGCCTCTCGGAGGTGCTCCTGACTGCATGCCAAATTGGAGCAAGGGTGGTTTAGGTGAGAAAAGTCTGGTAAATGGAGCACAGTCCAGGCTGGGCCTTGGCTGGCTGTGTGACCGTGGGCTAGCCACGTCACCTCTCTGAGCTTCTGCCTCTTCCTCTGTGAAGTGGGGCCCCACCACCCACCGGGCAGGGCTGTCATGCAGATTAAAGGAAAAATCAGGAAACAGCCAGCGCACGTTAGATGTGCACCATCCCCACGACGTGAGCAGGGACACAGGCTCCTGGCCTTGGCTCGGCCTGCAGAGCCAGCTTCAGGGACCGAGGTATCAAGCACCAGTGGGGCTGACCGCAGAGGACACCACTCACCAGCAGATAGATGCCGCTCGCAATGGCCAAGCAGGCTGTCCCCAGGATGGTGGCAAGCAGGAAGCCTGCAGGGACTGACAGCCTGGGGAGGGGGTGGGGGGATGGAAGACTCAGAAGGGCAGTCTGCAGCCCCAGGCCTTGGTCAGAGGCCACAGGATCTCAGGACAAAACAGACCGTAAGTGTGCTGTCCCAGGACCCCGGACAGGGGGGACACCCAGCCTGCCACAGGTCGGGCTTCCCAGTTTGGGTCCCTCGAGCTGTCCTCTGTCTTGACTTGTGCCTCAACAATGCTGCAGACACTGGCTCTCGGCCCCTAGCCCCACACTGGGAGGAAGCCCGAGCAGCTGGAGCAGCTGGAGCGTCACACGGTGTCCCGGCCTTCCCAGTAGGAACCACCAGACAGGGGCGCCAGCCAGCCAACCAGCGCCGCGCCGGGGAGCCCCGCCAACCCGAGCCCTGACCCCTGATTTAAGCTGCTGAGGTCTGGGATGAATTGTTACGTGGCGAGAGATGACGGATGCAAGGTTGGGGAAGCTCTGGCAGAGCCCAGACCTGGGTTTTTGTTTGGACAAACACCTGGGCTCTCCTGTCCAGGCAGCCAGGCCAGGGCCTCCCTGGCCCCCCGAGGGGCAGCAGGGGTCACTCACCCAAGGTGCAAGAAGGCCCGGACGTAGTAATTCCTGGTGAGGGGCCCGAACACCTTCACCACTTTCGTCATGTGCTTCTGTCCACTAAGCAGAGGGAGGGAGGGGACAGGCCGTGTCCTACTCAGGATCCCCACCACCTGCCCCACCCCAGGGCATCCCAGCTTCCTTCCTCCCAGGGACCACGAGGCCACAGTGGCTGGGCAGCCACCAGCCTCGGTTTGCCCAGGACAAATGGGTTGGTGCTGGAGCCTCGGAGGGACTGAACCAGGCTCCTGCAGTGCTACTGGCCAAGCCTCCCAGCCCCTGGGACAAACCCCAGAGCAGCAGGGGCCGGAGCGGGGAGACTCACCATCTCTCCATGGTGGATCCCTTTCTCCTCTTCCCCCGGGGGTACTCCAGCAGGCAGACGAACACACCTGCCACACTGAAGCCACAGTTAAGGAACAGCTCAGCTCAGCCTGAGGGCCACAGTGAGCCCCTTGCTGATAAGAAAACAGAGAGGCGCAGCCGCCGCCTGGGGCTCACACAGCCGGGAAACAGCAGGTGGCCACTTCACTGCCTGTCCTGCGCCCTCCCTCCCCCCATGCCTGCCTTGGCTTCCAGAGGGCCTGTAACGGTTGGGCGGGCAGAGCCAGGAGGGGACAGAGGGTTCCAGCCCACTCCTGGACAGGCCCAGCCGGCTGGGGAGGGTGGCTGATAGAAGGGGGTGCAGAGGGGGTCCCGAGCATCCCGAGGCCTCAGTGTCAGACCTCAGGGCCGCTGACACCTCCTGCCCCTTCGCCAGGACGCAGGCCGGGTGGGTCTGCCTCTGACCGCCACGCGGTATCGACAGGTGGCTCCCCTGCCTTGAGCCTTGGCTTCCAAAGCTGCAGCTGAGCCCACCCCGCCCTCTCGCCGCTGCTGAGTCCAAAGGGCCCAGGGACATAAGCAGCTCTCTGCACACTGTGAAGTGCTGTGCCCCAGGGCCCACTGGCACTGCCCGCCCAGCCCACCCTGGGGTCCACACTGGGAGGATACATGGAGTAGGCACCAAAGTACCACTGGGTGAACTGGGCAGCAGTGGCCACGATGCCTCCTGTGATGAGGACTGTGGGCAGAGGAGAAGCGGGTTAGTAGGAGCCCCACCCTCGGAGGGGCATGCCCAGCCCGTCCCTGCAGGGCTGGGGTCTGCAGGGGGTCTGGCCACCTCCCCTTGTGCTCCCCCCTCCCACAGCTGGGCCACCCATCCACCACAGAGATGCCCTCCAGTCCCTCAACACGTGTGCCCAGGACAGGGACCCAGGCGGTGCAGACCCCGGCAGACAGTGGGGGATGCCATCCCCGGACAGCGGCCGTGAGCCGGGGCAGGCGCTGCAGGAGCAGCGGGCAGGAGGTGGGTCCTGGACTCCACCTGGACACTCGCGCGCGCTCTCGTCGTTTTGAGTTTTTGCTTGATGCATTTACAGACCACGCTGTTGACTGCTGATTTTGTGTCTGCTCCTGGATGGTCTCTCCTCCCCGCAGGGGGTCCCCGTTTGTCCCCACTCACGTTTGTCTGATACTGATAACCCCACAGCCTCCTTTGGGTCGGTATTTGTCAGCCGGTCCGTCCTTTATTTTCAGCTCTGTGGTCCTGCTTTCTGCGGGCCTGCTGTAAGCCGCATGGACCTGGATCTGTTCTCCCCAGTAATTTTCTTTTGCAATTTTTGTTGTGGTAAATATACATAACATAAAATTTTCCATTTTAGCCATTTTAAAGTGTCCAGTTCAGTGGCGTTAAGTACATTCACATTGTTGTGCAACCATCACCACGATCCATCCCCAGACCTTCCAATGATTTATTGAGGTGTAATCATTACATACAGTAAAATGCACAGGCATGAGCTTGGCGACTCTTACAGGTGGGTTCCCCCATGGACCTCCACCCAAATCAAGATTCCCATCATCCCAGAAAGTTCTTTCATGCCCTGTCCAGGCCACACCTGGAACCTGACATCTGGCTTCTCTTGCTCAACAGAAGGTTGTCAAGGTCGTTCACGCAGTTTTTGTGGATTGCTATCTCCTGTTTTTTCTTACCGAAGAGATTTCTATTATATGAATCGACCACGTTTATTTATCCATTCTTCTGTCTTTGAGACATTTCAGTGGCTTCTAGTTTTTGACTATTATGAATAAGCTGCGATAGCTAAATTTTTTATATTTTAATCAATCTGATAGTAAATTTAACATATTTTATTGACAGTGATTGCAGACAGTTTGAACTTATTTCATTATCTTGTTTTCTCTTTAACAGTGTCTTTGTTGCTTCTCCTGCCTTCTGCTGACCTGATCAAACTTTTTTAATTTTAAAATTCCCCTTCTTGAACCGCATGTGGACTTTAGAATGTGTAACTTCATTCTCACCCCATTATTAATTATTTATAGTCAATACTTGTTCATCGGTGTCTTTACTCGTGTCCCAGGCTTTTCTTCTGGATTCAGTTTTCCTCTTGCTGAAGCACATCCTGCAGTAGCCCTTTCAGTGAGAGTCGTGAGTAGCAACTCTCTGGATACCTGAAAATGCCCTCATTCTGGAATGACAATTTATCTGGGTATTGAATTCATGTTTTTCTCTCAGCACCTAAGATATTATCCCACCATTTTCTGGTTTCTATTACTGATGATGAGAAGTCTGAAGTCAGTCTGATACTAATCTATTGTTTTCTCCAGTAAGTTTTAAGATTTTATTTAACGGTCTGTAATTTCATTACAATGTGTCCAAGAAGGGTTTGTTTTCCTTTATTCTGTAAAGGACTTCGTTTTCTGCTTCAACGTGAGATTTCTTCATTTCTGGAAAATGCTCACCCATTATCCTTCTGTATTGCTCCCTTCATTCTGTTGATTCTGCCCCCTGGAACCTACATGGTGTCTGCGTTGGGTCTCCTCGTACTGTCATACATGGCTCAACGTCTAGTCCCTACTTCCCACCTCTTCGTCTCTTTGAGCTGTGTTCCGTGAGGTCTCCTCAGACCCGTCTTCCACTTCCCTAATTCTCTCTCCATCTCTGTATAGTGTTCAATTCATCCAGTAACCTTTAATGACTTATCTTTTTTATTTGTAGACATTCTATATTAGCTCACTTTTTGCACTGTCCTATTCTTGCTGTATAATTTTCTATTCCTTTATTCCCCTGAATGGCTTTATTTTTTTAATTTATTTATTTTTTTTGTGAGGAAGATCGGCCCTGAGCTAACATCTGCTGATCCTCCTCTTTTTTGCTGAGGAAGACTGGCCGTGGGCTAACATCCATGCCCATCTTCCTCCACTTTATATGGGACACCACCACAGCATGGCTTTGCCAAGCGGTGCGTTGGTGCACTCCCGGGATCCGAACTGGCGAACCCCGGGCCGCCACAGCAGAGCGCATGCACTTAACCACTTGCGCCACCGGGCTCGCCCCTGAACGGCTTTAAACACACCCATATGCTTAAACGCGTACCCACGTTCTCATGTCTCTTCCAAATAGCACTAGTAGTGCTGGCTCTAGGGAGGGATGTTCTCCTGTTGACAGTGTCTGCCGACTCTCCCTCAGAGAGTTTGCTTCCTCAAGTGGTGGGACGCTTGTGAGCTGTGCCCAGCAGGGTCTGTCTTGTGTCTCGTGTGCCCTGGTTGAGGAAATGCCCCAATAGACGACTTCACCTTTGCCTCTGCTGGGGGCCTATGGGCTTCTCCAGTCCTGAACCCAGTGGATTTGGATTTCTTGGTCCCAGGGTAGAGAACAGTCAGCCTCACCCCGTGCACAGCAGTTTCTCGGGTTTTGTCTTGTTTGTGACCTTATTCTTCCAGGCCCCGGCAGCAGATAGCAAGCTTCCTTGGAGGGGTGGCTTTCTAGCTCTTTCTTACACAGGCAGCCCCTCCTGGCTCCGGCTTCAGCACGCAGCTCACACAGCCCTTTCCCACACAGGAAAGCCTGAGCCCGGGGGTCCACTTCCCCAGGCCCCTTCCTTCCGCCCCAGCGCAGCACCTTGACCCGCAGTCTGCGTCTGCTGCCAGCAGGTTTCCCATTCTTGGGGTTGAGCTCAGCAGCGTATTAACTCTGGGTTTGCTGGTCAGCACTTCTGTGAGCTGCAAGAGATGAGGGCGGCCTCCTCATGTGTTCAGGCAGCACACGGTCCACTCGTCCCGGGGTGTAACCTCCCCGTCCTGAGCTTCAGGCTCGCTGCCTCCCGTGAGCAAGAGGGGGCTGAGACACCACTGGCTCACCAGGGAGGCATGAGGACGCTACCTACTGCGTGCAGGGGTTCCTGGGAGCGCTGGGATGCTGCAGGGACAAGACAGACACGCCTCAGCTCTCACGGGGCTTACAGTCTCGTGCGGGGACAGAAATAAATATCAGGTAGTGATGACCTGGAACAAGGGATGTGACAGAAATGTCCGGGGCTACCACAGGCTGGGTGCTCTGGAACAATTTCTCCGAGCCAAGTCTTCATCTGACCCAAGAAATGGAGGAGCCAGCCACGGACGCGCCAGAGGCCATTCCTGCAGAGGCCCTGCAGTGTGCTAGGGAGACCCAAGGACACACAGGAGGGGAAGGGAGGGCACTGAGAGGGAGCAGGGGCAGAGCGGTCAGAATTGGGCTTTTATTCTTCGCGATGGGAAGCAGCCGGAGGGTTTTTGGCAGGAGGTGACATGATCTGATTAGATGGGATTTTCTACCATAAAAAAGAAGCCTGTTGGAGGCGACTGTTGGGAGGGCCTGGCCAGTCCTGAGCAGGCCAGGTGGCTGCAGTTGATCCTGAGTCAGGAAGAGAAGTCAGCACAAGGAGGAATTCAGAGCAGGAAGGGTCCAGGAGACCGCCCGACACATCGCCCCATCTGATGGTGGAGGAAACTAAGCCATAGCTGGTAACTTCCCTAGGTCTTGACCTCACTGTCTGTAAAGTGGACAGGAGCTCAGACATTAGCTAAGGCAGGGCAGAGAAAGCCTGCACATGTGGGGCGTGCAATGGATGGGGCCACGGGACAGTCACTATCTGCGCCCGCGGGCGATAGAACGCAGGCCGCCCAGCTCTCAGGGAGCTGCCCTCCGTTGCCCTCTACTTCCTGGGGGGTGGGGAGCTGTGGGAGGAAGGGAGGCTGGTCTGCAGCAGTCTAAGACCTCACAGCCCTCAACAAGCAGAGGGACAGCCTGGGACAGCTCTGGGGAGAAGCAACGGGAACTACCTGACCCACTGATTTCTCAGCCACTCTAGAAGCAGAAACAGGGGTGACCTGCCTGGACACACAGAACAGACCACTGGGCCCCGTGCTCCAAAGCTGCCCATCCCAAAATGTGATCTGACAGTGGGGGTGCTGGGGAGCCTTCATCTCCCTCTGCTCCTTTCCCTCCCAGAGCTTCACCTCCGCTCATCCATGCCCAGATGGCAAGGGGGCCTTGAGGTGGGTCCCAGGTAAACGGTGGTGGCTGGGACCCTCTTCCTCATCACATTCTCACACTCTTCCCAGCCACTCCCACTGGGCATAGGTCATTCCTGGGAGGGGCAGGTACCCAGAGGTAAGGGGGGCAGAGCCTCTGAGCAGCTTCCTCTTGCCTCAGAACCTGCCCCCTCTTGAGCGGTTCCTGCTTCCAATTGCAAATTGGGGAGCAGACCCCACTGCTCCCTAACCAGAGCTCCTGAACACAAGGCGGCCAGGGTGGAGGGGCCCTGCCATCCTTCCCCAGAAGCAGTCTCCTGGAATTGAGCTGGGAGGGGCTTCTTCTGGGTGGGTTCCAAGAGCCTTGTGAAATCCTAGATGTCCTTCCGTGCAGACTTGGGCTGGGCCCCAGAGGGAGAGTGGTCACCACCCCAGGAGCTGAGTCCCTCGCCAGAGGGCAGGAGGAGCCCACTGTGCAACCTAGGACCCCGGAGGTGGAGCCCCTGGCGACCTCCTGGCTGAAGCCCCTACTCCAGTGCAGGAGGGGCCGTGGGGCAGGTTGTCCCATGGGGTTTTCCCAACTCTGAGGGGTGGTGACTCCCCGGAAACCACCGGGCTGAAACTTCCTCTTCCACTCCTGCGCGGGGGTGGGGGAGTGAAGAGGGGACATCTAGGGGCCAGGGGATGGGACGGGGGGAATGGGAGTGGGGTGGGGTGCTGCACGGGTCTGCAGGGGCTGGAGGGTCTCTGAACCCCCTCTGCAGTCTGAGGTCTCTGACTGCCCCGCCAGGCTCCAGCCCGCCCCGCCCCGGGCCCGCCCCACAGCTGCAGGTCCCTGGCTGGAATCTCAAGCCCCCACCCCAGGCTTCAGCTCCCACTTCCTCGCCCGCAGCCCGGGGTCTCTGACCTCTCAGGAGCCTAGCTCCCCGCACCCCATCTCTAGCCCGCCCCTTTCCTCGGCCTGCAGTCTGGAGTCTCCTGGACTCCCACTTCCCAGCCCGCAACCCGCTGACTCCCGATGCCCACGACTCCAGCCTGCACTGCCGGGGCCGCAGCCCGGGTTCTCGGGCCCCCCGGTGCCCAGGCTCAGCCCCCGCCCCAAGCGCGGGATCCCGGGTGCACTCACTCAGGCCGGACGCCAGTGCCTGCTCGTTGGCCCACATGGCCCACTCGATCTGCCCCATGGCGGCGGCGGCGGCTCAGCTCGGACTCCGCGGCCGCGCTCCCACCTGGCCTCTCGCCCCTCCGCCCCTCCGCCGCGTCCCGGCCCGAGTTCCGGCCCCGCCCCGTCCCCGGCCGTTCGCCCCGCCCCCAGCCCCCAGGAGACAGACTGGCTGGGCCGGTGGGATCCGACGTCTCGGGGTGCTGACGCAGGAGACTTGCTCCCCGAGAGCCCGGCCCGGGAGCTCGGGATGAGGCCCAGCCCCACTGGGCCGGCTTCCTCGGCGGGTTCTGCGTGCCGGGTCCAGCCTCCGAGGCCCAGGCCTCCCCGCTCACTTCCTCCTTCCAGCACCTCCTCGGGCGCCCCGCAGGGAGGCCACCATTTGATGCTCACTTTGTGCCAGGCGCCTACCCTGCCAGCTCTGCCCTCTGCCGTTAATCGGGGCTTCCTAAGCATCTCCGGGGGCTTGTGACAAGGGTGGTTCCTGGTGGGCTGTGCCACAAGGGGAGCAGCCTGTCTCAGGAGGCAGTCACCCCCACAACGCTGAGCTCTCTCTGGAGCTTGCAGACCAAGGGTCCCGCAGGTGTCTATGGGGCGTCACCCAGAAAAGGTATGAGCAGGTCGGGCTCCCAAAAGGGTTTACAAAGGTCCAGAGCCTTCACCATGTCCACTGTGGTCTCCCCACCAGGGAGCAGGGCCTCAGACAGGAGACCCCTGAGCCTGGGCAGCCCCTCCCTCTCTGGAGATCAGCGACTAAGGACGGTGGCAGGTCCAGTCCCCACTTTCTCCTCTGGCAGACTACAGGCAACCCTCTGCTCACAGGACTAACAGGGAGGGGACAGCACGTGAGAAGCTTCTGGGGAAATCCTCAACGCAGGAGTGCTGGGTCCCATCCCTTTATCATGTCCCTCCTCCGCCTGCCGCATTCAGGGTCACAGACCAGAACCCGATCCAGGCAGCAGCCTCACCCGCCCTGAGGCATCCGACCCTCAGGGGAGTGGGGAGAGGCGGGTGGGAGGGCAGGTGCCTAGCTCCTCCTCCACCACCCGCCCGCGCAGATCTTTAGGAAGTGGGCGGGGTGAATGGCTGGGTAACTGAAGGGGAGCTCAAGAGGCAGAAAACAGCAGGAGGGGAGGCGCTGCCCAGGCCCTCCCTGGTCCTCTGGGTGAGTGCTGCCCACTGCCCGGCACAGGCCCTCAGAGCAGGGACCCCGGAACACTGCGCAGGAACCAAGCGGAAGCACCAGCAGGAAGTCACCCACGCTGGCTTTATTCCCAGTGGCCGGCCACAGGGGCTCCCAGGGGATGCTGGAACCTTGGTGCTGCTCTCCCACCTCCCGCCCGAGGCACACTACAGGCCTTCTTATAGAGAAACGTTCCATCCACACCTTGTGGCCCAAGCTCAAGGTCCGGCCCCCAGCCTGGCAGAGGAGCCCTGGCGGCCATCATGCTGGAACCACTTGGTGGAGGTTTCTGGAGGCCTGTGGAGGCTGCTCCCTGCACAGTGACCTGTCCTCCAGCTCCGAGGACGGACGCCTGACTCCCCGTCAGCGCCAATGATCGAGCTGCTGTTCCGGGGCAGTGGGAGCAGCCCAGAGCGCGGGGCCAGAGACCCCTTCCCCAGGATGCTGCCCTGGCAGCTCCACTCCCAGCTGGCTTGGTCCTCAGGTGTTGAGCTGCTCCCAGCTCCCCTCCCAGCTCTCATCTTGGCAAAGGGCTGGGTGAAGGCTGGGAAGGGTGAGGCACAGGGGGCAGGGCTGCTCCTCACCACCTGGACAACTGCAGGTGGCCAGTCCACTGCCCCAACTCAACCACAGCACATTGCCCGGCTCGGAGCCGGGCGGCCACCCACAAGTCCCAACAAGCACAGCCTGGTCGGCTGCCACACCCGGTTCCCCAGTCCCAGCGAAGCGTCCCCTTCCCAAGCAGCAGCCGGGGCTCCCGTCGAGGAGGCAGTCAAACAGCTGGCTTCGGCAGGCCATCGGGACCCAGGAGGTGAGCGTGAGGGTCATCCAGGATTTGAGGCCCAGGCCCTACCTGGGGTGTACAGGAATCAATGTCAGGTCAGGGGGACAGGGAGGGACAGAATGTACCCCCCACCTGCTAGGTAAGTGAGGTCAGAAGCTAACATCTGCGTAGGGACACCCAGGCCTTGTCCCAGCTCCTTCGCGCAGAGCCACGTGGTCTCCCCACTGCGAGTGCCCGGTCAGTCGGCCCCCGTCACCCAGACTCAGGGTGGACAGTGAGTCCCAGGGCGGAGGTGAGACCACAGCCTGGGTGCAAAGGTCATGGAACCTGGAATAGGGCGGATCCGAGTGAAATCCTGGCTCAGCACTCTGAGCAGGAATCCTGATCCGCTCCCGGGGCGGCGGGGGGGGGGGGGGGGGGCCCCAAGGGTCCCCAGGATCCCCAGCACCTGCCTATCCCAAGTCTCCACCATCCCAGTCCTGCTCTCCACCCTCAGCACTGCCCCTCGCAGGGTGTCCTTCAATGTCCACTTTGAAGGTGAGCGAGAGACTGGACGAAACAAACCGCAATGGGCCACATGCTCTGAGGACCGACGGGGCCGTCACTGCTGCTCCTCTGCTGTTAGCAAGCCGGCTTCCCGCCGAGGCAGGGCGTGAAGGGAGCCTTTCGCCCGGTGGACGCCCCTGCCCACTGTGCTGGGCCGAGGGCCAGGTACCAGGCCTCACCTGAGTGGCTATGATGTATTTGACGCCTCCCGGGGTGGGGTCCATGCCCAGTGCAGCTTTAAGCTCGTCTGAGAGCGGGGCAGGCCTCACGGGCAGCCCTTTCAGAAACCTGAAAAGGAAGGCAGGCCGTACAGGGATCCATCCACAGGGGGGTCTCAGAACAGGCAGGTCCACACAGGAAGCACAGAAGTGGCTGTTGGGCGCTGGGGGTGGGTTGTGACTGCCAATGGGCATGGGGTTTCTTTTGGGGTGATGAAAAGTTCTGGAACTAGAGGGAAGTGCTGGTTGCATGACACTGACTGTACTTAACACCACTGGTCTGTACGCTTCAAAGCGGTCAAGATGGTAATTGTATGTTATGTGTATTTTACCACAAAAAAACCTAAGCAGGGATGACCGAGGGCCTGCCTGGGGTCACGTGAGGGGACAGTTTCAGAAAACCTCTGCAGGGTTTCGGTGTCCTTTCATTCCTAGCCCATGGCTACTGCTACGCCCAGCGGGGCAGCTCTGCTTAGGGAGATGCTTCAGTGTAGGCGTGGGTCTGTCCCCGTGTCCCTCAGGACAGCGAGGATCTGCAAACCACCCCTCGGGGGACAGGGCAGTGAGATCAGAGGCCCCTTGGCCTCTGGGACTGTCCCACAGGGGGGAGGCTAGAATTCCAGCCCCCGCCCCCCAGATGTCAGTGCTGCCTCAGTGATGGTGACAGACAAGACGAGCCCACACACTTCCAGCAGGCCCAGCAGGGAGGTGTCCCCAGCTGAGAACAGAGAACGTGAGAACAGCGGGGTGGAGGGAACCCAAATGCCATTGTCACAGCGGGGCCACGGGCGCATCCACACAGGAGTTGTGATGCTGCACTGGGGAGTGTGCATGTGATCACGGGGCTGGGACATGATGGAGATGCATCCACAATCACAGCTAGGCACACTTGGTGACACGCTGCCTGTGGTCCCCGGGGGATCAACGCCTGTTGTGGGATTCCCTGTTCAGCACCCCGATCTCAGCAGAAGACCCCGCTCCTCCCTCCACGGCCTCCCAAATGGGGGGACCCACAGGACTCACTTGTCTCCATTGGACTCGGGGGGGAAGCTGTGCCTCAATGCAGCCACAAACTCGGCCACGGTGTTGTCCAGGGTGAAGATCACGGCGTTGGGGCCCGCATCGAATGTGTACGCCACCTGGAAGCCAGGTGGTCACCGTGACAGTCTGCATGGTGGCTGTGCCCGGCTCAGCCCCTCTCATCTGCCTCGGAGACCCCGGCCTCCCACTGCAGGGCTGGGGCCCAGACCAGCTCCCAAGCGCCCGCGGGGCCAGGCTGAGTGGGGCGGTGGGGTGAGCGAGGGGCTTCCCACACCGGTGCCCCGGAGCGTGGGCTGCAATCCCTCAGGGGGTCATGCAACCAAAACAAAACAGGCAAGATGGAATCCATGGATGCCCTGTGTGCAGCAGCGACCAGCAGGCTCTGCGAGGCTGTCACAGACACCTCATGCTGCCTCACGACGTGGTTTTACTGCAGCTCGAAGCCTCAGGAGCCCCTGCGGGTTTCCCAGTGGGTGCGGGTCAGTGCCAGCCCCAACCTGTACCACCCTTGCCTTGGTCTGCCCGTGGTGGGCATTGAAGCGATGCACCAGGTGGATGATGCGCCTGGAGGTGTCGCTGAGGTAAGAGATGGGCGGGAAGGTGTCCAGGCAGGTGGCGTGGAACTGGTTGCTGTCCTTCATGGTCAGCTGGCCGAAGCCCTGGAAGTCCCGCTCCTTGATGCAGCGGGTCATCTCTGCCATGCGTGCCGGCACCACGGCCTTGGCCCGGAACTGCAAGGCACAGCGCTTTCCGTGAGGAGCTGGCGGCTCCGCAGCAGAGTGTCAGGAGCTCGGGTTCTGGGTCAGAGCCCCAGCTCGGCAGCTCAGGCCTCAATCCCACCCCACGTCAGCATCCAGTGTCCACAGGGGCTCAGCAGAGCGGATGAGCCTTAGCTTCGAAGGACGTAACAGAGCCTGGCGTGTCGCGACGTACAGGACGTGCCCTGGGGGCTGCCTGTCCACCCTGGTGCCAGCCTTACCCTGAGCAGGGGGCTGGTCTCCACACTGGTCTGCATGCCCACCGTGCTGCCCATCAGCTTCTTCTCGGCACTCACCTGCGAGGTGGAGACAGGCTGGACCACGCCCTGAGGCCCCCAGCCCTAAACACCCAACCACCCACCCGTCCCATCCCATCCTGTCCTGTCCCGCCCCTCCCCTCAGCTGGTGGGGAAGTGCGGTGGGAGCCAGGTCTCCTGACCAGTGGCCTTCTGACCGTGGCAGAGACAATGGAGCTCTGGGAATGGCCGCGTCCAGGTCAGCAGCCCTTGCTGCATGGGAGTCATTCCTAACGCTCGATGAGAGGCACGTTCCTAGCACCCCAAGCCCGCGAGCCAGGGAACGCCATCCCTCCTCCCGCTCCCAGCACGGCCTGTGAGGACCCCTGGCTGCACGGCCAGTCTCACTCACCACAAGGATGAGGACTCGGAGTTCGGGCCAGTGCAACTCGGGGGCCACCTGTCGGGCGACGCTGTCCTTCCCGTCAGCCCGCTCCCCCATCTGCCACTCCACAAAGCCGCCGTGCAAGCTCCGGCAGGCACTGCCCGAGCCTCGACGAGCCACCTCCGAGAGGTCACTCTCGACCCCATAGACTCGGGCCAGGGCGTATGCTGCAGGCAAAGGAGGGGGGCTCAGGTGGGCGGGGGTGCCGGCGCAGGCTGAGCTTGTGCCGCACGAGGATGCTCCCACAGGAAATGAGAAATTCTGAGACGGCGGAGCTTCGGCCACCAGCTCCCATGGTTAGCATTCACTGGCTCACCCGCCCAGCCACCCACCCACCCACCTAGCATTCTCAGAGGTGCTCTGGACACACAAAGACCACCCGAGCCTGCAGGGCTGCCACAGATGGAACCACCCTTGGGGGCCTGAGGACTGAGCAGCGAGGGGCCAGAGACAGCTTCTCTAAGGAAAGACACCAAGTTGGGCTCTCAGGGTGCCATCTGGGGCAGGGACCTAGGCATAAGGGCCTGAGGAACGTGCCCACTCAGGGCACCGGCAGGGCGGGGCGTGAGGGAGCAGCCCTGGGCCTGGTCAAGGGTGGGATGCCAGGATGGAGCTGGGGGTCCACGAGGCAAGCTCTCTGCCCCCCGAAACTGAGGCCCTTCCTGGCCTGGTTCGCCCACCCCCTAGTCACCAAGGGTGGTTCAGGCATGGGCACATGAGCCAAGCTGGGCCACTGGTCTCAGTGGCTATGAGGACGGTGTGAGCCTGCCGCTGTGGTGACCGGCTTTGCCCTCAGGCTGGAGGCCCTGCTGGAAAGTAAGCCAGCGCAGAGGAGAGCAGAGCTGGGATTTAGACAGAGAGAGATGGATTCCTAACGGGGCTGTCAGAGAGCCCGGAGCCAGCTGCACCTGAAGCCAGCTGCACTCCTTGGAATTCTGTTACATAAGTCAAAAAATCATTCCTACTTTAAGCTTAAGCTGGTTTGAGGTGGGTTTCTGTCACATACAACCTAGAGGGTCCTATACATGGAGCCCCCAGAAGATTTTAACCTTCAGAAATGTGAGGTGACCGAGGCCTCAGCCTTGTGTGGCAGGGGCTCCCTGAAGGCTGCAAGAGCATGAGGCACCACCTGCTGCGGCACAGCACTCTGGGGGCCCGGGGTCTCCCTGTGGGCACCCACCTAGGCAGGCATAGCCCGCCGCCGAGGAGGCCAGGCCTGCGGCCGTGGGGAAGTTGTTCACCGACGCGACGTGGACCTTGTAGCTGACGCTGAGGGGCAGCGGGTCCTCATCACCACTGCTCCTCCGCTTCCGGGCCAGGCGGCGGACTGCAGGGCGGGGAGACGGTCACCGGGCAGAGCCGACACTCCCTGCCCCTGGCACCTCACCTGCTGCGGGTCAGGAAGGGCAGGGGCCCCACTGAGCCCTCCTTCTCGGGGAAGGCCCAGACCCCAGCCCCAAACCGGGCCCGTGCTGACAGGCACTGCCCTGTCCCCGGGGCTCAGGGAGCCAGGTAGGGGCAAGGAGGCGACAGCACCTTCTGTGCCTAGAGCGAGGAAGGGACGAGGGGACGGAGCGGGCTTGGCCTGGCCCTGCCATCCCTCAGGGGACCCCCACTCACTCTCCCTCAGGCAGGCCTGCAGGCGCGGCTGCCCCACGTCTTCCTCCTGGCCATTTAGCCAAATCCGGTCCTCGGCGAAGTCCTTGCTGATGGCGGCCGTCGTGGTGGTTTTTAACTGAGAAAGAAAATGCGGGGCAACTTCAGGGCGGGTGCCAGCCAAGCCCCCCGTTCTGCTGTGGAGGCCTTTCCACCACGGCCCTTCACGGGCGCCCACTCAGGAGAGCAGGGAGGAGGAGGCCGAGGTGTCTGGGGCCGGGCAGTAGGGAAGGCCGGCAGACACATGGCAGGCTGGGCCCCAGGCTGGCTCACTACACAGAGTGTGGCCCACGCTTCCATCTCCCACAGCAGAGCCACAGGGCTAGGCTCGGAGAATGAGGGGACACGGACCTCCAGAGGAGACCCGGGGGCACGAGTGCGTGTGTGTGCATGTGCGGTGAGCCTTCCTAACAGGGGGGATGGAATGGACACCATTCATTGGCTGGGGATATATTGCTACCAATTGTTAAAAAAAGTTTAAGAGAAGTTTAATCAATATTTATTTCGGTGTTTATTGCCAGTCCAGTCCATACTAACCTGGTCCTGGTGCAAAGTGACACTCAGAGAGGAGTTGATGGGCAGGATCAGCTCCTCATCTCGCTTTCCCCCTGGAACAGACAACCCAAGGCAAAGGCAATCAGTTTCTGGGCCCTGCAAACCAGTGTACTATTGCCCCTGCCCACCAATGCCCCACCCCTCCCCACCTACATTCCGCAGTCACCCCTACTCCCATCCCACAGCTCCCCCATCCATCTGGACCCTGTTCTCTCACTGCACAATCTAAGTCCTCTTCCTGCTGTGCCCCAGCCTTCAGGCAGCCCTCCTGGATTGCTCCCTACTTCACTGAGCTCCAGGTCCCAGAGCTGAGCTGGAGGCCAGTCCATCTCCCTGCTTCATTGATTCTGCTTCACCTTCTTTCACTCATTCAACGAATCACCTTGGAGGGCCTACCAGGCACTGGGTGCTCTTATTGTAAGGCCTTTGCCTTCTCCTCCCCAACAGGAAGGACCCCAGTGACTGAAAACTCCTCAAATCTCCCTGCCCGTACTCCCTGGAATTACTCAGAATCACCCACTTCTGCTGAGCTCTTCCACTCCTGGCAGATCACAATAAACACAGTAAACCTTCCTGAAAGTCCAAAATTTCAAAACTCTTTATTAAGCACACACAATGTGCTGCACTTTTGTGTGGGATCTCTGGGGATGGCAAACAGCAAGAGGAGATAATAAAGACTAGTATCTGGCAGGTAATCTATGAGAGCCCAGAAAGAAACCCACATACATAGACCCAGCTGGTTTTTGACAGAACTGCAAAAGCAATTCAATGGAGGAGGGACAGCCTTCTCAGCAAACACTGCTGGAATAAGTGAACATCCATAGGCCAAAAAATGAACCTGGACCCAAGTCTCAGACCTTATACAAAAAATAACTCAAAATGGATCACAGATTTACATTTAAAAAGTAAAACTATAAAACTTTTAGAAAAAAACATAGGAGAAAATCTTCAGGATGTAGGGCTGGCAGAGAGGTCTCAGACTGGACACCAGAAGCATGATCCACAAATGGAAAAACACCGGACTTCACCAAAATTTTAAAAACTTTGGCTCTTTCAAAGATCCTGTTAGGAGGATGAAAAGACAAGCTACAGACTGGGAGAAAACATTCACAATCCACATATCCCACAAAGGATCAATACCTAAAATACACAATGAACTCTCAATATTTAATGGTAAAAAGCACACAACCCATTAGAACACGGACCAATGAGATGGAGAGGACACACAGATGGCAAATAAGCCCTGAGAAGGTGCCCAACCCCACTGGCCAGCAGAAAACGCAAACAAAAACCACAATGAGGGCCGGCCCCCTGGCTTAGCGGTTAAGTGCGCGCGCTCCGCTGCTGGCGGCCCGGGTTTGGATCCCGGCCGTGCACCGACGCACCGCTTCTCTGGCCATGCTGAGGCCACATCCCACATACAGCAACTAGAAGGCTGTGCAACTATGACATACAACTATCTACTGGGGCTTTGGGGAAAAAAATAAATAAATAAATAAAATCATTAAAAAACAAAAACCACAATGAGATAGCACCACACACCTATCAAAATGGCTGAAATAAAAACCAGAGACAACACCAAATGCTGAACACCCAGATCCCATTCATGCTGTTGGTGGGAATGTAAATGGTACAGCCACTCGGGAAAACAGCTTAACAGTTGCTTTAAAAAGACTAAAGGTGCAACTATCCTAGACCCAGCCGTTGCACTCCTGGGCATTTATCCTAGAAGAACGAAAACTTAGGGTCACACACAAACCCATACACAAAAGTTTATAGCAGCTTTATTCATAATAGTGCAAAAGTGGAAACAACCAGCTGCCTTTCAAAGGGTGTGTGGCTAAGCGAACTGTGGCCGTCCACACCAGGGAACAGCACTCAGCGCTGAAGTTGAGGAGTAAGAATGCCTGCAACCACCTGGACGAATCTCCAGAAGTTATGAGTGAAAAGAGCCAGTCCTCAAAGGCTGCATCCTGAATGAACCCATTTACGGACCATTCTGGAGCAGGCCGAGGTGAGCAAGACCCTCAGGGATGGACGTCCTGCGGCAGACCGTGTCCACCGAGTGCCCCGACCCCGCGGGGGTGGACGTCCCGTCGGGACCGTGTCCACCGAGTGTCCTGGCCCCCCGGGGGTGGACGTCCGTCCTATGTCAGACCGTGACCACCGAGTGTCCCGGACCCGCGCACTCACAGTACTTGATGACAGCGATGTTCACCGGCGCGGTGCAAGTCACGGCCACAATCGGCTTCTCCGACGCCATGGCCAAACAACACAGCGCCCTCCACCTGCTGCCGCCAACTGGCCAGACCCGCGCCCCCGCCGCCCTGCGATTGGCCCGCGCGGCCACAGCTGTTCGCGCGCCGTCCAACCAGCGGCGGGTTCGGCTCACGCTCCACCTCTCAGCCAATCAGCGAGATCGAACGATGGGCTGCCGACGTTGAGCCCGCCTCCGCTGGCCGGCGAACACGTGTCGGCTCTGCGCAGGCGCGGGGATCTAGCCTGACAAGGAGTCCGTGCAGGCTCTAGCTCTGCGCAGGCGCGAGGCCGCCCCAGCAGCGGGGGCTGGCCCAGGCGCCGAGACTGCGCAGGTGCCGGGTCTGCGCATGCGCATGGCGGCGCCTTCCCGTGATCGAGGCCGGACCGGGCTGAGAGGCGTGTTCCTGGCGGGCGGAAGTGTCATGTGCTCGGCACCCTGCGGGGTGGTCCTGGGCTGAGGGAGGCGGCGGGCCGTCTACCCCGGCGGGGATGACTGGGCCCTGCGAGGTCCGACACTCCTAGCTGCTCCGGTTGGGAGACTCGGGGTGACCGCGCGCAGTGCTGGCGGGGCTGAAGGGCAGGCGGCTCCTAGCGCGCCAGGACGTGGCCTCCGGGGGTCTCCCCGTGCCCCGCAGACTGAGGGTCCCCCTGACTGGCCCCCCAGAATCTCCTAGCCTGCGCCCCGCCTCCCACGGGCCCCAAGGACTCCCCACCCCACTGGCTGACCAGTGCTGCTGAGTGGGGGTGGGGGTGCTGCTAAGAGATGAGCTGCTTCAGAGATAGGTGCTTTCAAAGCCCCCCCCCCCTTTTTTGTGTGTGAGGAAGATCAGCCCTGAGCTAACATCCATGCCAATCCTCCTCTTTTTGCTGAGGAAGACCGGCTCTGAGCTAACATCTATTGCCAATCCTCCTCCTTTTTTTTCTCCCCAAAGCCCCAGTAGACAGTTCTATGTCATAGTTGCGCATCCTTCTAGTTGCTGCATGTGGGAGGCAGCCTCAGCACTGCAGGAGAAGCAGTGCCTCTGTGCGCGCCTGGGATCCGAACCTGGGCTGCCAGTAGCTGAGCTGGCGCACCTAACTGCTAAGCCACGGGGCTGGCCCCAGCCCACTCCCCTTTTTAAGCTCCATATAAGCAAGGACTCTTTTTTCATGGTTGCAATGGAGTGCCACGTTTATATTTACCTTGGGTTTTTTTATTGCGGTAAAATAGATGTCACGTTTACTATTTTAACCATTTTAATGTACGGTTGTCTGGCATTGAGTACATTCCCATTGTTGTGCAACCGTCACCACCATCCATCTCCAGAACTTTTCGTTATCCTAAACTGAAACTCCATACCTATTAAGCAATTACTCCCAATTTCCCCTTTCCGTTTATAAAAATTTATTTTTAGCTTTAAAATGGTTCCGATTTCAGTCAAGATAGAGTATGCAATATGGCCAGTCCCACCCTGGCCTCAGCCACCCAGTCTGTTCCCAGAAGTATCATTGTTATCCATTCTTTGTGTATCTTTCCATCAACATTTTATGCATAATACAAGCAAATAGCTTTTTTCCCACCCTGCTTTTTCCTCTTACGAGTTTCTTGGAGAACATCCTAATTTAGTACAAAAGAGCTCTCTGGTTTTGTCGTCTAGAGGTACCATAATTTGTCCAACTCATCATCAAAAAATGAACCCCCAGCCTCCACCACTTGCTTTGAGAACTCCGACTAGTTCTCTAAAGTTCTAGGTGGATCTGCCCCTTCTGGCTCCTTGACGGCCGTGCTTCCTCTGTGGTCTGAGAAGCACTGCACCTGTTCCGAGCCTTGCTGTTCTCACACCCAGTTACATCTCTAAGGATCACTACTCTCTTTACAGGATGAATTCAATGTTTTGGGGATCCAGGGCCAACTTGGCTAGGACCAAGCATTTGCAGCTGCAGAGCACCTGCCAGCATCCTGGGAAAGGTGAGCAGGAGAGGGGAGCGGGGTTAGCGGCGGAAATGGAAACATCAACGTTTAAAGGGTGTGCGTGTTCCAGACTGGTAGGAAACAGAGCTCGGTCCACGCTTCGTGTGAGCACCGGTGTGAGGTCACCCTGGCCTTCCTACTTTCGAGCTTTCAAAATTATCCTTCCGTTCTCTCCCTTTTCTGGGAGAAGCTGTAGAGCCTTCTAATAATCCCAGAACGGCAGGTCCTAAAGCCTCTGAGTCTCTTCTGAACTCTGCTGAAGTTGTGTACACTCCTCTCTGTTCATTCACAAGTCTTTGTTGGGGTCCCCTCCAGCACGGCACAGCATCAGGGGAGGCAGGGAAGGCAGCATCAAACTCTGCCCTCAGGACGCTGACAACCGTGTTGTGGAGATAGGACGGCTCCTGAAAAGTGAACAACAGCACAGCAGAGACAGTGGCTGGAGAGGCCACAAGTGACGGCAGGGCGTCACGGGAAGACACTGTGAATGCTGAGGTCCCACAGACTCGGAGACAGGTCTGGCTTTCAGTCTGGAGAACGACACGGTTGTAACTGTGTCTCAAAAACAGATGTAATTGGTGACGTGGATGAACTGCAGCAAGGACCGTCTGCAGGCAGGGAGACCCCTAAAAGGTTATCTCGGTGGTCCATGACAGCCATCATCCCTTGCGACACAGACCATGGCGGTCTGTGATGGAAGATCTGGACCAGCAGTGGAGGGGGCAACAAAAGGTGTCTGAGGCCTCGAGGAGTGTGATGGGAGGAAGCACAAGACATGTCAAGGGCCTAGGGGTAGAGCCAGAGGGAAAAAGATGGGTAAAAGATCATGGCAGTTTCCACTTATAACAGTTCTGGGAGATGCCGACCAATCTGCAGCAACAGGAAGCAGACCACTGGTTATGGGGTGGGCCTAGGGGGCAGGGGCAGATAGAGTGGTGGGGCATGAGGAAACTTGCAGGGTGGATACGTCTGTCACGTTGATTGGGGTGGTGGCTTCACAGGTGCGCAGAGGTATCAGCGCTCATCCAGCTGTACACTTAACACGTGTGCACTTACTTTTGGGCCAGTGACACCTCAGTAAAGCTGTTCTGACTGCTGGGATTTTATGTCTGAACTTCAAGGGGTGTGGTGATGAATTGGGGGCTCAGAGCCATGGCTGGCTTTAGGTTTATTGACTTGAACGGGCTCCCCTGTTGTCTGAGGGTTAGGGACATGCTCGTTGTGTTAGAGCCATGGACGTCGTCTTTGCTGAACTGCTCATCTAAAAATGTTTGCCCTTCAGTTTTGCAACCAAAATACACTCTTTAAATCAGGCATAAATGTGTTGAAAGTGGCGTTTTGAACTTAGGCACCAGTGACAATAAAGGCAGCGAAAGATGAAGCCCCCGAGTGGGGAAGTGGAGATGAGCTTGGAGGAGGGAGGGTGTGTCACTGACAGAACGTTGAGTGTTGAGGCTCCCCTCCATCATCTAATTATTCATGTCTTCATTAATCCATCCTTGAGTGCCGGACCAGTGACATCATTTACAGGGCCCAGTGCAAACTGAAAATGTGGGCCCCTTGTTCTTCTTTGAAGAATTTCAAGATGACAACAGCAGAGCATTCATCCAAGCACAGGGCCCTCCTGCGAGGTCGTCGCACTGATGAGGAGACTCAGAAGAGATCGTTCCTGCCAGGACCTCGGCCTGAGGCCTGGCCTTGTCTGTCTGCATGGTCCCTACTCCTCCCTTTTGAGGGACATTTTTTCAGTTCTCCAGAAGCAGTTCGTGCCACTTTTGTTGTAGGCAGGTAGTAAGTCAGACATGAGCAGGGGAAGGGATAAAAGCTGACAAGTCAACAGAAAAGAAGCCTCCTCTGAGGGCCACCTAACACCCAACACAACACCCACAACGTCCTGTTTTGCAGCTAGACACGTAGCTAGTTATGAGGGGAACCCACAAATCCTGACACCTATCCTAGTAGTGAGGGACTAAAATCCCCCGCAGCAGAGCTGGTGCACAAAGAGCCCCCACGTGCCCTGCCCTGCCCTGCCCTCACCCTCATTATACTAAAATCATCATAAATTTACATTGCGGTTTTGACCCCCCCTTGCAGAGGATGGATGCCATGACAGCTCTGATCGAGACCATCTAAGGGGAAAAACTCCCCCTCCCGACGTGAGGGAAGAGGCAACAAGCCAATTGGACAACCCTCTGTAATCCCCTTCATAGCCTATATAACCCACAGATTACTCAAACCTCAGGGACAGTTGCTCACCTTGGGCCTGCCCGCTCCCTCTCTCCAAGTGTCTTTTGCTTTGTGAGTAAACTCCTGCTTGAAACTTTCTTGCTTGTGTTCTTTCACAAATTCCTTTGCAACGCCAAAAAAGAACCTGGAAAATCCAGCCAGCCACCGGGTAACACTTCTAGATTCCACTTGCAGCTACCCATGTCTGCCTGCTGGAGGAGGAGAGACCCGTGTTTGAGACCCCGCTCTGCTGCTGGCGGGATGGCCGCCGCAGGTCCCCGGCCTCTGCGCACTCCCGCTTCCTTCCAGCCCTTTGTTTTGGGAGCCTGCTGGCAGGTGACATTGCTGGCGGGGAGCAAGTGTTGATGGTTCCCCTTTTCTCTCCATCAGCAGAGACGGAACAGTAGAAGAGAGGATGTCTAGGTTTTTAATCCCTTCCTTGTTTATGCTTCAGGATTAGTTTCGGGGATGCATGATGGGTGTAGGGTGAGGAATTGATGCTCCAGTCAGAGCCACCAGGAAGCCTCTGCAAGGAGGCAGGGGTGATGGTGGCCACCACCTGGAGAGCTGTCACCCTGAGAGGCACTGCTGAGGAAGAGGAGGGATGAGAGAATTCCCAATCTGCTCCAGGGAGTCAAGCCACAGGCTGTTCTAAAAGTGGGAGGGATCAAGGACCCCACTCATCCTCTGAAGGAGCTGCTGTCTCAAGCAGGGAAGGGGCACGAAAAGGATTCTCGAGTAGCGGGAGGCTGCCAGGATCAAATCCTGATCCCAGCACATTGTAGCCGAGAGACTCTGGGCAGGTCAGTTCCCCTCCCATGCCTGCGCCGTCCACCCCTGAAATGGGCAAGAGCGGCACCAACCTCAGAGGGTGAAATGGACTGAGTCCTGGGAAGGGTGCTAGGGGCGCTGGCGCCTGGGAGGGCCGTGTGAGTGTTGTGTTTTTAAATAAGATTTAGTAGTTTTGAAAGGAAGCTCTTAGGGGTTGAATTGTGTTCTCTGAAAATTTGTGTGTTGAAGCCATAACCCCCAGGACCTCAGAATGTGACTGTATTTGGAGATGGGGCCTTTAAGGAGATGATTAAGTTAAATGAGGGCACTAGGGTGGCCCTAACCCCATAGGACTGGTGTCCTTATAAGAAGAGGAGATCAGGACACAGACATGCACAGAGGGGACTGTGTGAGGACACTGGGAGAAGACTGTGTCTACACGCCAAGGGGAGAGGCCTCAGGAGAAACCCACCTGCCGACACCTTGGTCTCAGACATCCAGCCTCCAGGACAGGAGACAATAACTGTCTGTGGTTTAAGCCGCCCGGGTTCTGGTGCTCTGTTACCGCCGCCCCAGCAAACTGGTACAGAAGTCATGATATACTGTGTTCCGCAGATACCCGGGAATCCCGGCACAGGGCAGGCGTGCTGGTGCATATTTAACTGTGGACAGTAACGGGGGCCTCCTCTCGCGCCTGCCCCTGCTGGCATTCCTCGAGTCTTCAGAGGTCCTCCCAGCCACATCACCCAGAATCTTGTGCTGGTCTACCTTGAAAGGTTTATGGTTCCAACAGAAATGGCTTTTGTCTTGTTGTAAACCAGCAAAACAGAACTGCGTCAGAGTGCCAAGGACTGAGTATTAATTGAGCGCTTCCTGTGTGCCGGGTGCTGTGATCCCATTGGTCCTGCAGCCTGGCTGTTCACGGTGCCATCCACCTGGCTCAGGAGAGTCCTCTCCAGATCTACCTTTGGACCCCTTGGTCTTGCTGAGACCCCTGACCTCCCCTCTCTTCTCTCCTCTTTGCCTTTCCTGTCGTGTTTCTCAGAGCCGGGTCAGCTCTGTAAGATTCTGAGCACTCCCTGCTGTTCTCAGACTTCCTCCAGCCCTGTTTCCCTTCTGCTCATCACACCTGCTCTCCCCTCACAAGGGTGGGAAAGAACCTGGCTTCCTGCGTTGGAATTCCAGAGCTACAGAGTATTTCCTTCTGGGTCCCAGGCAGCTCCCCTTCCCGCTCATCCTCCTGGCCACGCTCTGACCATCGCCCCGTTACCCTGCCCCAGTATCTGCCATCCTGATCTGGAACCCTATTTCTCATTTCCAAGTGAAAGGAAAGCTCAGAATTTCTTACTAAGCAGTGAAATAGTTTAGCGGCTAAGGTTACAGACTCTGGATTTAAATCCCAGCTCTGCCACTGACCCGCTGTGTGACATTAGACCTGCTGCGTAAGCTCTCTGTGCCTCAGTTTCCTCCCTCACAGGAGATGAAGCCCTCGAAGGGTCATGTCAGTGTCATGCCCACGTTGATCACAGTCGGCGTTGGTTATTACTTGTCCCAAAAGCAGCTCTCGGATGAGTGCAGTTGCCTTTCAGGAGAAACAGAATGTTCATGTGGGTAAATTGGTGAGTAAATAACACAGCTGCCTCTAGCCCTTCCCGTCTTCCAAATCGAGGGCTCTGAACAGGCCATCGCTACAGTGCGCATGTGGCTGGGAGGCCTCGCCAGGTGGGCGGGCCACTGGCATCGCTGCTCCGCACTCACCTTGGTGTCTGCGTGAGCCACTGACTTGGCAAGTATTTCCTTCATCAAGGGGCTGCGCCAGCCCGCTCACCCGCTTTCAAACGCGCACGCGCATTGTCCTGTGCCACAGCCCGCCTGGATAAATGGATCCGGGGCTGGATTCACGCGGCCTGGATAAACGCAGGATGCTCCTAGCCTGGGCTTCTTGGGGCTGAACACCGTCATTAAGTTTGTGCTAAAGAGAGCAGATCTGGGGCTGGCCCAGTGGTGCAAGCAGTTAATTTCGCCGGCTCCGCTTCGGTGGCCCGGGGTTCACAGGTTCGGATTCCGGGCACGCACCGACGTACCACTTGTCAAGCCATGCTGTGGCGGCATCCCATATAAAGTAGAGGAAGATGGGCATGGATGTCAGCCCAGGGCCAAGTCTTCCTCAGCAAAAAGAGGAGGATTGGCATCGGATGTTAGCTCAGGGCTGATCCTCCTCACACACACACACACACACACACACACACACAAAATACAGATCAGATCACTTTCCAAGGATGGGAAAATCCACGATTCTGAGATTAGCCCCCAAAATGGAGTAAAGAGAGAAAAAAGGAAAAGGCTGGTTTAGGCTGAGCCTGGCCCTGCTCCATGTATTCCTTCAGCCCTTGGCGTCTGTCAAGTGGCTGTCCCAGATCAGATAGGGGGTAGGCACGTCAATGCAGAGGTTGCTCTGATACAGTGGGGTTCGTGGGAGAAGGTGGCCTCGCACACGATGCCAAGGACTGTGGGCTTGAACTTGAGGCTGCAGGGGGCTGTCAGAGGTGAGAGCAGGGGTTGTGGGCGAGTTGTGCAGATGCACTGGGGTACAGGGTGCAGGGCAAACCAAAGATGGAAATGAGGGGGCTAGAAGGATTCTTAGTTGTCCGGCTGAACTTGTGGGAGCCTGAACTGAGGCGATGGCCTGAGGATGGAGATGAAGGGACTGGTCTGAGAAAGACTCTGGAGGTGGAATTGATTTTAACGTGGGGTCCAGAATGTGGGAGCCCCTTGTGGTGTGTGTCGGGGCCATCCTCGCTGACTCAGCGGGGCTGTCTTTGCAGATGTGATGAAGTCACGTGGTCTCGGGGACTCCTTTCCAGAGTCAGTGGATAAGGCAGAAAACACATATGGGAGTTACCCCAATAACTCCCTAATGTCACCTATGGAACAGAGCCGAACCGTGTCTCGCTGAGCCTGGAGCAGGCTCTTCCTGCACTGGGCCGGACGGCTGCTGCTTTGGCACCAGTGGGTTCCCATTCACAGGGCAGAATCACACACAGGGTGGCAGTTCTCCAGCTTTGTGTCTCAGAACCCTTTCCTGCTCTTAGAAATTATTGAGGACCCCAAAGAGCTATTGTTTATGTGGGGTTCATCTATCTATATTTACCCATATTAGAAATTAAAATTGATAAATTTTTAAGAGATTTGTTTATTTAAAATCAATAATAAACCCATTATATGCAAACTTATTTTTCTGAAAAATAACTATTTTCTGAAACAAATTTTTAGTGAGGAGAGTGGCATTGGTTCCCATTTTTGCAAATCTCCGTAGTGTCTGACTTCATGGGTGGAGCAGCCAGGCTCTGCTGTCTGCTGCTGCGCTCTGTCGCTGTGGCTGGTGCCTGGGAGGGACCCCTGCCCCACACAGGTGTGTGGATGGAAACGCATTGGCATAGCTTTCCGATGATTGTGACTCTTTCTTAACAGTACGCCAAAACTTGACCGGGGGATCTCTTCAAGGTTACCCGCGACGTGGAATCTGATGCCCATCAAGATGTTTCCTGTCCTGGCTTCCACTGAAATCCATTGGTCTGTCCTGCACTTTAGGCCTTTGGCCCGGGCAGGATTTTGTAACATCTGCATTGGTCATTTGGAAAATACCACTTCAGTGATTTATGCAGAGCTTCCAAATGTTCACACGTTTCATTTTATAATATCAAAACATCACTTTCTCAAGAAAGACAAACACCTCATGATTTCATTCATATGTGGAAGATAAACCAACACATGGACAGATAGAACTGTTTGGTGGTTACCAGGGGCTGGGGGGTGGGAGGTGGGCACAAGGGGTGGAGGGATGCATTTATATGGTGACTGACAAACAATAACGTATAACAAAAATTTCACAATAAAAAAATCACTTTCTCATCAGAAAAGTCTTTTAGCATGGAGAGTTGCCAAGCTTTTAGTGGAAGATAGAAGTTTCCAAAATTGTCATTTTCCCTTGAAAGTGTAAATGTTGCCATTGGCAATAAATACTGTCCATTCTTGAAGCGGCAGGCTCTCTTGGTCCTTGTTTGAGAATGTGTCTGCAAGGACCCAGGCCAGCATCACCATGGCGTGTCCTGTGAACGCAGCAGAGCGGCCAGCTTGGCTCCTAGCAACAGCGCCCACGTGCCCTCGCTGGAGAGATCTTCGCACTCCAGTGGCAGCCGAGGGGCTCCGCGTGCACTTCCCTTTCCTTCACTCAGAACATTAAAGGGACAGGGACTCAGCATTGAGATTTAATACAATTCAGGACGTTCTTAAGCTGCGTTTGCTTTTCTGAGAACATGTGGAGGTGAAATGCCAGGACTCCTGGTGCACTGTGGGGCTCGGTCCGTGCATAGGTGCCAGCAGGGCAGCCCCGCTTCTCCTGCCCATCGACGTGTGTGCCGAACTGTGAGAAGTCTCCCTGAGCACGGCCGCCCTGGAGCAGGTCTGCAGGCCACCTGTGTCAACTACCAGCATAGGCGTGCGTGTTTTGAGAGAGGAGGAGGGAGACGACCACCACCAAGGTAACTGGAGGCACAGGGAGAGCAGGACACGCCTCCTCCACGTGTGCTGGGGAGGGTCCATGGGGACAGCAGGATATGCCTCATCCATGTGTGCTGGGGAGGGTCCATGGGGACAGCAGGCCCCACTTCATCCACGTGTGCCATGCAGGGTCCACGGGGGAGCAGTCCACACCTCATCCATGTGTGCTGTGGAGGGTCTGTGGGGACAGAAGGCCACGCCTCATCTGATGCTCAGCGAAGGGAATGGCAGCAGAGTCAGGCCCCCTGACTCTCCTCAATCTCAGCCTCTTTTTGGCCAATTCAGAACAGTTACATTTCAAAGGCAAATACGCAGATTTCAGAGAAGAGTCCCCTGTGATTCCGGTAGCCACCTTCCTTCCAGCCTCTCCTTCCTGAAGTGGAGGCGTCCTGAGGCCCAGGCCTGTGCCAGGGGAAGGCAGTGGGGGCTGGTGTTTTGAGCTGGGTGAGCAAAGCCGATGTGACTTCATGTCTTTCTTAAGGACCAGTTGCGGGAGGATCCCTACAGAGCAAAACAAAAGAGGAGCCCCAGGAACAGAGCTGCGGGGAGGGGGCGGCGTGGGTGCTCCGGATCAGCCTGGGGGAGAGGGGACTGCACTGATGGATGTCATGTGGGAAGGCAGCCTCTCATCTTTCCACGTGATACCCAAAGATGCGACGCCCACCCGACAGGACGGACCCTGGTCTGAATCCCCATCCCTCGCCCCTCCCGCCCTTCCCGCCGTCCCTGTACTTCAGCTGTGCCTGGTGCTCTGCTGGCACCTAAGGATGCCCTGGACAGGGGCCAGACCAGCTCTCGGGCAGCTCAGTGGGCTGGGTGGGGACAGCTGGGAGGAGAGATTTACTGGAGCCAGAACTTGGTGGTCAAGAAATGGACATAGATTCTGAGAAGATAAAGGTTGAGGTTTCTCTCAAGTTAGCAATTATATTTTATTTTAGGCATCCTAAGTGTCTTTTTTACTATCCTGTTTACTTGGCACTCTTCCCAAATTCTGAAATAGTTTAGCACAATTCCTTTTTTACAGAGGCGGAAACCAAGGCTTTATAATGGAATTGACTGGACCCCACAGAACGGCAGAGCTGGCATCAGAAGCTCTCGCTACTGGATCTGGCGAGGGCACCCTCGTTTGCTGACAGCCCCGCAGACTTCCCGAGTGCAGGGAGAGGGAGTTGCTGCAGGCCCCACGTCAGCTCCAGCCTCCTCCGAGCGCCTCTGAGTCTTGGCAGCTGGGTGCTCTCCCTGGAATGTTCTGCCATCCGCAAGGTGATGGAGGCCTGGAAACTTTTGTTCCATTGGACTTTGCCAGGGAGCTATACTTAGCCACCAAGTGGAGGCCAGGAGTGGGTTCTCTGAATATAGATAGTAACAAGTGGACTATTTTCAAACTTCCAGAGAACCCCCCAGAACATTCTGGGCCAAAATGATATTTATAGAACCCTCTGGGCTTCTGGAAGGGAGAGCACAACCGTAGCTCATCGGCAGCTTTCAGGAGAGAGGTTTCTTTCAACGGGGAGTGGGGCAAGGGACTGGGCTGCTGAGAGCCCAGTGTCCCTCTCGCACCTGTTTCCAGGCCTTGAGCTCAATCACAGCGGCCGGCACTCAGGGCTGAGTCAGAACCGCGGGAGGCATGCAGCCCTGGGGGGTTTACGTCCTGTGTACTGTGGGCGGCCCTGTCCTCGGCCTGTCACGCACCGTCCTGGGAGCGCTTTTCATGCTGTGAAGATGCCATCCCCACCCTGGCAAGCTCATTGCTTGGTTTTTCTCTTTTCCAGAATCCTCGTTGATTTCTTAGGCTTCTGCTTTCGCCCAGACCTAACCGGCTGCAGCGGAAACCCCTGCTTCCCATTCCTCAGGTCCCGGGGCCTCTCGTCTCTCATCCACCCCTGCTCCCACCTTGGAGAGAGGCTCCCACAACGCGCCTGGAGTAGTGCCATCAAAAGGCCTTCTTTAGGGAGAAAAGTGAAATGTGATGAGTAAAATTTGGTAGGAAAAAGAAGGCCTACAGGTGAGGGGACCCAAATTGCAGCCCCCAGAGAAAAGAGCTGGCCGAGCCCACTTCCCCCACGGACAAACGTGGGCGAGAGTCAGACCCCTCCTGACTCTCGTTCGTGGGTGCAGGGAGAGGGCTCCGGAAACCCAGATTCTAAATGAGCATTCCAGGTTGATTCTGATGCTCAGGCAAAATAGCAAGCGAAGGCGAGGCAGGGAGCTGGCCCCACACGGGCAGTGTGGCCCACAGCGGGGAGGTGGTGGCCTCGCTGTGGTCGGAGCGGAACATGCCCCACTCACTCTCTGTTGCTTCCCTGGCAGGTGCTCAGGCCTTTCCCCTGCTCTGCCAAACCCCCTCCAGCGCCCCGCCCTCCGCCAGCCCAGATATAAATACAAGAGCATTTTCCATGGGCTGGTGCAGAAGGGCAAGCGTTTGGCTTTATTTTAGGCCTGTGAAATTCCCTCCTTCATACCCAACAGGTGTATCTCCCCATTTAGATATTGGGGCCCAGAAATAGAACACAATTTACAATATAGCTTCCTTCGGGCATCTGGATGCTATTAAAAAAAAAGCCCTCCTGCGAGATGGCCGGACGCAAACAGGAGCGCAGCCTGGAGCTCTGGCTCTGCCCGGCTTGATGACAGGCGGCCACTCAGCACAGGCGCAGGCGCCTCAGAGATGGCGTGGGAGGGAGGACAGAAGCCCTGTCAGGGGCCACGCTGGGAGATGGAGGAGGCGAGGGACAGGCGCAGGCATGTGAGCTCGAGAGGGGCCCGTGAGTGGGGAGGGGACTCACAAGGCCTCTGGAGGAGGTGTTTCTAGTAAATCCGTCAGTTAGAATCGACTGCCCCCTCGACTGGGGGAGAAGAGGATTCGACTCCTCTCCTTCAGCCCAAGCACAGGACCCACTGGGCATCTCTTGGCAAACCGTGTGTTCTTGTCAGCTGTTGGGGTGAATGGTGTCTCCCCCAATTCATATGTTGAGGTCCTGACCCCTAGTACCTTATTTGGAAATCGGGTCTTTGCAGACGTAGTCAAGTCAAGATGAGATCAGGAGAGTGGGCCCCAACCCCATATGACGGGTGTCGTTATAAAAAGGGGAAATTTGGACACAGAGAGACATGCACACAGGGAGACCCATGTGAAGATGGAGGCAGAGATCGGGGTGGTGCTTCTATAAGCCGAGGAGCATCAAAGACACCAGCAAACCAGCGGGAGCTGGGGGAGAGGCCTAGGACAGATTCTCTCTCAGCCTCAGAAGGAACCAGCCCTGCTGGCACCTTGGTCTGGACTTTGGGCCTCCAGACGGTGGGAGAGATTTCTGTGGTCTGTGGGACTTGGTTACAGCAGCCATGGCAAACTGATACATTAGCAACATGGCACATTCCCAGCCTCTGGGTCCCACCATCCATCCCTCGAGGGACGGCTGATCCCTGGGGAGGGAAGGCAGCGGGGCGGGCCTGGGCATGGGAGCGTGACTTCCTCAGAGAGCGTCATCATCCCACCAGCTGACAAGGTCTGCCTCAGGCTGGAACGGGGGGCTCTCCTGGGGGGTCTCTTTCATCAAGGTCACCCTTGGTCCAGAGAAGCCCAAGATCAAGGTCAAGTTTCCTCTGGGCTGTCCCCAAGACCCCGCCAATGGCCGTCATCAAACCAGCCACCCAGGGCCCTCAGCCCTGACGAGTGTCAGGTGGAATCTACAGGTGGGGACCACCAGGGCTGGACTGCAGCCCCTGGGTGACTGCAGAGGAAGGTCCTCTGTGCCCCACGTGGTCCTGGTGAAGGCCTGAATGTCCTCGCACACGGGGAGGAGGCTCAGCAGGTCTGGGTGGCTCAGGGCTGAGTGGTGGCCTCTGTCACTTGCTATGGGGCTCCATTCCGGGGCCAAGACCAAGGTGCCTCATTCCATCCCTTGCCCGGGGCCAGAAGTGGAGCTGCTGATAGCAGGCCAGGCTTCCGCAGAGAGGAGCAGGTGTTCCCTCCCAGTGTCAAGGA
The DNA here is from genome assembly GCF_057802395.1 of Ceratotherium simum simum. Lineage (NCBI taxonomy): Eukaryota > Metazoa > Chordata > Mammalia > Perissodactyla > Rhinocerotidae > Ceratotherium > Ceratotherium simum. The sequence continues at coordinate 1,937,273 of NC_141929.1, read as the reverse complement.
CTCAGTCAGTCCCCGTCAGACTCAAGCCTCCTGCCTCCTTCCGGATGACCCTCCAGGGTCCAGCCGGAGACGGCTAAGACATGCTGGCAAGAGGCAGGACCAGCCCAGTGGGTGACCACCTGGCGGTCTAGGGGTGAGAAGAGTCCACGTACGAGAAGGGAATGCTACCACCAGGCTCGGGCAGGACGCTGGGCTGGGGGCCTTGCGGGTCAGTATCCCAGCCGGTTTGGGAAGGCGTGTATGTTTGGGGCAGGTGCAGAAATAGCCCCTCTGTGTGGATCCAGGAGAGATGGTGCAGACACAGGACGGGGTTCTCTCTTCTAACTTAGACTTTGGGGAACGAGCACCTGTCAGCAGACCCACAGCCTTTCTTCCGCCCTTGTTTCCCAGGCCTCTCACACTCCTCACCCCCCGCATTCACGCCCCAGAGTTCACGCCCCTCAGTCTTTCTTCCACGTTGTTTAATACCGTTCCCACCCCCCAGCCAGCCTCCCACAAGCCTTGCTCCTGTCCCACGACACTTCACAGCTTGGGGCCCTCACCCCAGTTTCCCCACTCTGTGGCCGGAAAGGCCCAAATTATGCAGGAATCCTGCTGCTCCTGGGGAACTTCTCAGAGCTTGGCCTCTCCCGTAGACCCAGGGGAGTGGGCAAGACTCAGAACTCCGGAGGACAGCAGGCAGGGCTGCGGGCTCTCTGCCATCCCCACGGTCACGGGTGGGGGGCCTAGCTCCATCCCAACCATGCCAGACCCCCTCACTGCTGCTCCATCTTCGGGACAGCCTGGTGAGGTGGGAAGGGTGTGTGTGTGTGTGTCTGCACCTGCGTGTGCATGTGCACTCGTGACATGAGACAGCTTGGCCCTGGTCCCAGATCAAAGGCAGGTGGAGGTGAGCCTTGAGGTTGCTCTGCCCACGAAGGCTGGACCGTTCAGATGCACTCGGCACCAGGCAAAACCGTGGATTTCGAGTTGTGAAGGGACCCACAGGCAGCTGCGTTTGTCAGCTTAGCGGTAGGAATTGTCTGGGCTGGCCACCGGCGCCCAGCAGTCTGTCCCTCTTGGAAGAAGAGCACCGGCAAGCAGACCCAGCTGAAGATGAACGGGGGCTCTTGTTTGGATGAAGGTCTTCCCTGGGAGAGAAGTCCCCTCCCTCAGCGGGCAGAGTGGGTGGGAGATCTACATGAGCCCTTGCTCACACTAATGCCCATGGGGCTGCTCTAGTTCCAGGGGAAGCGGGTGGCGGGCAGGGAGAGGAGAAATGCGTGCTGAGTGTGAGGCTGGGCCCCTGCCTTCCCAAGATGCCCAGATCCTCTTGGCCCACCAGGCGACACAGGGCAGCCAAGAGGGCCGCCAGCCATCGGCTCTCGTGGTGAGGTCCTGTCTCTCCTACCTGCACCAACCGGCGCTGCTCAGGGGCCAGGGCAGCAGCCAGACTCCTCGTGCCGCACCAGGAGCGACATGCGGGAGAAGGCCTTGGCGCAGCTCTTGCACTGGTATTTCTTGGTGTCAGAGTGTGTCTGCAAGTGGGCCCGGAGATTGGAGCGGTCGGCGAAGGCCCTGCTGCAGTGAGAGCAGGCGTACGGCTTCTCCCCTGCAGGAGGAAGAGGGGGCCGGGTGACTGACCATGGGGGTCCTACTGCAATGGCCAGTACAGTACCACGGAAGGGGGCCCCAGGGCTCAAGGGTCCCTGTTTATAAATGAAGAATCCTGTCCCTCCCCCTCCAAATGCTCACTCACGGTGATGCAATGCATTGATCTTCATCGCCCCTCCCTGGGAGATGAGTGACAGGGGGGCCTCAGCACCTGCACCAGGAGGAAACGCCAGGGCCGGGACGCCACATGCGCCCAAGGTCGGAGCCACTTGGGGATAGGGCAGACCGTCCCACCAGCAGGACTGCAGCATCTACACCCTTTCTAGGAGGAAGGATCTAGCACAGATCTTTGCTGCATCCACCACAGTCGCTAGATCTTTCTCTGCTTCTGCCAGCCCCTCCTGGGGCCCTTTGTTGACCGGATCTGGCGGTGAGAAGCACCAGGAGCCTCTGGCAGCTGTTCCCACCCACTGAAGGCCAGTCTACAGAGAAGGCGGGCCTGGAGGAACACAGCATCTAGGAACGGTTTACAATCCTTGTAGCCTCCAGGCCACCTCCAATCAGGGCCACCAGGCATTTGGACAAAGTCCTTCTGTGACCTTGGCCCCTAGGACGACCCCGACAAGTGTGACGGGAGGGAGAGTCATCTGCATGCGGAGTGGCTTCCTGTCCCGCAGCTCTGTAGTCCTGAGAGGCACCAGCCTGCAGTTCCGCAAGGCCAGGGCATCTGCCTCCCTGCTGCCCGATACCCGGGCCAGCCTCCTGCAGGGCCTCCCAGGCTCCAGACCATGAGCCTTGAGTCTCTGACAGCATGTGATGGGGCGCTCGGGGGACATTCTCGCGAAGGGTCAAGGAAAACCAGAGGGGATTTCCAGCCCAGAAAAAGGCTCCAGCAAAACTGTCCTTCCCAGCCTCCATGCGAGCGTGACTCGGAAGATTCTAGTCACGGAGTCGAGACTCAGGGGTGAGGGAGCCGCGTTACAGAAAGTGTGTGTTGTAACTGTGGGCCTGTGGCTGACACCAAAGTCTTCCTCCTGGGGCTGTCTAGTCCTGTCTCTCGCTCTCAGGGTGTGCTCAGCCATGTCCCGGATGCAAGGTGGAGACCTGGATTGAGGTCCAGTTCAGCCCCTGGCTGCCCTTGGCAGAGCAGGCCACTTCCACTCTTTCTGGGCAGAATTTTGTTCTCTACAGAATGAAAGGCTAACATCCTCAGGCTCCTTCAGCTCTGAGCCCCGTTCCCTCTCCTTCCTCCGTTTCTGTCTTCCTCTCCCTCCCCAGCTGCTCCTCTCCCCCTCATTCCCTCCGGTCTGCTGGCTGTCCTCCCACCTGTGGACGGGTTTGCTCCCAGGGCCTAGCCGCCGTCTCTGCCCTTCGGACAGGCTATGTGACCCCTGTGGTCCTCACCCCCAGGCCAGGCCTTTCTCGCTCCCCTCACCTGCTGCTCCAGAATTCTGGAATGCTGTAGAATGCCAGAAGTCAGACCCCACCGAAGCCCTGCACGTTCTGTACTTTGCCAGGTGTCATGGGTTGAATTGTGTCCCCCACAAAAAGATACGTCCATGTCCTAACCCCCTACCTGTGCACGTGGCCTTATTTGGAAATAGGGGCTTTGCAGATGTCATCAGCTTAAGATGAGGTCGCACTGGAGTATGTGGACGCTGAATCCAGTATGACTGGCGTCCTTATAACAAGAGGGAAATCTGGACACAGACACATACAGGGGGAGATGCCATGGGAGGACGGAGGCAGAGGTTGGAGCGATGCTGCCAGGAGCCCAAGGACGCCTGGAACCCCCAGGGGCTGGGAGAGGCAGGAAGGACCCTCCCTAGAGCCTCCCGAGGGAGCACGGCCCTGCCGCACCTGGATTTCAGACTCTCGCCTCCAGGACTGGGAGAGAGAACATTTCTGTTTTGAGATTCTGGTTTGTGGACTATGTGCCGGCCGACCCAGGACACAGATACACTGGGGAGCAGAGGCAGGGTGACCGTCCATCCTCTGGTTTATACAGTCAACCCCTCCCCTCTTCCCACCCCCAGGTCCCACCCTGATCCCTCTTGCGGACCCCACGCCATCTTACCTGTGTGGGTCCGGATGTGGCCCTGCAGCAGCCAGGGCCTGGAGAAGGCCTTGCCGCAGAAGGTGCAGACGCAGGGCAGCGTGTGCGTGCGGACGTGCATCTTGAGGGCGCCCGGGCTGGCGTACTCCCTGTCGCAGTACTTGCAGGTGAAGCAGCGTGGGGCCTGCTCCTGGCAGTGCAGCTGCCGGTGCCTGGCCAGCCCAGCCAGCGTGTGGTAGGGCTTGAGGCAGCGGAAGCACTGGAAGCCCCCTAGGGGGTGGGGGACCTGCTCAGCACCCAGCAGTCTGTCTGGAGCCTGGTCCCCATCCGTGCTCAGGATCGGGGGCCACCGCACGGGCAGAACCAGCAGTGGGGGCAGGTTGAGGTGGTTCAGGCTGTCTTTGAGGGGTACGCTGGGGGCCCAGCCAGCCCGAGGCTCCGCCCGGTTGACTTCCAGGGGGTCTGGCCCAGAGGCCCCCTGAGCTTCCTCATTCCTCAAGAGGGGCAGGGAGATCCGAGCAATGACGGAGGCGCAGTCCCAGGGCGGGGCAGGGTCACCAGGTGTGGAAGGGGCCGCCTTGTCTGGGAGGAGGAGGGGTACCACCAGCCCCCTGCAGGCAGCACAGGTGCCATCGGTTTCTAGAAGGTGGAGGGAGAGAGAACAAAAGGTGGAGACTGAGTCCCAATGCTCTGTCTTCCCCATCTAACTTCCTGGTCTCATCGCAAGCCCATCTTCTGGGCCAGAAGCAGCTTGGCATGAGGGGAAAGATCTGACAAGACGGAGGTGTTGGTGAGAGAAGTGACAGAAGGATGGCTGCAGCCCAGAGACCACCAGGTCTAGAGGAGGAATCTCAGTTCCTCTCTAAAAACAAAGAAAGAGAAACATCTTACAGGATCCTAAAACAGCCGTCCTGGGGCCAAGGAAGGCTCCTTTACCGCCTGGGCAGGGCAGGCCCTCCCTCTGAGCCCCAGTCCCTCCTCAGGACCAGTTCGGAGCAGCATCCTCCAGGCTCCCACGCAGCGTTCATTCAGAACACTTAGCAGCAGGCCACCGTGTGTTAAATAACAAATTAGCCTCCTGTCACCTCCAGATCACCCCTCGCCCATCATGACGTGGGTGTACTCGGCCCCCTGCCAATGCTCCCAGCCAAGGCGGGCTGTCCAAGGTGGTGTCACACTGCCTCTGGGATGGACCTGCCCTCAGGCTGCTGCTCCGGTACCTGCAGGCCAGCAAGCTCCGTGCCTGACCCAGAGGAGAAGGGCAGAAGCCCCCAAAGTAAGCAGGCTTACAGGTAAGAGTTAAATTCTGATTTCCCCGAAGCCTGAACCTCCAAACAGTCCTCGTTGCTTATCCCACAGGTGTTGAAATAAATCTCTGGCTCTGTTTCTACCTCCGTGCCAAGGCTTTGGTAGAGAAAGACGACACACAGAATGGGAGAAAATATTTGCAAATCATATATCTGATAAGAAACTAGTATCCAGAATATATAAAGAACTCTTGCAACTCAACAGTAAAAAAGACAAATGATGCAATTTTTAAATGGTCAAAGGATCTGAAGAGACATTTCTCCAAAGAAGATATACAAATGACCAATAAGTACAGGAAAAGATGCTCAACCTCGTTAGCCATCAGGGAAATGCAAATTAAAGCCGCAACGATATACCACGTCACACCCACTAGGATGGCAAGAATTAAAAATAGACAATTATAAATGTCGGTGAGGATGTAGAGAAATGGGAAAGTTTAAGGCTTCCCACCCTCCGCTCTCCCCTGACCTCACTGTCTTCCACCCAAATCTTCCCAATTACAAAAGCAGCAGGCCCGGAAATGGGGGTGGGGCAGTGACAGGCTAAGAGATGAAGTCCAAGGATGTTCTGGAGTGATAGCACTGGGCTGCCCAGAGAGCCTAGGACCCCCCACCCTGCACGGAAGCTTCCCTAGGGGTCTTTCTACTGAAAAAAACTTGCCTTTCTTAAGTCTCTGAGGCTCAACCACTGCCCTGGCCCCAGGCATCGCCACGGAGCCAAACCCTGTCTGGGGGGCCAGTGTCGACCCGAGAGGGAGGGCAGGGGAGAGGCCGCCACACTGCTTGCTCCTGACCCATGTTTCTGCTAGCCCTTCCCCAGTCTTCCCCATAGTCTCTGGGTTGGCTCACTTTTTTTTTTTCCTGAGAAAGATTCGCCCTGAGCTAACATCTGTGCCCATCTTCCTCTATTTTGTATGTGGGTCGCTGCCACAGCATGGCTGATGAGTGGTGTAGGTCCACGCCCAGGATCTGAACCTATGAACCTCAGACCGCCGAAGCGGGCCGTGCTGAACTTAACTGCTAGGCCATGGGGCTGGCCCCTTGGCTCACTTTTCTATTCATTCTGCAGCTCAGATTCCTAGAAGAGACTTAAGTTCCCTCTGGCTTCTGGGGTTCCCTAGGGAGGCCTAAAAATGCACTTATTTAAAAGGAGAGAGTGAGGGACCCCAGACCCAGAACCTCAGGTCTATCCTGGGGTAACATCATGGCAGAAAGGATCACCGTGGCCATGTGGCTGTCAGAAAGCTGGAGGAGCCACAGCGAGGAGGAGGAGGAGGAGGAGGAGGAGGAGGAGGAGGATGGGGAGGGGACGGGGGAAGGGGAGGAAGAGGAAGAGGAGGGGAACGATAGAGGGGAGCAGAGACCGCTGGCTGGCTGTGAGGCTGTTCCCTGACAAACTTCGATCCTGGGCCTTGCAAGCTCAGATGGTAAAGTGGGGTGCACTGTATGACTGGACTCAAAGCAACCGGTTTTAAACTTTTAAAATTACAACCCATGTAAATTCAATTTTCCATCATATATATATATCTGAAGCAAAAGTTTCCTTTACCATAAGCACTGCGCTCTGATCGTTTCTGTTCTAGTTTATTTTATAAAATTGCTGGTAGTGACAGTAAGAGTTGAGGAGCAGGTCAGTCCTAGGAGGCGCCCCCTGGTGGCAGCGGCCTAGGGTCTCGATCCTGGGACTCCCTCCCCACTCGGAATCTGAGAGCGCTAAAGGCTCTGAAGGGGCACCTGGCCACCTCAGTGTCCCTCCTGCCCTCCCCTTCTGAGTCACCGAGCAGCCCCCCAGGGGGTCTCTGCGTCAAGAAGCTGCCGAGCTGTGGGGATAGCACTGACCACTCTAGAGAGGCCTTTACCCCAGGAACATCTTGTGTCCCCATGCCTAGCAGGGAATGGGAATGAGTGTACAGTCTTGGTTCCTGGATGCCCGTCTTCCCACCCAGCCACCGGGCAAGGATTGCAGCTGCTCAGCCCACCTGCCCTGGGCAGCCCCCATGGGGGCGAGGGGAGGCGGGAGGGAAGGAGGCCCACGGGAGGGGCGACAAGGCATTGGAGGGGCCCAGCAGAACGCGGGATGAGCTGGGCCCCTCTTCTGTCTCCTCCACTCACCACCCGAGCCAGGATGCTCTGGGGGAGCCCTTGGACTGCAGCCCCAGGTTGCCCTCCGGTTCTCTCCGCACCATCCGTGGGGCCCTCCCAAATCTCCTGCACCAGGAAGGTGGCTCAGGGGTCCCCTTGGCTGGGGTGGGTTCGCCAGGCCACAGGGGGAGAGTCCCAGAGTGACTGGGGGCCGGGAAACTTCTCTAAGTGGGGAGAGAATCCCCACCCGCCCTGACCGACGAGCAGGTGGCCCCCGAAGTGGACGAGGTGCCCGCAGGCCACCTACCTACCTCCAGCCCCGGGGTCTCGGCCGCAGCCGCACTGGCGAACTGAGTCCTCTCCTCCCACCTGGGACAGGTGTCTCGGTTCCCGGGGTCGCCCCACCCGCCTGCCCCGCGGGAGCCTGAGCCCTGGACGGGGGATGGGGAGAGGGAAGCCCCTACCTCTCTGGGTCTCCAGCCGCCCGTAGTTGGGTACCCTGTGGCCGGGGTGCGTTTTCACCAGGAAGGAGCGTGGCATGCTGCCCTCGCGGCGCGGTCCTACTGCGTCCGCCTGGCGCCCGCGGGCTGCTGCCGGCAGGTGCGGGGAGGGCCAGGCTCATTAGCATAGCGCGTCGCCTCTGCCAACCAGCGCGCGGCGCGGCCGGGGCGGGGCCACGGGGCGGGGCTTCGGGCCACGCCCAGGACAGGTGCGCGGCTGCGGGGGAGGGAGCGCATGGCCGCCGGGTCCTTTCCACCGGACTTGGCTGGCGCGCGCCGCGAGTCACACGGACCCCTGGGACCTGGCGCACCCACCTGCCGTGGACTGAAGGGCAGAGGTCAGGGCTGGTGGAAGCCGAGCCGGGCTCCAGTCCACACGGCGCGGGGAGCGTGCGCGGAGCCCAGCCTAGAACCCTCGCTCCAGCCGGTGACACCTTCTCTACCTCCTGCGCAGACCCGCCGCGGTAGGATGGATGAGCGCAAGCCCCGAAGTCCATAGCTGACCTGGCTGACCAGCCGTGGTGGTGACCAAGGGGTCAGCCGGCCTGGGAAATAGTGGCCCTTTCCTGGTCAAATGAAGGCTGTGGAGGGTTCCCTCCCTCTGGAGACAGTGCTTTAGGAGTTGGCCCCAGGCGTTGAGAAAGCTCATTTGGTTGAGAGAAGGGACACAGCATGGAATTCTGGAATTCCGAGGGGTTCAGATGTGCGGTTATAGGATGTTTAATCAAAGAGAGCAAAGAGTGTGCACCTGCAACAGTCTTGTTGGTGGCCAAGGCAGCCATGTCCCTCCTTCGGTGGCCTTTGGAATCCTCAGTGACACAAAGAGCTGGGAAAGTCGTGTCTGGGTGTCTGGTCCCTTTTGATGAGGACATTTCATGAGTTCAGGGGTCAGATGGGGCTGTCTCTGGGCAGGTGGACACAGCTCCTGGCCAGTCCCCCCAGAGCTGCCGGGCATTCTCATGGCTGTGCAGTAGGCCAGGGGTGCCACATGACAGCCTGGTGCTCTTTGCCAACTGTGGGCTTGGGGGGCAAGATGGAGATGGCGTGAGTCTGCAGAAGAACCTGTGGAGAGACAGTGGGGAGGGAAGGCCATGTCACACAGTGTCTTACGTTCCCACAGTTTTGCAGAGACGAAACTGAGGCTCCAAGAGACTAGGTGGAATTGGGAGCCAGGCCCACACTTCCAGCCTCACACAAGGTGTGTGTGCCCCTGTCTGGCTGGGTGAGGGAGCGTGGAAGGACGGTGGTACATGGACGGGGGACGGCGCATGTCTCGCCTGTGGGCTTCAGCCTGGCACCACGCTGCCGAGAGTGTGGATTTCAGGGGACACGTGGCTGACTTCTGCTTATTCACCTGTTCTGTGGCCTCAAAAGCTTCCTATTTATACCCTCTCTTCCTTCTCTCCTCCTCCCAGACATAGATGACACTTGCAGATACCTAGGCCAACCCTCTACCACACTGTCCTTCCTCATCCAGCCACCCATTGTGTGGCTGCTGGCCAAGATGACCTCCTTAATCCCCGGAGAGACGCTCCTGTTATTTAGGGAAGCTGAATACTCCAGTGGAGAACCTGCCCATCCCATCCTGGAAACGCCACAGGGATCCCGAGGGTCCTTGGAGCACCTTTGGGGTTGGGGCAGTGAATTCCTTTCTTGGGGCTGCCATAGCAAATGACCCTGCAGGGAACTCTGAGGTCCCTACCAACTCTCAGAACTGCCCTCCTGTTGTCGCACAGACTCACTGTTCGGCCGAGACTCGCAGAGTTATGTCTGGGCTGGACCTTAGAAGGACGCACAGAGGAAAACCTCAGTGCCTGCCCTGTCCGCACCTCTGCAGCCCCAGAGAGGGGCTGCGGCTGTCCCCATCTGTTCTGCTCTGTGTCCTTCTGTCCTCAATTTGGCTGCTTTGCCTGGCGGTTAAGCCTTGTGCCCTGCTGCTGTGGGAAACCCACCTGCCACTAGCTCCTGGAACCCCCTCTCTCTCCACCAGTGCAGGACTTGCATGGAAGCAAGGTCCACACCTTCATGCAGAAACCACAGCAGACTTCGTTCAGCACCCAGGACCTTGGGGATGACAGCTTGCCCAGAGCCAGGCTGCCAGCCCCGCCCCTCCGCCTCCATCAGATGCTCAACAAACGGTTTCCAAGTAGGTAGGTACCCTGGGAGCTGCAGGTCAGATTGTTACAATTCCACTTAGCTTGATAGTTTCTTTCTATGTATATGTTTTGTGCTCTTTCTTTCTGCTTTAGGATGAATCAGACAGTAGTGCTCGGCTCTGTCTGCGTATGCGTGTTCATATACATACGGACCCGTTGAATGCTTGTTTCTTTTGCTGATTGGGTTCTATGACTATCTGCATTAGCCTGCAGTCCTGAGAGCCAGGCCGGGTAGAAGCCAGCCCTTGCTCCTGCACAGCACCTGCGCTTGGTCAGGTTCACCGTGGGGGTTTAGCAAGCCTTGTTGGACTAGATGGAAAAACATCAAGGGTCCCCAAACAATGCGGCCCAGGGCATGTGCATCCCTGGAGTTGGAGGAGGGTGAGCCCCTGTCTGTGCTCTCGAGTAGGTGGAGGTACCAGACCCCAGCTGGGAGCCTGGCACTTGGACTTGGAGTGCTTAGAGCCGGGCCTCACAGCTGGGGCTTTGCTGTCCCAGGACCCGGGACAGATGGCCCCTTGCCCTGGGGGCACCAGCCATGGCGACAGCGGCCCCCTGTGTCAGTGTGTGGAGCATTCATTGAGGGAGGTGGGCTGGCTGGACATCCTGACTTGGGGCAATCACATGGCTGTCCAAGGTCATGGACTTGTGGAAACTCAGACTCAATGCTCCAGCTCCCAACATCAGATTGGTGGCCAGTGTGTGCCTAGTCCCCCCCATTGAAAGATAACTCACTACCGCTTACAGCTGCTCACTCCATTTTGGGCCTGATTGTCAGAGGTGACACTGGTTCTTAAAACGGGGTTCAGTGGACACATCCTGTGTGATATGGGGGTACTGAGAGGGGACATTGTCCCTTCACACACAACTTATAAGACAAGCAGTAGAGTCCTAGCCGCCTTAGGGCATGCCAGAGAAGGTGATGGATGCTGAGGAGGGGGGGCCCAGGGGATAGGGCAGAAGAGGTGAGAACTGAGCAGGGACCGAGCAGGGATGTGCAGTGTGCACGTGTGCGTCAGTATGTGTGCACATGTGTATGTGTGTGTGCAGGCCTGTGTCCTGTCCTATGCAAGCATGTGCACATGTGTGTGTATCTCCCTTTGCTTTGCATGTGTGCATACATGAGGTCGCAGGAGCTGTTCCCGTGTGACAAAAAGTCATGCATCTGCGAGTGAACCCAGGGCCTTGAGGGGAGGAGTCTGCTGGGTCCACAGCTCTGTGCCCAGCTCTGCCCCCCACCGGATCCTCTTGGGGCTTCTCATCTGTCCGCACAGGGGACCTGCCTCCTCCTTCCCCCACAGGTTGTTGGAGATACCAGAATGTCATGTGTGGGGTGGTTCTCTGTCACAGAGAGGGACTGGACGTCCCCATCTTGCTGATCAGCCCTTGCTGGAGTGTCTGCACCTGGGCACACGCAGTCTCGTGTTGGCACAGTTGGTGTGCTGTGCTTCTCTCTCAGCCTCGGCCGGGACAGAAACCAGCCAGGGAATGCGTCTCACACCTCCACAGCTGCCTCCATCAGAGGAGCCTGAGGCCTGCCCAGGAACACGCCCAGGACCCCAGGCTGCACCTCCTGGGCCCGCCTCCCGTTGACATGTGGCCAGGTGCAGGGTAGGCTTTCCAGAAGCCACTGACTAAAGGACCTGGAGTCCTTTCCAGACATGTCTTGAAGGAGCCAGCGGCGAGTCTGATGGGTCCAAAGGTGCCTTCTCTGCTGGCCTGGCCCACTGGCCACCATGTTCAGCAAAATGCCTCTGTGGGAGCCCAGCTGGCTCTGTCCCCGGGCTGGGTCAGGGCAGTGGGTCAAACTCTTGAGGGGGCCCTCAGCAACTCTGGTGCCAGGCGGTGGCTCCAGCACCCTCCAGAAACCCATGAGGCCACTGAGAGCAGCCATAACGAGGATTACAGCTACCAGCTCCCGCCCCTTGTGGGCAGGTGGTCTACCTTTCCAGGTGGTACTGCACTGGAGCTCACACCTGGCTGGATCAAAAGAGAGGCCACCGCCCAGCTGCCCCCATCTCAGCCTGCACTGACAATGAGCCAAGGGACAGCATTAGGGACAGAATCGTGTCTCCTAAAAAGATGTTGACGTCCTAACCCTGGCACCTGTGGTTGTGACCTTACTTGGTGCTGTTTGCAGTTCCTAATGGCCTGTTCTTGCCCCCCACCCCCGCTCCCCCTACCAGGGTTTCCAGAGGTTTGATATCATAGACTCCAAGAGGGAGGTGCAGGTCCACACAGCAGCCCCGCCCGCGCTTGCCTCCTCTGCTCTTCCCTTGGAGAAGTGCCCAGACTGAGCCACTGGCCGCACCTGCCATGGTCAGAGGAGCCAGCTCCGTTTTCAGCTGGCTGCCTGACTTTTTCCTTTGCTGAGGCCCAGGCTCCAGGTGGGATGCCAGCCCGCTCGCTGTGTGCTTCCGATGGTCTGAGTGCACCGTCAGAGATACGTTCCTCAGGCTGGCTGTGCTGAGGCACCTCTGGACCCACCTGTCCTTGCTGTGAGTGAGTTTAAGTCTCCTTGCCCACTAGTGTGTGTAGGGGGGCAGAGGTGGGAGCCCTGGTGTCTCCGAGAGTCTTGGGAGGGCGTTCAGTGGCATGGGGCGTCATCACCGTGGGAGGACTGCCGAGACAGCCTTTCCAGAGGCATCTTGGAGGGGCTGGCTCACCGGTGCCCCAGGCAGAGTGACTGCCAGCTATGTCACGCGAACACGCCCTCCCTCGTGGTGGATCCTGGGGCAAAGGTGTTCCCGTCCCCTAGATGCCTCAAGGCTTGTCAAGGCACTCAACAGGAGGAACCAGTGCTGGGGCCAGGGCGGAGTTTGTCTTATTTCCCCGCAAACTCGTGAGCCTAAATCTGGGGGGCCCGGTGTTAGATGACCTCCCAGGGATTGGGGAGGCACGGCTCTGTGTGGCAGGTGTGCTGGCCCCTAATGGACGTGGGCAAGCAGGTGGACCCACCCGTTTGTTTTTGGCACCAGGTCCCTGTGCAAACTTGTGTTTCGCGAAAGAACAGGAGTCTTGCAAACCCTGGGCTGAGCGAAGACCACCACGACGCCCCTCTGCAGTGGGTCTTCATGGCCACCAGCCCGGCCACGCTCTGCTTGTCTGCCCTGCTGTCAAGTGCGCAGAGCTCAGGTCGTCGTCTCCTGCAGGATGCAGGGGTGAGATTTGCAGCCAGTTCTCGGGAGCCCTGGGGCTAATGAAGGGAGCCTGGCCAGGGCAGGGGGCTCTGTGCTCTGGGCATCTGGCCTTCAGGTGGGCTGGTCACCTGTCTCCTTCCTACAGAAAGGTCACAGGTACCCGGGGACCCAGAGGCACTTTCTTTTTTTTTTGTTTTGTTTTGTTTTGTTTTGTTTATTTATTTTTCCCCCAAAGCCCCAGTAGATAGTTGTAGGCCATAGCTACACATCCTTCTAGTTGCTGTATGTGGGACGCAGCCTCAGCATGGCCAGAGAAGCAGTGCGTCGGTGCGCGCCCGGGATCCGAACCCGGGCCGCCAGTAGCGGAGTGCGCGCACTTAACTGCTAAGCCACGGGGCCGGCCCCCCAGAGGCACTTTCTAGGCGGCAGGGTGTGTGTGGACTCCCTGTGCTGTTGTGTACTGTGCAAGGAAGGGCGTGGCCTTCAGTTGGGGACGCCCCAGGGCATAGGGGCCTGGGCCCCGTGGGCATAGACTGTCTGGCTGTGTGTCGTGGAGATCAGTGGCCAGGATTGTTGGTCCTTGCGTGTGCCAGGGTGAAGGGAACCCTGGCTTCTGGGAACTCCTGCCGAAGCGTGTGGCTCCGTGAGCCTGAGCCGCGTCGAGCCCCACATGCAGCCCCATGCGTGGCGGGAACCCTGGGCCGGCAGCGGCACAGCGGCTCTGGCCTTGGCCAACATGCTGATCTGTGGTGCGGCTGGGACAGGACATGAGGGGCTGGACTGGGCTGTGTCCCTGTGTGATCTGGGCCTCCCCGTCCTCACTGGGGCGGCCCCACTGGACGGGTTTCAGACATTTGCCTCCACCTCGGATTTCATCCAAAGTGAAAGGGAGGCTGTGGCACTGCAGGCTTCAGCCTGAGACATCCCCAGCCTGACACCGTGGGGTCTGCTGAGTTCCAGCTTGCACATGTCCCCCACACCATGCTGGGGTTCACTCTGATGCCCTCCTCTGGGCAGACTGTCCTGGACACTGGGTCACTGTGTGTCCCATGTGCCCTCACGTGGCCCCATCTGGCCTGGGCCTGCAGTGGAAGGGACGAGATTGAAGCCATTCGTGGATGCTATCCTGTGGCTCTTGGCCCTGTGGCCACGCTGAGGGGCCTGGAGGGGCCGAGCTCTGCAGGTGTCCCCAGTGGAGGCCTGTCTGGTGCTGGACGACTCTCGGATGCACCTGGCTCCCCCCTCCTCCTCGTGGGTCCCCACCTCAGCGAGGAACCCGCAGTGATGTAGTGGGTGCTGAAGCCTCCACAGGGTGAGACTTGGGAAACAGTCAGCCGGGCGTCATCTCCCCGAGGGTGGGCGGTAAGCAAGGGGTGCTGGTGAGGTCAGGACCTGCTGAGACAGCCCTGAAGCTGCCTCCAGGGCTTCCTGCCACCGAGGGTCATGACCGCGGTGAAGCCGCCTGGGTGTTTGAGAGCAGCACCTGTCCCGCTCCCCCAGGAGGTGTGGACAGGCCTAGCTGGTGGCCAGGTGGGGACACAGATGCTGACACCAGCCCTGCTCTGAGGGCTGAGGGCTCGAGGCCTGACTAGCGATGGGAGATGGGCCCACGTGGATGGCCCAGAACCACAGCCACTGAGTGTTCCCCACAGGATGTGCTGGTAGCTTTGGGGGGAGAAGGGACAACAGTCCTGGACCAGGGGAGGCATGGCTGGCCCTGGAGGAGGTCAGTGCTTAGGACTGCCGGGTGTAGGGGAGGCTCGCGGGGGGACAAACGTGCTGAGCTGGAGGATGGAGAGGAGATGGGGGCAGCATAGAGGGAGAGGGAAGCATCTGTACCTGGCGTCCGCAGCCCAGCTGGTCCCAGCACTGCCCCAACTGGCCAAGGCCACCCCGAGGCTTCCCCAGGTGCTGACAGACCCTGGTCCCTCTCCCTCATCAGTGAGGCCCCAGGAATGTGGCCTTGAGTCTACACTTGGGGGCCATGCGCCTGGCGGGCAGTCAGCCGGGCAGGCAGGAGGTGTGGCTCCCTGGGCACCAAGGTCCAGGGGTCCAGCTCCCCAGCCTCCTGCAGGAGGGGCCTCAGCCGCTGCACTGGCCTTCCTGTCCTGTCAGCCCTGGGGTAAGCTAAGGCTGGACATGGACGGCTCCCCCAGGACATGCTGTGTCACAGGCCTCCTTCCAGAAGGCGATGGAAAGGACAGGCCGGCCCGCGGCTCTGCTGGTTTCTGAAACCTGGCGTCTGCAGCCAGTGGGGTCAGAGAGCTCAGAGGGGAGGTGGGGCCAGTGGCTCCTAACGAAGGTGTCTGGGGTTGACTGCTTCTAAAGGGGGTCACCAGCCCAGATCACAGCTCCCCTCTTGAGTGACTGCTTGTGGACACTTCTGCTTGCCTGGCCCTGCTGGGGCTTTAAGCTCAGGAGGCCGGGCTTCTCCTCAGAGGAATGGTCCAGAACACAGCCCTGCCTGGGGAAGCAGCCTGGTGACAGGAGAGAGCACGGCAGGAGCATGACTCGCTGACCAGCCACGAGGACATTGGCCAGTGGATGTTTCTTGTTGGCTGTTAAAGGCCCGCTGTGACATGGGAACAGCAGGGGCCAGTGGCACTGATGGTGGCCCAGAGTACCATTCCTGGGTGGATGTTTCAGAGGAAGGCCGGGTGCTAAGTTCTCAACAGCTCCTTGTGACCCTCCAGCAGCCGAGTGAGGCTTGGGGGCCAAGGGCATAGGCTGGGGCACTAGGCAGCCTGCCGGGGAGGCTGTGGAGCACCCAGCAGAGGAGAGAGGGGCTGCCACACAAGGAACGTAACAGGGGCCGCAGGGCTTCACCCTGAAGACATCCCGAAGACCACCCCAAAGGCCACCTCTGGGTCCCAGAACCGGCCCCATTCAGACCTGCTTGGCCAAGGGGAGCCCGGGAAGTGCCTAGCCTGCCGGCCTCAGGTGGACCCCATCTCGGGACAAGGAAGGAGGTGAAAGCTACCATCGCCCAGCAAACCTTCACCGAGGTTTGTCACAAGGAACCGGGTGTGGTTCAAGAAATAGGATGTGCTGGGGCCGGCCCGGTGGCGCAGCTGTTAAGTGCACGTGCTCCACTGCAGCAGCCCCAGGGTTCGCAGGGTCAGATCCCGGGCACGCACTGACGCACCACTTGTCAAGCCATGCTGTGGCAGCGTCCCATACAGAGTGGAGGAAGATGGGCACGGATGTTAGCCCAGGGGCAGTCTTCCTCGGCAAAAAGAGGAGGATTGGCATGGATGTTTGCTCAGGGCTGGTCTTCCTCACACACACACACAAAAGAAATAGGATGTGCTCTGGGAGAGGGAGAAGCAGGCTGGTGAGTGAGAGCCACAGGCTGACAGAGGCCACGCCGGCAGGGCCTGGGCAGCTCAGCTCTTCAGGGCCCGGAACATCGAGGGCAGGACGGCTGCCCGCCTCGCCCTTCCCGGCCCCTGCGTCCTCCTCACGGGTGACCCTGAAGCCAGCTGCGCCCTGAGCCGTGGCTGCTGGGGGGACACACACCTGCAGACCTCACCAGGAGCTGTGGGGACTGCGTACCAGCCCTCCACTCACAGAATGTAACCCGCTGGTCAAGGCTGCTGTAGATGCTTTGAAATGTTTTATTTAAATTTTTTTAAAAGACAGCAATAATTTATGCCACGAACCGAACGAGTACTGATGAGTGCTTTCTGGCCGGACCCACCACTGCCCAGGTCCCCCACCCAGGCCCCCGAGCTCTGCCACTGCTGGGGCTGGCCCTGCCTGAGGAGGGACGTGGTCAGCTTTGGCAAGGTGACAGTGGGGCCGAGGCCAAGACCCCGGGCAGGAGGCCTCTGCACTGCCCAAGAGGCCCTGGAGCAGACCCAGCCACTGCCGCCAAGTGGCCGGGGGCTTTGGGATTTCCTCTTGGTCATTATTAAAGGGAAACCGACAGGCTGACCAGAGGAACCCTGAAGAACAGTGCGGTGACCTGGGGATGCGGCCACCTCCATCCTGTGCGTAGGGGAAGCCCTGCGGCTCATCCTGGCTGCAGCGTTTGCCCTGTCTCTCCTTCCCTCTCCTGCAACAATCCCACCACTGCATTTTTGATTGTTTTTTTAAAAAATATAATTTTCTAAATGTTCCATAAAAATACTATTGTTCCTAGTCAAACACAGACATTGCAATAGGAAGAGTACTGCTCTGTCTTTGCTCTATAAAACGTGAAAAGGCCATCACACCCGATAACGTAGAAAAGTGCCAGGGTCTCCAGGTATCACAAAGCCAGTACCAAGGGCACAGGCTGAGGCGCCGCTGGAGGCCGGGGGTTGGCCGGGCTCCCTCCAGCGCCTCCCTGCTCAGCAGCGGGGCCTCCCCACATGGGAGGACGTCATGGCTTTGAGACAGACAGCCGACTGCTCTCAGTCCCAATGGGCTGGCACTGCGAGGGCCGCCTACTTGGCCTGAAGCACCGAAGAACCTAGTGACGCTCGGCCAGGAGCACAGGCGGCCGTCCTCTGATGGAGAGCAGACGGTGGTCTCTTCCAGCCTCTGGCAGGCTCAGGGACCCCTCCTCCTGCAATGACAGAGGCTCCACCTGGCCCCCGAGGCGCGCTCCCGTGCAGGCGCTGGGCCACACAGAGCCAGCACAGCCTTGAGGCGGGAGGGCTCAGTCCCAGTGACGGGCTACGCCTTCAGTTCTCGGAGAGAGACAGGGCCAGGGCGGCCTGGAAGGCAGCTTCCTCATCGATGCTGTAGTCCTGGAAGACAGAAGTGGAGCGGGCTGGGGGCCACGAGGGCCAGACGAGCTGGCTGTGCTGGTGGCCTCTCAGAGCCACCTCCTCTGTCCGGTCACCCTAAACAGACCAGCGCTGTCGCTTCTAGTCTCCCCACCTCCCTTCAGCACGACCCAGGTCACAACCTGGGGCCCTGGGATCCCAGGGTCCCACAGCGACTGCTCTGTGGGATGTTAAAGTGCTGCGCATGTAGGGCCGACATCTGGCTTCTCCCAAGGTCTTTACTCCCCGACAGCAGCATGGGCCGTGCAGCATGTCCCCAGCAGACAGCTCGCCCAGTGACCGAAGCTGAGCGGGTCCGTGAGGACAGGCGAGACGAGAGCTGTTCTCTCACCTTAGCCCGCAAGAAGGGGGTTCTGAGATGAGCAGAGAAGCCAGGATCTCCATGGCCTCCACAATGAGGACCCGGGCAGACAGCAGTGTGTCCACCAGGCCTGGTGCCCAGAGGCTGGAGGCTAGAGGGGGACTGGCAGGGGGACAGGAAGGACAGGGTGGGAGGGAGGGGCTGACCTACTGCAGGTGGAGAGGGAAGGAGCTGAAGGTTTCTCCAGGTGATGAGAGTCCTTCTAGCTCATCTCCAACAGGCACCTAGAGGGAGCCTGTCACCCACTAAAGGCACTCTCTATTCCAAAGCCACCATGCAGGGCTGGGGACATGATGCCCCTGCCGTGGCCGCCGTAGCTGTGGCCGCCTCTCCCAGAGAAGGGCCCCACGTGAAGAGAGTTTGCTGCCCGGTGGTGAGGGACCGCACAGAACACAGGGGCCCTCACAGGACTGCTCTGCGCAGACCCAAGGTCCCGAGGCCCCTAGTGTCCATGTGGACCTGACGGGCATCAGTGCCCCACCACAGGTGGCTCCCATAGAAGCGGGGGTACCTCTGTGTCCAGCCTCCTTGCAGCTGTTGGGGCTGAGGCTGGTTACAGGTGTGGGGGGGGACACTCACCACGAAGGTGTCGTAGGAGAACTTGTGCCTGTGGAGCAGGTGCTGCAGGAAGTTGGCGCTCCTGTAGCCGGGGTCGCCCCAGGGCATCGCCGAGCAGATGGGGCACACCTGCAACAGGGGTGCCAGGTGAGCTGTGCTCGGGGCGGGGAGCAAGCCCCCACCCTGGGGTCCCAGAAGGGCCACTTGAGCGCAGACAGTGGGGCTTGGGCACGCCTTGACACGGGGGTAGGCTTCCCGGCGGGCGCGAGCGCTTACCACGCGGTTGGGGTCACTGCGGTGGTTGTCCACGCAGTGCTTCACCAGCTCCTGCTGGTCCAGGTTGCGGGCACCGCAGTAAGGGCAGGTGAAGGTGGACCTGTTGGGGATGGCGCTAGGGGGACGGGGGGTGGGGTGAGCAGCAGCTGGCTGGGCCCTGCCCACCTTCCTGCAGCCTGGCCTCGCCCCCGAGCCCGGGTGTGCCCTGCCCTCCCCTCTGTGGGCTCTGGGCCGTGGGCAGGAAGGAGGCCCAGCCGAAGTCCCGAGGACCACGGCCGCCATGGGTCCTCTGCCTTTCCACCTGCACACCCCACTGTGACCGCTCTAGAGCGCTGCTCACCTCCTTCCCCACGTGGCTGTGCAAACAGGGGGAGGACCACCCTTCCGCTGCCCGCCCTGAGAGAAGGTGTCTGCCCAGCCCCAGCCTTTCTGGGGACCACGCTCCCTACTGGGAGGTGACGCTGGGGCCCTCCTCAGGGTCCCCTTCCTGCAGGGCGGCGAGAACCTCCAAAAGGGGACTTCAGCGTGGAGCTGCGCTGCCCCCACCCAGCGATGCAGGCCAGGAGCTGCCCCACGAGGGACAGGGACCCTGAGCACCCCCAGCAGGGCAGCCTACCTGGGGATGGGCTGCGACGTGGGCACCACGGGGACGAACTTGGGACAGTTGGCCATCTGCTCCTGGACCTTCATGCAGGAGGAGATGTGTACCCTCATCTTGGCCAGCGTCACCTAGGAAGAGAGAGGTAGGGGGCGGGGGTCAGTGGGGGCCTCAGGCTGCAGAGGACGAGGGAACAACCAGCAGGCAGGGCGAGTCCCTGGAGTCCTCTCTGAGGACGCGTGTCCTTGCTGGAAAAGAGATGCCAAAGGAAGGAGACACAGGCCGGGACCCCAGAGACGTGCTGCCGAGCTACACCCAGCAGCAGGTGCTCACGGCTTCAAGCTGCATCCGCGCAGGGGGCAGGCATCCAGCCACCAGCCACTGGACGGGAGCAGGCCCTAGCGGGGCCCTCAGGGAGCTGCAGAAGGGCAGGGGCAGTCCCTGAAGGAACAGGAAGGGCGTTTATTCAGGAAAAGAAAACCCTCATGACGGGAACCAACAGACAAAATTCTCTTAGACAGTTGACAAGACTCCTTACCAAAAGATACCAAACCAAACCCAACCCAGCAAAATCTTCTTCTCGGCGGCCTGAGTCACGAGTTCTGGCCAAGCAGGGAACCTGGCTCAGAACAGGGTGGGGGGAGGGGAGCACTGACTCCCGAGTTGGGGCATGGGGACCCTCGGTCGGGTGCAGGTGAATGACTAGAAGGAGGAGGAGGCATGGTCAACCCTCCCTGGGGAGTGGACGCCACCAATCCTGCCATGTCGCCCATGCCAAGAGGCTGGGGGTCAACATTTCACAAATAGCAAAGCAGTTCACAGAACTGAAGAAGCGGCGAGGGAGGGCAGGTGAGGGACAGCTGCTCCGTGAGCGCGTGGGGCCCCGTCCCCAGGGCCAAGGTCCACCCAGGCATAGGGGGTAACAGGAGAAGGTCGTTCTGAGAGCATTCTGGCTCCTAGCACCACCCAGGGCTGGTGGACACCAGGAGAGGCATACCACGTGGCCCTGTATGCGTGGACAGAACTGAAACTGCTGCAGCAAAGGGCAGCCTCACATGTGAAACTCCAGGACTCTGGTCTGTTCTCTGGGGGACAAAGGCTGCCGAGGAGGGGGGGCACGCCAGCTTGCAGGAGGCCATAGCAGCCCCCTCGCCGAGGACCTCAGGGCAGCCCCTGGACATTCAGACCTTTGACCTTTAGGACAAAGCAACCAGGGGCTGCTTCCTACGGTGCAAAGTTGGTAGAACTTGTTAACCTGAGAGACGGCAAAGTCTGACAGTGGAAATTTAAAATCAGCTCCTGGTGCTGGGGCCTCCCCACCCCTCACGGTGGGTGTGGGGGCGCTGGTGGGCGGGCTCTGGGGGAGGATGGAAACAGCAACCCGGGGTGGATGACAGAGGTGCCACACACCACCATGAGCTATGGGTGCCCAGCACGCAAGATGCTCTCCAAGCTGCCTGCGGTGTTCACCCCACCACCATCATGGCTCTTCCCCAGCGCCATGGCCTGCAGGGTGCGGGTCACTGGGGTGTCGAGGCTGCATCTGGGGTGGGTTTCAGCTCAGCCCCTTTGTCTCTGCATCGGCCCCAACACACACGAGCAACCCACAGCCCAGGCCAGGCAGTGGGGTGGGGGAATGCAACGGAGGTGAGGGACCCGCAGCCACCGGAAGTGAGCGGTGTGGTGGGGGAGGGGCCTGAGCAGAGCTGCAGGTCCCCACAGGAAATGGAAGCAGCTAGTGCTCAGTTCCTCTGCCGGAGAGCGGAACTGGGCCTGAGGCTGCCTGTCAGAGCCCCCGCCCGGCCCAGGGCAGCCCCTGGGGGTGGGGTACCTTCTTATTGCAGCCCCGACAGGGCGCCTTGTAGGACGAAAGCTGCTTCTCCACGTGGGCGGCCTTGTCCACCTTCTTAGGGTCGAAGGGCAGGCGGCAGAGCGGGCAGAGGGGGGACGGCACCTGCAGACACGGCTGGAGACACTCCCCACAGAACCTGCGGCGGGGGGGAACATGGGCCTGAGGGCCGCTGGCCACCTGGGCCTCGCTGGCCCTCCTCTCACTCTGGCACATGTGGCCAGCTCCCCAATGCTGTCAACAGTGGGCTGCTGGTGATGGTCACTTCTGTGCCTGACTCCCTCTGGCTGGATGGGCACCATCTGGCTAAAAGATGAGCCAGGTCCCCTCCCCGCTGTGGCTCTCCAGGACTTGTGCCGGCCCGCAGCTCTGGTCCCAGCGAGGGCTCTAGCTGTAGTAGGAGGCCTGTCTCACCACCAGGCAGTGATGACAACACTTCAGGGGGCTCAGGGGACGCAGGGACAGCACAGGGGGACCCTGGAGACCCTCCATCCTCTGTGCCCTGAGGAGTAAAATCACTAACCATGGCGGGAGAGGAACCGTAGGCCTGGGGCCCAGGACTTGTGGGACAGGGCAGGGCCAAAGCTGGCAGGTGAGTGTTACCAGCCTTGAGACAGTGCCCCCTCCCCAGGGAGGAAGGGCTCCGGCTAGGCCTGAGCAGAGGCTCGGTGACAGAAGGGGCTGTGCTCAGGCTCCTGATTGCTGAGCAGGGACAATGACAGCCCTGGGCATGCACCCAGCACCTGAAGCTTCTTGCAGTCCTGAGCTCTTAGAAGTGTTCCTCAAGATGCCGAGTCACGAGGCCGGCCAGATACAGGTCCTAGCGGTCCTGGGTGTGCTCGGCCCCAGCAGCGACATGGGGCTGTATTTACAACCTCCCCCCATGCTGCAGAAGCACGCCCATCACCCAGGCGGGAGGAAAGTCAGTCAGCGGGGGACACCGGGCTCCAGAACTCCCAGCGGGGAGTAAAAGGGAGGAGGAGCTTGACCGCAGGACCACCTTGCTTCAGCTTTGTAGGAAGTGCCGTGGGGACTACTCAGCTGCGACACAGGACCAGGAACGTGGAGACACTGAAACGGAGCCTCCACAGCCCCAGAAGAGCAAGCCTCAGCCCAGGAGGGGGACCAGGCCCAGACCAACAAGAAAGGTGGCAACTTTGCAGACTGCAAGAAATCTGCAAGAAATCAGGGTGCATACAATTTGACTCCCACCTGTGCATCAAACAAGCTGGGCTGTGGGTGGGGACAGGAGCTGTAGGGGACACAGGGGACATGGGAATGTTCCTGAGTGCACAGATGACTCAGCCCAAGTTAAGGGGTCAGCGTTCTCTGCGCCATCAGGAGATTTTCACCTCCTTCTCAGGAGAATGCAGCCGAGGGCCATCTGGAGTCCCTCCTGCTAGGCCTCCTCCTACACACTGGCTTCCAGTGCAGCCACCACCTGGCTTGTCACCACCGGTGTTAACGTTTGGACAGAAAGAAGGCCCAGCTCAGCCTGAGGCCTGACGTCCATCAGAAAGCGCAGAATTCCGACAACTTCTTCCTGCAGCGTAAGGAGGTCGGCCCGCTTGTCACTCACCTCCCCCAGTGAAGGCTCACCAGGGACTGCTGGCAGGTGTGCAAAGGAGACACCCACGCACCCACCCCTGCAGAACCTGGCGCTCCGGTGAGTTCTCCAGGGCTGCCCCTCTCACTGGCCCCAGGACCTTATTAGCCAAACGGCCAGGGGAGGCCTCTGACTTCACCCTGTCACTGGAAGAAAGTGCCGGTTTCCTCTGTCACTAGAGGAAACCACAGTCCCTGAGGAGCCGGAGGCAGAACCAGGTGTTCACGTAGTGGCCCAGCTTGTGGCCTAGTTTCCAGCATCATGGCCGTGGTGTACTGAAACCGCAGTAGGTAAGCAGTGCCCGCTCCTCCAACAGGAGGTTCCTGCCAGTGTCTGCTGAGGGGCTGGTGCCGAGCAGCTTCTCAGCTGAAGGAGGCAGCCGAGGCATCTGCCCTCCAATGCCAGGTCCGTAGGCACAGCTGGAGCAGCTAGACGGCTGCTGCACGGACTCTAGGCTACAGCGGCACCACCGATGTGTCTCACTGCTGTCCAGGTCTCCTGCACACGCAGGTGTGCCAGGACAGGCCAATGTTTCAGAGAAAGGCAAGCAGGCCAGGCCCTGGGCACCCGGAGCTGTCCCGAGAAGTGGAGGCCGACTTCCAAAGCCTTTTCCGGGTGGTCTCTCAATCGCTCATGTCCTGGCCCAGCTGACTCGGTTCACCCACACACAGACCCACATAAGCCGCCTGCGCCTGACCGAGAGGCCTGTGCTCTCAGACGGCCGAGCAGGAAGTGACAGAAGTTCCTGAGGCCAGAGAAGCCAGCTCATTGGCCTGGGTGACGCCGGGCAGGGGGCAGTAAAGGCTAAGCGGTCCCCAGGGTCTCTGTGGTCACTGCTGCAAGTGCGCTAGGTGGTGAGGCAGCTGAAGCAGCAGAGGAGTGGCGAAGAGGCCAGCCAGGGCCTGACCGCCTGAGCCCAGACACTGGCTTTGCTGTCACACTCAGGAACTTGCCTCAGCCTCTCTGTGTCTCCTTCTCCCTTTACTAAAGGAATAGTGATGGTACCTGCCTCACACGGCCGTGGCACACAAGCGGTACTCAGAAACCGTCTATTTTATCATTCCCTACACTTCTCCTTAAACACAGGCATTTTAATTTTTCCATGACCTCTGTTCATTAATAAACTGCATGTGGAATACTTAGCTGGAGAGACAAATGTGACAACACGGACTAGACAGAATGAAAGAAAAGGTATAGAGGCCAGAGGCAGCCTAGGGCTGACCCTTGACCCAAACACACACAAGCCCTACAGGGAGGGTCCATCAGAGGGCTAGACACAGCCAGACAGCTCCTGTTCCGGACGTGGCTCACTCCCGAGGATGTCCCCTGAAGCCCCTGGGGGGTTCCTGGGAGCTCTCCCACAAGCTCCACTCAGAGGCCTCCTGCCCCTGGGCTCCTGCTTGAAAACCCTCCCCATGACCCCCCTTCTTCTGTCCGGGTGCTGGAGCAGGGTACCTGCCCCAAACAGGGCTGCTCTCACCATCAGAAAATCTATTTTGTGGAAAGAAACTGCTGACAGTCAGGCAGCCGTGGAAGAGAAATAACCAGACCATCAGCAAACTTTTTTAAAGGAAAGGTGTGAGTCTTTGAATCTGTGCTCATTTGCACATGTGCCTTCACAACACTGGACAAGGGACTTGGGGAAAGGAAGAGGCAGAGTCAGAACAGCCAGGAAAACAAGCCAGCAGGGAGGTCTTTTCAAGGCAGAAACTACAGAACAGGCTCTTGCAGCATCAGCCTTATGACTAGGAGACAGATCAGATTCTGCCAAGGAAAGCATGGGGGAGGGGTGTATAGGAAGTAGTGCTTTCACAACAGTTCTGTGCTCTGAAAACCACATTTTAAGAGAAGACTTATTTGGGGAAAAAAAGAAAATACAGATTTGTGCAGACCAAGAGAATGGAAACGCTGCAGCCCAGGGCTGGGTGAGGGTTGGTGTCAACGGGACACCATCAAAAGCCTAGGAAAGGCTTTCTAAAATTAGGCCCAGGACAAGCCTTACAGGTCTCTCAGTGAGGGACTGGAAGATGCAGAACACACCTTAAAACACCCACTAGTACATGCCTACAAGAAGGAGGTCCTGCTGAGGCCGCCCTGCCAAAACATCAAGCAGCAAGAAAACGTGAGGCCTAGCACCCTTCAGGACAAGTGGGCAGTGCTGTCCTGGTATGGGCCGGCGCCTGTGCTGCCCGACATGGGAGAAAGTAAAGTGCAGGCTTCCTGAATCCTGATGCTGTCCCTGCCACCTCCCTGGGTGACAACCGCCACACACCTACCCAGCAGTTCCACCTCCCTCTGTATCAGGAGCCTCCCAAGTCAGCTGCCTTTGTTTGCAAAACGTTCTGTGGCCTCCTACCAGCCCTGGTGAACCTCTGGCCCATCTCCTTGGAGTGAGAGCCCCACCTCCTCAGCAGCTCCGCTGGCCGCCAAGCCCTCCTGCCCCCTCTCCTCACCCTGCTAATTTCACTCTGAGCTGTATTATTCAGACTTGGGAGAGTTGGAGAGCAGACACTCTGATCTCGGCTCCCTCCCAACCAGGCTGGCAGCTCTGAGAAGATTTGAGTACAGCTCTCAGCTGGGAAGAGAGCCACATCCTCAGGTTTCTGTTCCTAAAACACCCCAGTAGGCCCTGGTGCAGCTGGGAACCCTAGCAAGGTGCTTGGCGTCTGGTCCCCTGAGGGCCAGCCTGCCTAGCTGCTCGGTGACCCATGTGACCCAAGTTCTCCATCAAAAGAAAACAGCACCAGATCCAAACACGCCCCTCTCCTATCTTTAGGGAACTCCTCTCCTTTGCAGCCGAGACAAGCAGACAGCCGGTCTGAACCAGAGTTGACAGCAAAAGCCACAAGGCATTTATTTACAACTCCCCATCCGAGTCTCCACGGGACCGAATCAAAGGCGACTGGCGAAAAGGTCACGCCTGCTTCCCTCTGAATACCCGGGGAGGCCCGGGGACCCCGAGGCCCGGCAGGCAGGTCGCCCCCGTGTCCCGACGGGGTCGTCGGTCGGGGCCTCGGGCTGGTGAGAGGGGCCTGGGCTGAGGCTGGTGAACGCGCCCAGAGGGCAGGGGCTGCCTATGCAGGGAGCCCCGCGCCCCGGGCCACCGCGTCCTCTGCGCGCCGACGCTGCACCGGGCGGCCGCCGACCCCTCCCTTCCCGGAGGCCGGCGCACTCACGTGTGGCCGCAGCTGCCGATGGCCACCGGCCGGTGGTAGACCTCCAAGCAGATGGGGCAGCTGAACTGAGCCTCCAAGCCGCTGTCGCCGCCCGCCGGCCCGCCCGGCGGCTGCCGTTGCTGAGCCGAGGCCACCAGGCTGCGGAACATCGCCATCCCAGGGCCAGGCCCGCTGCCACCGCCTCCACCGCCGCCCCTGTCCCAGCCCGGCCCGGCCCGGCCCGGCCCAGCCCGCGCGTCACGGCTTCGCTGACGTTGTTAGGACGCGCCCCGCCCGCGACCCGCGCGATACGGCGGCGGCTGCGCCGCGTGACGTCTTTAGGGCGCGCCCCGCCTCCGGCCCGCGCGTCACTGCCGCGACGGCGCTGCGGTGACGTTTCCAGGGCGCGTCCTGCCGCCGCCTCTGGGGTCTACAGCGTGATTCGGCGCAGACATGTGCCAAGTGGGCGAGGACTACGCGGACCCTGCGTCCGACGGTCCCCCGGCACCGCGACCTGGGTAAGAGCTGGGCGGCCACACCCGCCCCTTCTCTGCCCGACGCTCCCGGCCCACGCATTGCTGTCAATCCCGGGCGCCGCTCTGCGGGAAGCCCGGCGACTGTCGAGGCCGGGGCCCTGGAGTCCTGGGGTCCCCGGGGAGGAGGGGCGCAGGACCTTGCTCCGCAACTCCCTAGGCGTGCCTGTCAAGCTGGTGGTGAACACCCCAGGAAGGGACTCGCACTGCTCGCTCGCACCTCTAGTTGTTGAAGCCCGTGGGGATGGCTCCGCGGCTGACCAAGCTGTCCTTACTCGAAGAGGAGGTTGGCCTCCCTGTGGCTTCCACCCACTGGCTCCGTTTCCCTCCAGGCGACACAGAGCAAGTTGTCTCTCCTCTCGTCCAGCCCTTGAGAGACTGAGAGGCCGTCTTTATGTGCCCCTGAGCCGACTTTAACAGACAAAAATCCCCCCAGGACCTTTGTCTTTCTTCAAATTGGTAGTTTGGATAAGACAAAAACCCTGATTTGTGTGTGTACAGCCCCCCGTTTGACCTCTCTTGTTCACCAGCTTAGGGTGAGAAGCAGGACGCCAGTCAGCCCAAAGCCTGCTGGGAGGGGGTGTGTAATCTGTGTTCTTGTTCTCTCTTCCCCCCATGTCTCCAAAGCCGTGAGCAGAAGTGTGTGAAGTGCAAGGAAGGCCTCCCTGTCGTGGTGATCCGAGCAGGAGATGCCTTCTGCAGGTGAGGCCTAGAGGTGGGGAGAAGACCCTGCAAATACGATCTCACTCAGCAGCGAGGATCACCCCCATTTATGTGGCTTTAACTCTTGCTTTTAAAAGCATTTAATTACTTTATTTCTGCTTCTAATGTTGCTCCTGGAGACCCTGGTGTGTGTGTGGAGAGTGTTGGTTTCCTCCATGGGTACCATTCTCCTATCCATCCGTGGATCAGGTGGCAGGAAGGTATCGGATAGAGCTTGTGGGGAGAGCTTGAAGTGAGAGTGGGGTCAGGCGTACATGAGAAGAGCATTTTGGGGCAGTTGGAACACATCTAGGGCAGATCAGAGCATCCTGGGATCCTGGGCAGGTGCTCTGGGTGATGGCGTGTTTTACTTGTGAGGGGTAGAGGGATGGAAGGAGAGCTCTAGCTTTCCCCCAGCTTTGGGAGGCCTTCAGACAGGAGCAGAGGCTTATTCCCAGAGGGGCCTGGACACGAGCCTGTTCCATTTAACTGAAGCTGTCTTTTGGCCCTGTCGCATTGCCCTTGAATCATAAGTCTCCCAGTGTCTGGTCACATTCCCTGGACTTGTAGCTCCATGAGGGCTGAGTCCATGTCCCATTTTATCCCTGTTAATTCCTGGTGACGTTGAATGCTTTGTATAACAAACGAACGTTTGTTGAATGAGTGACTGGCTCACACTTTTAAACAGGTTTCCGAGAGTTGTGGATTCTGCTGTGTAAAATGTTCCAAGAGGGAAACTAAAGGGACTGACTTGTTTTCTCAAAACCTTCTCATCCCTGCCTGTCTCTCGGGAGTCTGGTAGGTTTGGCACATGCCCAGTAGAATGAGCTGTGTGCCACCAGGAGATACACTCTAGGCAAGGAAGCCACTGCTTTAACCACTTAGAGCGTCTGAAAGTGACGATTGCCCCACTCTGCCTGGAGACTCTGATTAAGAGCATCTGCGGTGACTCCAGGCGAGGCCGACAGGGCTCCTTCTGGCCCAGAGCTCCCTTCCTGTGCTTGTTGGTTCCCAGAAAAGGTGGGAAGCCAGCTTTCCAGATTGTGGGTTTTGGCAATCTGGGTTTTGAGCAAATTTCCTCAGTGATTGTGAGGATCAGCACCTGTGGGCAACCGTGGCCTGGCCCCGAGGGAGGGTGTGCGTCTGTGTGTGCTCCGGGAGCCTCACCACACCCCGACCTTCCTGGGAGTCACTTCCCGTGGCTGGTCACCTGGGGTCCCTGGAGCCTTGGCATTTTGCTCTTTTTTTTTTTTTTTTTTTTTTTTTTTTTTAAAGATTTTATTTATTCAGTTTTTCCCCCCAAAGCCCCAGTAGATAGTTGTATGTCATAGGTTCACATCCTTCTAGTTGCTGTACGTGGGACTCGGCCTCGCGTTGGACAGAGAAGTGGTGCCTCGGGGCGCTCCCGGGATCCGAACCCGGGCCGCCAGCATCAGAGCGCGCGCACCCAACCGCCAAGCCACGGAGCCGGCCCAGTTGGCATTTTGCTCTTAAACAGTGAGTTGACTTATCGTCTGCAAAGGGCCATGGGGTATTTTGTTGGCCCCTCCTAACAGGTGCCTCTTCAGTGTTGGGGGGACTGCTGTGGACACCAGTGTGTCTGAATAGGAAGGAGGAGCTAGAGTAGGGGCTAGGGCAGCTCTCCTGGGGCAGCATTGCTCTGCTGCTCTGCTCCGGGCACTGTTCTCCACCCTGACTGCCTGCTGGGGTTGCCAGGGGGGCTTTTAAATGCAGATGCCTGGGCCTCACCCCGATACATACTGACATAGTTGGCCTGAGTGATTCAAATGTGCAGCCAAGGTTAAGAACCTCTGACCTAGTGAGCCCAAGGACCAGCTGGAAGGTTTATCAAGAACTCAGGGGCCGGCCCCGTGGCTTAGCGGTTAAGTGCGCGCTCCGCTGCTGGTGGCCCGGGTTCGGATCCCGGGCGCACACCGATGCACCGCTTCTCCAGCCATGCTGAGGCCGCATCCCACGTACAGCAACTAGAAGGATGTGCAGCTATGACATACAACTATCTACTGGGGCTTTGGAGGAAAATAAATAAATAAATAAAATTATTAAAAAAAAAAAAAAGAACTCAGATTCCCAAGACCCACCCTGGAAGCTCTGATTCTTTGGGTTTGGGGAAGAGCCCAGGACTCTGCATTTGCACGAGCCTCCTGAGCAGTTTTGGTCCAGGTGGTCTCAGCGCACTAGAGAGAAGCCACAGTGGGGCTTCAGGACGCTGGGCACGCTCTGCAGCCTGCTCAGTGCTTCCCCCTGCACCCTAAGAGCTGGTGTTTCTCCACGTGGGGCACTTGGAAGGGGTCATCAACTCTGCTTAGGGGAGAGCTGGGGTGGCCTCACCCTGCACATGCCTGTGTCCATCTGTTCCACCAGCTTGGTCCTTCCTGAGCACCTGTGGGTGCAGGTGGCCCCTGGGCTATGGGCCCCTCAGGCATTGGTTCATACTGGTAAGGACTGAGGTGGAGGGACCCAGGCAGGCCTCCCTGTGCAGCGTGAGGCTCATCTTGGGGCAGCCACAGGTCTCCGGTCTCTGGGTGGAGCCTCAATGTCACGATGCTGCTTTTAAAGATGGAAGTTGCTAACAGAAGGAAACGTAACCCAGTGGGGCCTTAGGCTGCTGCCCTGTGAGGCAGGTGTGAGCAGCTTGCCCGTCTCTGCATGGAGAGTAGACGGCCTAGGCTGTGTTGTCACAGCTGCTGGGGGTCTGTGTTGCAGGGACTGTTTCAAGGCATTTTACATCCACAAGTTCAGAGCTGTGCTTGGGAAGAACCGGCTGATCTTTCCGGGTGAGAAGGTAGAGCGTGGGTGACTCCTGTGGAATCCCCTGGGCCCTGGCTCTCGGCCCCTGCTGCCCCTCCCGCAGCTGGCCTGTTCCAGCTGCACCCACCAGCCCCTCCTGCTGTTCTTCACCCGGGCTCTGAGGGTGGGCTCACATCCAGGGGCATCCCTGGGGGGTGGGTACGCTCATGTTGGAGATGTGCCTCCAGTGATGTCCCTTCTCCCCCAGGTGCTCCTGGCATGGTCTGGGGGACCTTCGTCCAGCTCCATGGTCTGGCAGGTCCTTGAGGTGCGTCCCCACACCATCCTCTGGGGCCCAGGCTACGGCCCAGCCGAGCTCCAGGGTAGAGATCCAGGGTAGAGGGCTGGCACTGAGGGGCTCTTGCTTGGGGCTAGAGAGAATGGCCCACTTCCCAGCTGAGATGCCCAGAGGGTTCTCAGATGTGCATACGAGAGGCTCACAAACCAGAAGCTGCATCTGGAGTACCCAGCTGTGTCCCCTTTTAGCGTTCTGTCCATTTGCTCAGCTATGAAGAAACACAGTCACTAGAAAACAGGTGTCACGCCATAGCAGAACCACTTGAGGTGTCTCAGAGGCCATGGGCCTCCCCCTGGTCTTGGGAGTGTGTCTGGAACAAGACAGTGAAATATGAGCAGTTGCATTGGTTGACCCAAAAGGGGCCTGGCCCCGACTGGAGTTGCTTCCTTAAGTTTAAGGGGAGACCAGAACGAGCAAGGGGGCTGCCAGGTGCAGTGAAGGGAGTGGTGGTGTTGGTGGAGAGGGCAGCGTGCGGCGCGGTGGGGAGGGCAGAGTGAAGGTGAGTGGGTTCAGGTCACAGAGGCTAAGTGTGGGGCCTGTGTTCTGGGCGTGTCAGCAGGCCCAGCTCCAAGTATCGGAGGCAGGCTTCTCCCAGTGGCACTGGGGCGCCTTGGAGGCCTTGACCTGGGGGTGGGACACACACGCACCCTCTGCACTCCCTGTGAGGGGCACAGACTGGAGGAGCTGGGGAGGAGGCTGCAGCCATAAGGGTACCTGTAGCAGGGGTGCAAGAGGCGGCCTAGGGCTCCAGGGGAGGCTTCTCTGGTTGGTTTTCTGTGCTCAACTCACGGTCCCCTAAACCTGGCCAGACGGCGTGAGATGAGTGCCTGCTCCCCTGGTGAATGGTCCAGCACCTGGCACTGCTCTTCCCTGTGACCAGCGATGCCTCCCTTTTTTCCCGTTGTCCTGTTCCATTCTGAGTGGTCAGAGGTGCTCAGGCAGGAGGCTTCTCTCAGGGCTTTGCTTGGATGTGGGGACAGACTGATGGGGGCCGGGTTTTACTAGGGGGAGAGAAGACGCCCAGGCAGGGCCACTCTGAAGTCAGGCTGTGTGGCCTCCTTGTGGGGCCTGCCTGGCACCCGGTCTGAACACCCTATCATGACAGGTGGGGGTCACTGCCTCTTCCTGGAGGGCATTCAGTCCAGATGGAGAACGGTCTCTGCCAGGAAAGTGTCCGTGCCTTCAGGCTGTAAGGCTGAGGCCCTGTCACTTTCCCCTCCAGGGCCTGAGTCGAGATTCTGCCAAGCGACTGCGTTTTGTGCCAGCGGTTGTCTATGTCGACGGTATGTGTGGCCATCCCTCCCTGGCCACTCGGGAGGGGCCTCGATGAAACAGCTGGCACTGTGCCCATACCACGGCCCTGGCAGGGCATTTTTCTGAAGACAGAGCACACATGTCCAGCAACAGACGGCACCACTGTTGTCTTAAGTCTCAGACTGTCATCAGATTCAGGCAGGAGCGTCTGCCCATGGGGTCAAGGGCGCTGAGTGAGAAGGGCAAGGTCACTGCCTCAGCCCTCCACCCCCTCCTGTGGGATAGGCTCCCAGGCAGGTCTTTAGTGCTGAGATCGGTCATGCCTCCCCGTCGCCCACTCTGCAAATGCTCCCCCAAGGAGAATGGGTCAGCATCCTATGGTTTCTATAGAAACCACCGTCATGCAGAGCACAGCCTCGTGGAATTTCTCGCATGGTGGCCTTGTCCCGCCTGCGTGGGGCCCTTCTCCTATAAGCCAGGGCTCTCCTTTCTGCCCACGTTTCTCAGAGGGAGCAGCCTGTGGCCAGAGCCCGGAGGCCAGAGCAAAAACCCTGGCTGAGATGAAGCTGATCCTGCAGACCATTGGCTTCCCGTGGCACGTCGTCGCCTTAGAAGAGGTGGGTGGGCCTGTCCTGTTAAAGACCACTGGAGGTGACCACTGGGGTGTCCATGAGGGGCATGTGCCCACTTTTTGGAGCCAGTCTATGGGCCTCCTGCCCTGGGCCTGTTTCCCCCCAGTATGTAGAGAGGTGGGCCTGGGCCTCATGCTCTCTCCCCTGTCTTCCCCTGCCCTGGAAGGTGTTCGACCTGCCGCCATCTGTGCTGCGCTGCTTTGCCCAGGAGCCGGTGGGGACTGAGGGGGCCTACAAGGCAGCCGTGGATAGTTTCCTCCAGCAGCAGCATATGCTGGGGCCTGAGGGGGCTGGGGACAGCCTCAGCCCAGCCCAGGGGGAGGAACAGCTGAGCTGGCCCTGTACCCAGGACCCCCAGAAGCCCAATAAGCTACCCACAGCTGCCCAGACTGAGGCTCTGTCCAGACTGTTTGACTCAGTGAAGACCCTGACGGCCAAGGAGGAGCTTCTGCAGACACTGCGGTGAGCCCCCTCCTTGCTCTGGAGTCCCAGCCCCGCCCCCACAGGCCCTTGAGACAACCCCCTACTGGGGTCCTGCCCCTGCCCCACTCTGCAGGACCCACTTGATCCTACATGTGGCCCGGACCCATGGCTGCTCCAAGGTGATGACGGGGGACAGTTGCACGCGCCTGGCCATCAAGCTCATGACCAGTCTGGCGCTGGGGAGAGGGGCCTTCCTCGCCTGGGACACGGTACGTGGGTGCAGGCCACCCAGGGCCCCCTTCTGCCCTCACACCTCTAGCCCTTTCATTTGAAAGTAGCGTCTCATGAATCAGTCCTGGTGTCTCCCACATGGAGCACGGAGTTTGTGACCCCTGAACTGGGAGGGAAGGAGGGGGAGCTGTGAGTCGGGTCAGCTGAGTGTGGTGAGGAACGTGCCGCCCCCACTGCCCAGGGCTTCTCAGACGAGCGGCACGGCGACGTGGTGGTGGTGCGGCCCATGCGTGACCACACACTGAAAGAAGTCGCCTTCTACAATCGCCTGTTTGCCGTCCCCTCTGTCTTCACGCCGGCCATCGACACCAAGGTGAGCTACAGGGATTGGGTGGGCGGCCTCCCCTCTAGCCTGGGGTCAGAGATCACTGGCACACCATTGGTGGCCTGAGCCCTGTCCACACCAGCCTCTAGCCTCAGTGCCACTACCCAGTGTCATAGCAGTGTCCCCCAGCATTCTCAGAGCACACATGGGGCATCCACAGGCATTGGAGGGACAGGCTGGTGCCCTTGAGGAGGAGGGGGATCTCAGGGAGAGAAGGCAGCCAGCCCCCAGGTGCCCGTGTCCCTGGGAAGGCCAGGTGCCCAGCTTGGGGGTCGTAGACATGGAGGAGGGGATGATGGTGCAGGATGACCTTTGTCAGGGTCACTTTATATAATTTTTAATAATTTAAAACAAATTATTTTAAAGTATTTAACAACAGGGACACTTTAGAAGTGGACGCCCCAGCTTGCTCCAGCCCCAACACGGCAGACTCTCTGGATGGCAGTGTAGAGAAGCCCAGGCCCCCACTCTAGGTGACCCCTTGGCCAGGCCTGGGGGCTGCCCTCTGCACTGCAGCCCCTCTTGTAGCACCCTATCTGGTTGTCTCTAGGCCCCTGAAAAGGCCAGCATTCACCGACTGATGGAGGCCTTCCTGCTCAGGCTGCAGGCCCAGTTCCCCTCCACAATCAGCACCGTGTACAGGTGTGTGTGTGCGTGCGTGCCCGTGGGCAGCAGTATGAGGGGCTGTGGGTGCTGAGCCCATCTTCCTGGTGCCCAGGCCAGGGCGAGAATAAAGCCCCTGGCTGACAGTGCCTTTGTGCCCCGCCCCCCTCACCCCCAGGACGAGTGAGAAGCTGGTCAAGGCCCCCAGGGATGGTTGTGCTGCCGGCCCCCCTGGCCCCCGCTGCCTGCTCTGTATGTGCACACTGGACGTCGACACTGTTGGTCTGTGTCTCTTGTCCCCGGGGTGCTCGGGAGAGGGTATCGGCCAGTGGGTGGTGGGGTTCAGCGGCCCCCCGGTCCCTTCAGCTCCTCTCTGCTTGCAGACAGCGCCACGGCTTTTGGGGCTCAGACTCCCTTGCATCTCTCCCAGATGCAGCCCCCTGCCCCACTGCCCACGGTACCCTCCTGTTCTGCAGGGATGGGCCGGGCACAGGGCTGCTGCTGGGTGGCCGGGTCCTGTGAGAGGTGAGTCCCTGCCCTGTCCTGTCCCACTACATGGCTGGCCCCTTGTAGTTGCACGGGGGGAGGGAGCAGGGGGACACCTTGGGACCACGGCTTGGGCAGAGCCCTCCCTCGCTGTGACCTCGGGCCCCTCGCTGAGGGCCACAACCAGGTGCACGGGTCCAGCTCTGCTCTTGCAGGGAGGACCCCCGAGCCCGTGTCGTTGAGCAGCTGTGCTATGGCTGCCGTGTGAACATGAAGGACTTGGTGAGTGGATGCCCTCCCTGTGTTGGGGATGTGGGAAGCCCTCCTTCAGGGGGTGAGGGGGCAGATTGGCACTGCCTTGGCTGTGTGCCACGTGTGCCACGCAGCCCCTCACCCACGCTGGCTCTCTGTTGCAGCCCTCCCTGGACCCCCTGCCACCCTACATCCTGGCAGAAGCCCAGCTCCGCAGCCAGAGGTACCGGCACCCACTGTGCTGGGGGAGCTCTGGGAGGGGCCCTTGTGGGTGTGAGCACTTGGAGGGCTAGTTCCCACTGTGCTGCTTCCCCTAGGGCCTGGGTCGAGCAGCAGATCCAGGAATATCTGGTTGAGGACAGTGACAATGAGGTGCAGACTGGTGAGAGCTGAGCCCGAGGATGAACACCCCGGACCAGAGGCACCCAGGGTGCTGGGGCTGCCCCGCCGGGACCTCAGCAGGAAGGCAAGGACGGACAGGCAGTGCGTGATCGTCTGTTTGTATAAATAAAAACGTTTTTAATTAGAAAACTCTATAGTACGCATGGGAAAGGCCTGGCACAGTGTGCATGGGGCCCAGCAGGGAAGACAGGAAGGGACAGCAGTCCTGCGCTGGGCCTGGAGGGGCCGCAGCTTCCTTCTGACAGCAGCATTAGGGCTCAGTAGGCCGGGCGGACATGTCACAGGTGGTGGCCTTGGACTGGGGTGTCTGCTCCTGTGGCCCGAGGAAGGCTGCCCACCAGCCTGCCGGGCAGCTCCTTCGATCATGGTGTGCAAGGAGCCGGCTCCTACTCCTTCTCACGCGTCCACTTGATCATGGTCTCAGGCGAGCGGTACAGGAAGATCAGCTTGGCATACAGCTCCTCCTCTAGCTCCAGCTCCCGCGTCTCCCGCACCAGGAAGATGTCCTGGCACAGCTTGAGGATGCGGTCCACGCACGGCAGCTCCTCGAACATGATGGAGTGTGAGATCTCACTGAAGAAGCCGCGCACGAACTTGCCGATGACCAGCACAATGGACACGTAGAGCCCCATGATCCTGTAGACGGGGGCGGGTGAGTCCTGAGGGCTGCCGCCCAGAGCTGCACCTCGGCCCCCATGCCATATACTCACCCGTAGCCGGCCAGGAAGCCCAGGCTGGGCGGGCTGACCTTGTCACTGAAGATGACCATGGGTAGTAGGTTGCAGTCGGCCTTGCAGTCCTGCAGCTCAATGACCCACCACTCGAGGAAGCCAGCGGCCCCTGAGCCCACACGCTCCCTCCGCAGCTGGATGCGCACACCGAGGTAATCAGCCTCCTCGTCTGGGTCCAAGCCAGGAGACCGTCAGAGGCCATCACCCTCTTGTAGGGCTGAGGCCCAGCCCCAGCCCCCACCCCACAGCACCCCTGCCCACACTCACTGGGCTGTAGCTGCTTCACGGGGTTGGCTTCAGGTCCGTTGGGGGCACGGATGTACTTGGGGAAGAGGTTGGGGATGACCCTGCAGGGAGGAGGCCAGCGGTGAGATCTGGCCCAGCCCTCTTAGTGCCCCGCCCGGCCCCCCTGGCCCCCACTCACACTGACTGGTCCGAGGTGCCCTCAAGCAGGCTGGCCAGCTGCCGCCGCGCAGTGCTATTGGGGGCCAGGTCCAGGGTGTGCTTTTCATTGGTGTATTCCACATTGCCGCCCTTGGCCAGGTCCCTGCAAACGGGACAGTGTGACCCACCACAGGGCACACCGCCCCGCCCCCCCCCAGCCCAGGACCCACCTCTGGAAATTCCAGGTGAAGCGCAGGGTGATGTCGGTGGTGCCGTTGTACAGCTCCCGCTTCATCTGGGCCCGGCTTGGCGGGCTGATGCGCCACAGTGCCCCAGAGCTGCCCTCGATCTGTGCTGTGACGATGTCCTCAGGGCTGTACTGGCTGATGAACTGCATGGCCAGCTGGGCGCAGGGTGGCACCTCAGTGGGGTGTGGCCAGGCCACGCCTCCCCCTAGGCCGTCCCTGCCCCCCGCCAGGCAGACGCAGCACGGGGCTCACTCACCGGGTGGGGGTCAAACTGCCTGGACAGCGCCTCGTAGGCATGGTGTGTGAAGGGCACGATGGATGGCTGCTGGGCGCTCATGGTGAACAGGGGCTGGGGCGGGGAGGGACGGGCAATGTGGCTCGGGGAGCTCCCCTGCCCCCAGCACCCATGCAGTGCTCCTCACGGTTCACGAAGATGAGAAAGCAGAGGAGCCGCCACCCAGCATCCCCTCTCCCCTGGCTGGAACAGACAGGGGGCTGCTCACCTCATACCCGCCCAGCTTGAGGGTGACAGTGACGTCAATGGGCTGGTTGACAACGCCGACCACAGAGCGCACCAGCGACATGAAGAGCAGTGGGAACCAGATGATAGCCACAAGGAACAGGATGATGAGGCCACCCATGCCATACTTGACAATCTTCTTCTTCTTCTGCCCCTTGGGCTGGGGATATTTCTGGGGGGAATGCAGCACAGGTCACTCGCTCAGCTCTGCCTGCCCCGTGGGGCCTCTGTCCAGTCCCCATCCTGCTCTGGGGTGGCAGGCTCTGTCCCAGAACCCCCCTCCCCGCCCACTCATCGTCACATGACCATGGGTCTCGGGCTCACCCAGTGGCCCCAGAAAGTCAAAGCTCGACTGAATGTCAAAACTGCAGAGCTGTAGCAATGGAGACAGTGCGGCCCTGCACGGGGACAGACGCAGAATGGAACTGTGAGCCACAAACAGGCCCTCACGTTGAGATGGTGCGCTGTAACAAATGGTGCCAGGACAACTGGACTGCCACGTGGGAAAGGGTGAAGCTGGACCCCTACCTGACACCGTATACAAAAGCTAACTCGGGTGTAAGACCTAAAGCAATAAAACTGGGGGGTGGGGGGCAGCAAATCTTCATCACCTTGTATTTGGCAAAAGATTCTCAGATCTAACACCAAAAGCACAAGCAGCAAAAGGAAAAAAAAAAAAACGACATTATAAAAATATAAGGATCTAGTGTCCAGAATAAAGAACTCATACGAGTCAACAAAGAAAAGACCAAGTAAAAAACAAGCAAAGGATTTGAATAGATGTTTCTTCAAAGAAGATGCACAAATGGCTGATAAGCACAGGAAAAGATGCTCAACATCACTGGCCGTTGGGGAGATGCAAATCAAAGCCACGGTGAGATACCACCACACCCCCTTCAGGATGGCTAAAAGAAAGACAATAACAAGTGTTGGCATGGGTGTGGGGAAATCAGACACTCGTACACCACTGGTAGGAATGTCAGATAGGGCAGCCGCGTGGCAACCTGAGGCAGCTCCTCAGAAGATGCAACCCAGAGTGACACGTGACACAGCAGCTCCACCCCTGGGTGTACACCCAGGAGAAATGGAAATTGTATCCACATCATCTTGTACAGATGTCTGTAGCAGCATTTTTTATAGTAAACGAAAAGGAGAAACAAACCCAAACATCCATCAACCTTTGGAAGAGTTGGACAAAGTGCAGCCCATCGACACAATGGACACCTACCCAGTCATGAAAAGGAGCGAAATTGGGACACAGGCTGCAGCCTGGATGACCCTTGATAAAATGCCGAGTGACAGAAGCCTGACCCAAAGGCCACACACTGTGATTCCATTTCTGTGACCTGTCGGGAGGGGCATGTCTATGTGGAGAGTAGATGGCGGTGGCAGGGGCCTGGGGAGGTGAGGGGATGAGGTTCTTGGGGTGATGAGCATGTTCTAAAATTGACTGTGGTGATGGTGGCCCCACCCTGTGAGTATGCTAGAAACCACCAAATCGCACACTTTCAGTGAGGGAATGTTTTGGGATGTGAATTATCTCAATAAAGCTGCTAAAAGCAGACAAAGCCTCGGCTTACAGTTCAAGGCCCCGTCTCCCACCCCTCAGACCATGACCCACGGCCGATAGGCCTGGTCTCTTCTGGGCATTTGCTCCCACTGCTCTGCCGACTGCCTGCCCCTGGCAGGGTCCTCTTACGAAGACTCTTTTGGCTGCTGGGAAGTTTTAGAAAGATGCCCTCTCTGGTCCACAGTGGCTTTCTGCTCTCATGCTGACGTGGGCTGTGAACCCCCCGAGGAGGGACCGCCACTGCCACCTGGTTCTTGCAGCCGCCCACCTGCCCCAGTGGGGAGTAACCAGTGTCCCCGCCCCTCCCTTGTAGCCCCGCCCTGGGTCTGGCACCTTCTCGGTCTCTCGGCTGCACTTGATGATGAAGATGTTGGCGTAGATGTCCTCCACGCACATCCAATTGGACAGGGACAGTGTGGTGTCCGTCCACACCCAGTCCATCACGGCCCGCAGCTCCACCAGGAACGGCACCAGCCGGAACCTGCCCAAGGCCGGGGCGCTGTCAGGAGGGCCAGAGGGAGGGCAGCCTCGCTCCTGGTGCCCCTGGGCCGGCCCACACTCACCCCTGGAAGAGGAAGAGGTTGAGGTGGTTGTACTTCTTGGTGAGGAAGTTGCCGAGGATGCGGGTGGGATAGCCGCAGCGGATCTGGTAGGCGGACAGGGCGAAGTAGATGCACTTCACGAAGTACCAGAGTTGGGCCACCGCGTTCTGGCTGAACATCCTGAATGGGATGGGACGGGACGGGATGGGAAGGCCAGGTCAGGGCAACCCGCCCAAGTCTGGGAGCCAGAGCCCCAACCCCAGCTCTGCCAGGCATCGTGAGGGTGTCTCTCCAGGGCAGGCCCAAAGCCCCCAGTGCCCACCTCTCAGTGACGGCGGGCAGGATGAAGAACATCCAGAGGTGGATGGCCAGCACCAGGACTACCTGGAAGGCCAGCTTGCCCAGCACTGTCTTGCGCAGGTAGAGGGCACGGTCAACCACCATGGTGCTGAACTGGATCAGGAGCATGACTAGGAAGGCCTCAGGCACCTGGTCATCCGACAGGGACGATGTGATGTCCCTGGCTGCCGAGTGCTTCTGTGGCCGGGAGAGCAGAGGTCAGGGGGAGGTGGGACGGCCACTGGGCTCTATGCACACCATGGCCCCGAGCCCTGGCTCACCCCAAAGGCCCAGAAGCCAAAGATGATGATGATGAAGTCAACGACATCAGCCAGGAACATGAGAGCGTAGACGTCGGTGGCCGCGCGGTACTTGGTGTGCAAAATGTCATGGAAGAAACGCCGCAGGGGCCGGTACGTGCTCTGGGCTCTGTGGGTGGGCAGGTGGGCTCAGCTCCGTGCCGGCCTCAGTGCCTCCCACCCGCCCCTCGCCCTGGGGCCACTCCCAGGCCAGGTCACTCACAGGGACAGACAAAAGCTCTGCAGCCAGAGCCCAGCCGCCCTCACTCCTTCCTGGGAACGGCTCCGCCTCTTCTCTCTCCCTGTGGCTGCTGCTTCCTTCTCCTCTTCCTGGTCCCCATCCTCAGCTTCTGTAGGGGAGCAGCCACCGATGACAGAGCCCACAGCAGGCTGGGCCCAGCTCAGACTCCTAACCGCCCCGAGAGACCCCCCCCGGAGGGGCTGGCATCGCCCCATTTTGTAGACCAGCAGACTGAGCACAGGGACCTCCCCAGGGTCACCAGCAGTGGGCCAGCTGGGGCTGCATCCTTTGGACACAGAGGGCACGTCAGGAACTTGGCTGGGCAGCAGCTCCACCATGGGAACTGGGGGCCCAGAGTGGTTGCGGGTGGACAGGGCCGTCATACCAGTGGCTGCCAGGCCTCTGGGTTCTGCGTTCTCCTTCCTTCTCCTCCTAAAGCGCAGAGTGATGCGCCTCTTGTCGTGGGGCTTGAGGTCCACTGGGGACTCTGGGGGACCATCCCTCACTGCCACCTGGATGTCGTCCTCGGTGGGGGCTGCGGCCACCCCTGGCTCCTTCTGGGGCCCTGTGCCCGCCTCGGTCTGGGGTCCCAGCAGGGCTGGCTCCTCCTCAGCCCACTTCTTCCCACCACCCCTGTCGTGCTCCTCGGGGAGCGGCTCCTCCTCGTGGTCCCAGAGGCCGTAGCACTGTGGAGGGGAGGGAAGGTGGTGAGGAGGCCGGTGTGGCCACACCGGGCAGCACTTGGACCAGGCAAGATGGGCAGGCCCACCCTGGGCCCCACGATCTCTGCCTCCCCTCCTGGAACAAGATGGCTCAGGGGCAGGAGGGGTGCCCACCCGCCACCCGCCAGGCGCGTGGTGCTCACCAGCAGCTGAGAACGGTGGAAGAAGAGGGCCAGGAGCTGCACCAGGTCGCACTTGATGTAGCTGTCGCTCTTCTCCAGGCCCAGGATGCGTGGCGGAAAGTAGGGCTTGTTCTCGTGGCGCCGAAGCACTGTGTGGCTGTTCCAGGGGAAGAAGCCAAACTGGAACAAGTACTTGGTGACCACCGTGACCTGCGGGGGAGGGGTGTCAGCATGGGGGGGCCGGGCCCCCATCCCCACCCCTCCGGCCGCCGCCCACCTCGGTGAAGATGATGGCGGTCATCCAGAAGCGCTTGCTGGGCCGCGGGATGGACAGCATGGCCCACAGGAAGACCAGCACAGGCAGCACGAGGGAGGCAGCCGAGGCGGTGACCATGTGGTTGAGGACGATGATGAAGTAGCAGAGCAGCTCCGAGTGGGCGGCCACGCACTGGTACACGGCCTGCAGCAGCCGCAGCACCCGGCCCTGCCCCTCCGTGAACCGCTCAGCCTCCTCCAGCTCCGGGATGGGCAGGCACCTGCAGGGACCATGCTCAGGCCCCTGCCACGTCCGCAAAGGCCAGTCTGCCGCCCCAGCGAGGGCCGCTTCTGCACCAGGGCCGCCCTGACACCAGGGCTCACGTGCGCCCCCCTCCACCCCTCACCGCACACCTGTGGAGGAGCAGCTCGCTGGCCGTGCGCGTCCAGGTGCGAGCATTGCTGGGGAGCTCCAGGGAGCCGCGCAGGGCAGCCCTGGACTCCGTGACCAGCTCCTCGCTGCTGCTGCGGGTGTTGTAGCCGGTGCTCAGGGGGCTGCTGGTGTCGGTCATGCTGCTTAGCGGCTCCTCAGCCCCCAGCCCACTGGGGGAGGAAAGACCAGTCATGGAGGTGGCCTGTGCTCTGCCCAGGACCCTGGGGTGGGACAGGAGGGCCTCAAAGTCCCTTGTGGACAGGGGGCCAGCGGCCACACGCCTGGGGGGCTGTGTGTCCCTGAGTGCAGCAACTTGGGTGCCTGGGCCGGCCCACACTCTGGGGCCTGGCTCAGCCGCCTGAGCCCCCCGAGGCTCACACCTACCTTGACGCTGTGCTCGGTGCATCGCGGGCCTCCGAGGAGCCTCTTGGCGCGGCCTCAGCCTCGCTTGTGTACAGCTGGTCCAGCAGGCCCCGGTGCACCTCGCCACCCTGCAGGGCACGCGAGGAGCTCAGGGCAGCTGAGTGTCCTAGCTCTGCTCTGGTCCAGGGTGGGGTAGGTGTGGGGCAGTGGGCGGGGTGTGTGTGTGTGTCTGGGTGGGCTCGGGCAGGCGCAGGTCAGGCGGGGGCGTGATGGGGTGTGGCATGGTGGGGTGGTACCCACTCACCCTGAGCAGCTCCTGTGCGAGCAGGTAGCGCTCAGCACGCAGCACATCACTCATGGCGCTGTGGTGCCGTGTGAAGGTGTGCAGCCAGCGCGTCAGCCCATCCACCAGCGCCTGCCCCAGCACCCACAGGAACTGCATGGTGCTCAGCACTCGCTGCATCACGTGGCTGTGGCCTGAGGGAAGGATGGTCTGGAGGGGCTTGCCAGCGGGAGACCCCCAGCCCCCCAGCCCCTGCATCCTACACACCTGCCACCTCGTCCTCGGGGTCCTCCACTGGCTCCGCCTCCTGGCCCGGGCCTCCTCCTGGGCACAGGGGTGCTGGTCAGTGCCTTGCGGCCCTGCACCCTCCCCAAAACCCGCACGCAGCCCGACTCACCCAGGGGCAGCTGCCCACCCTGCTCCTGCTGCGCCTGCTCCTCCTGCTGCGCCTGCTCCTCCTGCTGCGCCTGCTCCTCCCGCTGCCGCCTCAGCACTGTCTGGGCATTGGTCACCCACGCCTGGTACGCCATCTGCGGGCCAGGGCCTCGGGGTTAGTGCCCTGCCTCCCAGGACCATTGGGTCCCATTCGGCCAACTCTGAGCTCCCAAGGAGTTGTCTGGGGTCAGGTGGCCCAGCTGGGGACCTTCAGCTCCTGAGCTGGGGCAGGAAATGGGCCCTGGGGGACTGTGGGAGAGGACAGGGCAGTGCACGCAGACCCCAAGCACACATGGCTGTCACTTGGCACCAGGGCCCCACACTGAGAACCGGGGACCCTGAGATGGACAAGAGGCTCCGGGTCCAGGAGACAGACGTGTGTCCAGCAACCATGCTGAGCCCTTCCCGAAGGCCAGGCCACCGATGGCCACCAAAGGCCCAGGTGGTTGGAGTGAGGGCCTCGGGAGGTGGTGGGCAGAGGGGCACGTGGCTACCCATGACCTGTGGCCCCACAGCCTGCTTTCCCATCTGACTTGTGGACTTGGGGGGTCCGAATGGGGCTGGGCTCCCCAGGCCCTGGATGTGTCCTCCCCAGGCTGCCCCGGAGCTCCACGGACGGGAAGGCAGGCAGCAGACCCTCCCACCTCACCTGGAAGGCGCTCTGTGCTGATGGCCTGGGGTCCTCGGGCTGGGCCTCCTCCTCCTCCTCCTCACTGTCCGACTCGAACAGGAAGTAGTCCCCGGAGTGGATGACTGTAGGCAGGTGGAGCTGAGAGCCGGCCTCCACCCACCCGGGGCTTCGCTCCGCGCCCCCACCCACAAGACCCTCAAGTTCATTTCTTTGGTTTGGAGTGGGCCCAGTAACAGGCCGCACTGTGCTGCCCAGCTTGGGTTCCCTCGGCATCCTGTGACTCCTAGGACCAAGGCCGCAGGCACCCTCCCCCCGAGGGACAGCCACAGTGGCTGGAGACAGGGAGCAGCAGGCTGGGGGACGGCGGCACATGCACGGGACACACGCCAGAGCGGTGGAACGAGACCAGACCGGACGAGAGATACACGGCGGCAGGGCCAAGAAAGGAGAGTGCAGATTCGCGGTGAAGATTCAGACTTCTGAATCGAGAGTTAGGAAAATGCAGGGCCTATTGTTGGAGACCCAGTTAAATGGAGACCCAGCCCCTTACTACTGGGTGGTGGGTGGGGCCTGAGAGCCCACGTGGCAAGGCTCATGGGGAATGCAGGGAAAGGAAAGGATGCACAGGCTGGAGATCGCGCAGGTGAGCACCCTCCGCCTCGATGGGAGACAGCAGCCAGGAGGGGACGGCAGCCTGGGGCACAGTGGGTCCCACAAGGTAGGCAGGCCAGGTGGGGGTGGTACCTGTGGCATGGTCCAGCCAGGGCCGCCACCACTGTCTCCGTGGCGGGGAGGAGCCCCCTGGACTGCCGGGCCCTGTGGAGGGGCAGGGCAAGCATGAGCCAGCAGGAAAGACAGGGGAGGGGGCGAGCATGGCCCCGTGGCAGAGACAGAGGTGGAGCCCTGTGGCGACAGAGGGGCCTCATGGTGCTGTGGGGAGAGAGGTCAGCCCACAAGTGCAGGTGGACAGTCACGGGTGGGTCGCATGGCCTTTGGGGACAAAGAGTGACCACATGGCACAGGACAGATGGGCTGGAAGCCCCGTGGGACATCACGTGGCACAGAGGTAGGCAAGCTCCAGCAGGCATGAACAGGCCAGGGCATGGGCCCCCTCTGAGGCTGTGTCCACACTCACCTGGCTCCTGGCCGGGGTCCGGGGGGTTCTGGAGGTGGCTGCGGCCCTGCCTGTGCTTCTCCTGCTTGGTCC
This sequence comes from Ceratotherium simum simum, assembly GCF_057802395.1. Classification (NCBI taxonomy): domain Eukaryota; kingdom Metazoa; phylum Chordata; class Mammalia; order Perissodactyla; family Rhinocerotidae; genus Ceratotherium; species Ceratotherium simum. The sequence goes on along the minus strand of NC_141929.1, from coordinate 1,892,927 downwards.
GGATACGCTCCATCCTGTGGGGCGGGAGGCAGCTCTGAGCGCGGGCGGCGGGTCAGGAGAGCCCGGGCGCCCGCCCCAGACGGCACCTACTGTCTCTTCAGCTGGGCTAAGGACTTCTCCTCTGCCTTGCGGTGCAAGTCGATGCTCTTGAGATTGGCAGCGTTGTAGAGGGCAAAGCCCCTGTGAGGAGGGACAGTGAGGCGGGCACTCAGCTCCAGCTGCACGGGATCCTCCACCTCTGCGCCCGGCTCAGCCCCTGTGGTCCTCCCTGCTCACACCGAGGGCCAGCTCCCCACCTCAACACCCCCCTTGTCGTGTGCTGGTGAGAGGGAGGAGCAGTCTCTGGTCTCGTGGGTGGGAAACATGCCAGTGAAGAGGCGTCGGAGGGACGGCAGCCCTGCCCGCCCAGCCCCGGGAGGAAGGCCCTCCAGCTGGTGTGCAGCCTCCAGCCAGCGTGGGGGCAACAAGCTGGGCAGAGCCGGGCTGGGACCACGCACCATTGGTCAGGCACTCAGGCCCCCGAGGAGGTCCTAACGGGCTTGTGGGCCCCGGTTCTCCCTTCAGGTGATGTGTCAGTGTCACGGGGTTTTGACGCCCGCCCTAGATGGGCCTGGGGGACCCGGGGCGGGGCCAACCTGGAGGCCAGAAGGGCGGTGGCCTGGAGCTCGGCCCTGACGTGCAGGAAGTAGTGGCTGAGGAAGACGCGGCGCTGCAGCAGCAGGAACAGGAAGCAGATGCTGTCCCAGAGGACACCGGCCTCCTCCACAGGCAGCAGGCAGTCCTGGTCCCTGCTCAGCATCTCCCTGGCTGCAGGACAGGTGCCGGCACGGGTTGGGTGTGGTCGGGGTTAGGGGCACAGGTCAGGGACACAGGTCGGGCTGCAGGGCAGGGACGGGTGTGGGGCAGGGGTCAGGTGCGTCTGTTGGGGTCAGTGTTGGGTGCAGGTCAGAGTCGGGGTTGGGGTCTTGGAAGCAGCGCATGTCCCTGAGCGCCCCTCCCGCCGGCCCTCGCCCACTCACGGTCATAGTAGCCTTTGACGGTGCACGCGAGGCTGAAAAGCTGGATGACCCAGCAGAAGCTGCTCTGCATCTGCTCCACGAAGACGCAGGACAGGAGCTGGGGGCAGGAGGAGGGTCAGCCGGGGCCCACTGGGTCGGGGGTTGGGGTCGGGGCTGGGCAGGCCAGGCCAGGCTCACCGAGAGCATGTTCTTGGAGACAATGACGGTGACGTTGTAGAGAATGAGGCAGTCCCACAGCACGAGACGGGCGTGTGTGTCCTTCTGCAGCAGGGCGGTGCCGAAGAGCAGCAGGTAGAAGCAGGCCAGCAGGTAGCCCAGCCCGAAGATGCTGATGCGGGTGGCCCCCGTGACGAACACTACTACCAGCACCAGCCAGAAGAGGTAGCGGAAGACGGCCACCTTTAGCACGTCGAGGTAGGACCTGCCAGGCAGGGTGTCACTGCAGGGGCCAGGTTCCCCACCTCCCTCTGGCAGCCTCCGACCAGAGGAACTCCCGTAAGGCCCCCTCTGCTGCGAGGTCAGAGTCTGCCCCAGGCTCAGTCCTAGCCAGAGCCCAGGCATGTCTGTCAGCCCTGAGGACCAGCCGCCTACACAGCCCCAGCAAGCTCCTGGCCCTGACCGGGCTCTGCAGGCCGCCGACGGCCCGGGACCCACCTGCAGTGAATGAAGTTGGGCACGGGGTTGGGCTCCCCTCGCAGCGGCTCCAGGTGGTCGGTGTTGACACCGGCCATGCGTTGCCACTCCTCGGTGCGCTCGGCCGAGAACACCTGCCACTGCTGGGAGGCACAGAGCAGCAGGAGGAAGTCACCTGTGGGCACATGGGAGGCCACTGCTGTGCCACACCCCAGGAACCGCTGACCGCACGGAGGCCTGGCGCACAACGGAGTGGCAGGGCGTGTCCTTCCCGGCACTAACCTTGCACCCAGACCGGAGAGAAGGATCAGTGTGTGCGTGGGGCAGACACACATCCGCCTGTGTGAACTCCAGCCTGTGGTGTCTACGTGGGCCTGGGTGTGCCCGTGGGTGAACACACGTGGGAAACATGCCCGTCTGTGTACACGTTCTGTGTGTCTGCGTGTACATGTGGCTCTACATGCACCACACGCATGTCAGGAAGGAGGTCAACATGTGCCTGACTGCACGCCACGTGGGCATCAGTCTGTGCAGACTTGCATCTGTTTTGTCCACCCCTACGTCCACACCAGTGTCCACACCTGTGCCCACCCTGCATCCACCTGTGACTATGCCTGTGTCTACCCTGTGTTCACATCTGCAACTATTTGTGTGTCTGCAACTGCGTGCACACCTGTGTCCCTACCTGTGCGCACACTGGCGAGCAGATGCATGTCTGTGTGGCTGGGTGTGCACGTGTGAGGTGGGCCCCTCGGTCTCATGGGGATGTGCCTGGAGGGCCAGGCACACTTGTGGAACAAAGACCCCCCCACTGGGGAGATGCAGGATTGGACCGGCTGGTGAGGCCTGGACAACACACCCCTCGCTGGCTGGAGAGGAAGGTCCACGCTCGCCTGCCCATCCTTGTGTGGAACCTCCACAGCCTCCTGGGAGGCCGGCAGGTGGCGCATGTGGACGAGGGGCCCGGGCCGGCGGGCACTCACTGATGAGGTTGGTGGAGTTGGGGGCCCTGAAGAAGTCGGGCAGGTACAGCCACTTGATGAGTGCAGAGTTCATGGGGATGGCCTGGCTCCAGCGCCACGGGTAGTCTGTGGGTGGAAGGTGTGCGTCAGGCCCCAGACGTCCTGGCTCGGCCCCATCTGCTGGCTGGCAGCCTCCAGGAGCCCAGAGTCCACGGGAATCGTTCTTACACCCACTTGCACGTGTTAACGCAGTCTCAAACATACACCCCCTCTCACTTGGAGTCTTGAGAGCACGTGGGCCCAGAGATTTCGGCATTTTCTCACGTACACACTTCTCAGGCATAGACAGAGCCCCAGGCCCCTGGGGGAGGAATCGAGTGACGGCCGAAAGTAAAGGCCGGCAGCTGGGCGGGGCCCATAGTACGGATGGACCAGGACGAGGCTTCATCACACACCCATCAGAACGGCTACAACAAAAAATAGTGACGACACCAGGTGCTGGCAAGGACGCAGAGAAAGCAGATCACACGCACACTGCTGGTGGGAACGTAAAATGGGACGGCCGCTCTGGGCATCCATCCCAGAGAAATGAGAACTGCACCCACAAGAAACCTGCACAGAACGTTCCCAGCAACTTTGTTCGTAAGAACCCCAAGCTGGAAACAACCAGAGTCTTCCACGGGGGCAAGGTCAAACCAACTATGATACATTCAACCAGCAATGCTACTCAGCCAGGAAAAAGGACAAGTGTTGGTGCGCACGACTCTGAGATGCTCCTTCGATGCATTTTGCTACATGAAAGAGGCCAGACCCACAGGCTACATGTTGTACAATTCCACTCCTATGACATTCCGGAAAACACCAAACTATAGGGACAGAAAACTCAACTTAGTGGTTGCCCCAGGGATGAGGTGGGATGGGGGACGGGCTGACTGCCAAGGGGCTGCACGATGCAAAGTCCGGGGTGATGGAAATGTTCGGAAGGGAACTGTGGGGGTGGACATACACCTCTACCCACTTGTCAGAACCCACAGAACCGTGCATCACAGGGGATTTGACTATTCTGGAAATAAACGTTGACCTGGATTTTGGGGGACCCAGGATGGAGTGCAGACTGACGAATGAGTCTCAGTGGAGGACACGCGTAGGACACACCTCCTGGGAGAGGCAAGAGGAAGGAGCCAGCAGAAGTAACTTTGGAAACGGCAGTTGACTAAAGAGAGAAACGCTGCCATCCAGGAGAGCAGGGCGGCACCGACACCCACGGCGACGAGCACACGAGGCGCCCAGCTCTTGGTTTCTAAACTCCGCCCTCCAGTGAAAGGGCCCAGGCTCCACGGGCAGCGGCTGGCCACAGGGCTGGGCAGGGAGCACAGCTGAGGCCAGAGCGTCTCATGGAGCAGAGAGTGAGGATGTGCTTGGAAGAGGCCGGGCACGGCGAAAGGGCCAGTGTGGGCGGCAAAGCAGACGGCAATGGGAAAGAATAAACCTCCAGAGTCCATACAGATATAGACAAACAACGAAGCAAACAAATGGGGAGAAGGACAGGCTTTTCTATACAGAAGCTGCCCATTTACGACAACAGGGGAGATGGGGAAATACGAGGAGACCGTGTGAAGACCTAATTAATAATGGCTGCAGGCAGATCCCCCAGTGATGCTGAAGGTGGCAGGTGAGTGCTTGAGGAGAAACAAGACGTGTGCATGGTCTTAGGGTGTCTCCCCGCAAATAAACACATTAATTACAAGGAGAAAAACACTAACTTCACAGAGGAAAAACCCACAGACAGTGCTGCACCCAAGTGATGAAGGGTGACATCACTGGGGTGAGATGCACTGGCCCCAATGTGACACACCGGGTGGACATGTCACAGCTGTGGTACTCTTGCTAAAAGTGCGTAACCTGGTCTAGTGAAGAAACACCAGAAAATCCCAAATCGAGGGTCATTCACAAAATAACAGCCCAGTGGCCCTCAAAGAGGAAGAAAGAGAACCGTCCCAGCCCAGAGGAGTCAGAGGAGACAGCACGACAAAGTACAACGTGGGGTCTGCACAGGGTCCTCGGGTGGAAAGCAGCTGTGGCCCAGCCGGGCAGGCGCTAGTCTGTGGCTCTGCACCAGCACTCACGTCTCTGCTTTGGTCACTGTCCCTGGTCACGTCAGAGGCTGACTTGAGGGAAAACTGGACGAAGGGCATTTGGGGGCTCTGCACGGCTCTCGCAACCCTCTTTCAGTCTACATGAAAAGTTAACAACAAGCCAAACGTAAAAGGACGAAGTTCTGATACAGAACGACACGGGGAATGTCAAATGTGTTCTGTAGGATGCAGTTCAAAGGCGACATGCTGCCTGAGTCCGTTTCTAAGACATTCTGGAAAAGGCAGAGTAGAAATGGTCAGATCAGTGGTTGCCAGAGGTGGGCAGCCGGGGGAGGGGCTGCCGCAGGGGCAGGGACGTGGGTGCTGGACATCTGTGTGTGTGACTAGAGTGGCAGTCACGCCACTCTATGCTTTTGTCAGAACGCACAGATCTGCACCCGAAAGGGGGAGTGGTACTGGCGTGCACGAGCCTCGAGGAGCCCGACTTGGAAGAACAGTGATGGAGCACATCAAAAGTGCCCGCTCGAAGGGCCAGCGCGGAGACCCTCTGCACATCAGGGACACGACAAGGGGGCTGTGGCACGTTAGGCGAGAAGGGCTCGGAGGACCTGCTGACGAGAAACGGAAAGGCGGGGGGAGCAACAAAGCAAAGCTCTTCACAGATAAGCCGCTGACAACCGTACCAGGATACATCGAACGCGCCTCCCAGAAAGTCCTGCCAACGGCCGACTCGGGAGTCACTGGACATGGACGCTGCCCATGACGGAGGCGGAGCAGCAGCGCCTCCCCAGGGCGGGCTGGGGACCTGGGACAGACCAGATGGCCAACTGGACCCCGGTCATGGGCCATTCCTGCCAAAGCGTTGGCTGGTGTCCAGCATTTGGGAATAGCTCAGCAACCTCAAGTCAGGGCTCTCTGCAAACCCGCCTGACTCCTGGAAACATCACGCAGTCCAGCCCAAAGGAGACAAGAAGAGGACAGCCAAACGCAAACGTTGGGTCCTGCGTCAGAGTAACAGCCACCAAAGACGGGGCCATTAGTGTGACAGCACACTGGACCAGGGTGTTGTCCCGGGATGGACTGCCGCGTATGGTCCCTGTCCTGTGGTACAGAGGGCACCTGCCCTCAGGCGGTACTGGGTGTGGAGCCCCACAACGGTCTCTTCTCCCAACTTTTCTATTGTTTGAAATTCTTCAAAATAGAATGTGGGCAAAAAAGGAAAGAAGAAAGCAGTGGACGCAGGGAGACCAGGGAGAGGCCCGTGCTGCCACCCAAGATGGCACAGCTGCAGCCAGCGAAGTCTGTGGGGGGAGCACTGGGGCACTCGGTGGGCGCTGAGCAGGGATGGACTCACTGGGGCTGGGCTGTGGAGGGGTGGGGGGCTGAGGCCAGCTCCAGGAGCGGGGGAGCCCAGAGGAGGCGGGAAACATCCCCCCGTGCTTCCACACAGCCACAGAGCCCACCGAGGCCTGGCCGCAGCAACATGCACCCAGCTCACCCAGTGCTCGCCCACCACGGGGGTCCACACTCACCGATGCACAGGGCGGGAGGGATGCCCAGGCACAGCATGTACTGGTACAGCAGGAAGAGCGCCAGGAAGAGGCAGTAGTTGGGCCAGAGGCGGGCAATGGTCCCGCGCCGCCGGCGGGTGAGGATGGCCACCAGCCAGCAGCCGTGCAGGATGACCATGAAGTTCATGCGCTGCCCAATCACGTTCACGGCCATCAGGAAGCAGATCTGGGGGCAGCAGAAGGGGGAGGAGATGAGGACGGGGGACAGTGAGCTGGTGGAAGGGACCTTCTTGGCCCTGCCTCCGGGCAGCCTCAGGGCGGCACAGGGAGGTCGGGCAGGCTCGGAGCAGAGCACCCTCTGCCTTGAGGTGTGGGGTGCTGCACACAGAGTGCAGGGCCAGGGGCCCAGGCTCATGATGGCCCACACCACCCTCTTGGGAGAGATGGAAAGGCTAGACGTGTCTCCATCGTGCGGAGGGAAACTGAGGCTGGGGGGTGCTCAGGGGCAGAGTTGAGACTCTGACCCTGTCTCCAGCCTGAGTCCTGGACTCCCTGCCCTCACTCTATGGGCCCCTCTCCAAGTGCAAGCTGACCAAGCCCGGGAGGACCCGTGCCCTCCATGGTCTGCCCCCCGAGCCCCAGGTGGCCCCCTTGGGCCTGTACGTTGCAGATGCTCAGCAAAGGCCCCGCAGAAGGCGGCATGGACCGCGGCAGCTGAGCCCTGCCTGGGGAAGGGGCGAGGGGTGATGCCCGGCCTCACCTCCAGCCCAAATTTGTAGAAGAAGAAGTTGATGAAGTACTTGAGGCAGCTGAGCAGGTCCTTGTCCAGCCGCTGGCGGGTGCCGTCGGCGCAGACGGCCTGGGCGGGCAGCGGGGCCAGCTGGTGCTGCCGGCGGTGGTACTCCTGGCGCCGGTACACCACAGCCTCGAACACCAGCAGCAGCAGGATCTGCAGGTGGTTCTGGGGAGGGGGGACAGTCAGACTCTGCCTGCCATACCCACCCTGACCCCTGTCCACCCCCTGCCCTGCGGCTCCTCACTCACCTGGATGTAGCCCAGGTTTGGGAAGCCCTTCCGCACCCCAAACCAGTTGGCGGGGTCGATGGGCCCGCGGTACAGCAAGGACTGGTGGATCTCGGCCTTCTGCAGGTTCGTGCTGTTGGGAAGGGGCTGGGGGCGGGGACGGCATGAGCCTGCTTTCCCCTGGGAACTGGACGCTGACCCCGGGGACCACTGGCCCTGCCTCACGCCTCCTGCCCCAACCACAGCTCCGGACGGGTCTGGGCCAGACCACAGCTGCCCCCAGCCAGGGATGTCGGGGGCTGTCAGCCTCCGATCCTCCTTAATGAGGAAGAGGACAAGGTGTCTGGGGACAGGGAGGCCACAGGCAGGGGCTGAGGGGGGTAAAAGAAAGCTCCAGGCCCTGAGTGGCCTCCCCCTTCCCAGTCTGGCTCAGAGCCCCCTTCACTCCAGGAGATGTCTGGCCTCGGGACCACCTCACGCCATGACCTGCACTTTGTCGGCCAGGTCAGGACACTTCTCTGAGCCCAGACACCTTGGCGTGGGTGGGTCCTCCACAGACCAGGCCAAAGGACAGCTCCTCCAAGAAGCCCCTGGCCCCGGGGACGGGCCCTCTGCGTCTGTCCCTCGCCACCCTAAGCTGCAGCAGCAGCCCCTGCGGCCCCACAAGTGTGGGAGGCCCGGTGGCCAGGCGCCGTACCTCAGTGCAGTTGCTGGAGTACTCATGCGGGCGGACCACCTTGAGCTGGTAGAGCATCTTGCACACGATGATGATGCAGGTCCACACGGTGGACAGGCAGGAGGCCATGGGCCGGAAGCGGGGGTATGGCAGGGCAAAGGCCCACAGCACCACCAGCAGGAGGTTCATCACCGACACCTGTGGGTGGTGGCCACGCTGGAGCAGCAGCGGATGGAGCAGCACCCCGCCCCCGGGCCCCATGATCCACAGCCACCTGCAGGTCCCGGGCTCCGGGGAGGCCAGCGAGGATGTCTGAGTGACCCCACTGCAGACGAGGAAGGTGCGTGTCCCACTCTCACCTCTTTCAGGGCCACCCAGACGGTGTACAGGGCCACCAGCTTGAAGACATGCAGCTCCAGCAGGCGCCCCACGAACACCTGGGCACGGGTGAGGATGTCTGAGAAGCCAGTGGCCAGGTCCAGCAGCCGCTCGGCCACCAGGCCCCACTTGTTGGCTGTGGCTGTGGGTGGAAGATGCTGCGGTGAGGAGGAGGGGATGGGGACTCCTGAGCCTGGGGCCGTTCTGTCCCATGTACAGACGAGGCTCTGCGGCTCACAGGGTCACAGCAAAGGGACCCAGCGGCTCGGCCCCTCAGCACACTGCACGTGCCTCTCAGGGGCCCGCGCTCTGCCCTCTGACTTACCTTCCGGGACCTGTGTGGCCTGGGGGGGGCCAGCCGTGCTCTGCCCCTCTTCCCTGGGGGCCTCCTCCTCCTCCTGCTCTAGCAGCGGGGTTCTGCTCACCGCGTCCTGCCTAAGACGGACCCCAAAGTGTCACTTCCCACCTACGCTCCTGGGATGGGCTCCACCTCGCTGCCACCCCTGCCCTCCCAGGGCTGACAGAAGCACTGCCTGCAAGCCCTCTGCTCTGTGACCTGTGTTGTTTGTGCTGCAGCTGCTAGGCCGTGAGTGGCCCAGCTGATATTACACCCCTATGATCCCCAGCGCCTGAGGCCCCTCAGCATTTGGAGTCAGGGGCCGAGGCTTCCCTCTGCTCCAGCTTCTCCCACCCGAATCCCTCCAGCCCCCTTCACCTCCCAGATGAGGCCCTTTTCTGTGCCGGTTCAGGTGGGGACACCCTGCAGACCCTCAGGCCCCCGGTGAGCTGAGCCTGGAGTCTGCGCCCCTCAGAGGCAGCGGTGGAGGTGGGGCGGCTTGGTGGAGGGTGTGCACCTGTGAGCCGGGTACGGGCGCGGGTGGCGGGCGTGCTCCAGGTCGGTGAGCTGCATGAAGGGCTGGTGGAAGTAGTGCAGCTGCAGGATGCAGGCGAGCAGGAAGAAGCCGGGCACGAGGATGCTGGAGAAGAGCTCGGACACACTGAACTGCTCCAGGCCCAGGTCCCCCAGCCTGGCGTGAGGGGTGGCCGTCAGCACCGGCTCGGCCCCCCGATCCCCCCGTGGCGCAGCCCTGAGGAGGTGCGTGGCCCCCCGCCGGACATCGCCAGCCCCCGCCCGACTCACTGCTCGTCAGTGAAGCCCGTCAGGTTGCGCCAATACGTGGGGAAGTCCTGGAACTGGAAGGTGTAGACAGCGATGAGCACCAGCATGGTGTAGGCCACCACCAGCCACCAGAAGACCTTGAGCAGCTTCCGCCACAGGCTGTAGTAGACCTGCCCCGAGAGCACGCGGTGAGGCCCAGCCCTCTCGAGGGGCCCGCGCCCCGCCGTGCCCACCCAGGCACCTGGAAGAGGGTGAGGCAGAGCAGGAAGAGGAACATGTAGACGATCTTGTAGACAACGAGGCGGCCGGCGAAGCTGACCACAACGAACATGCCCGCACACACGTAGATCCAGTACTTGGCGTAGAGGCCCGTGACCAGCCTCCCCAGGCTCCGGAGCAGCGTCCGCGTCCGCGTGGGCTCTGCAGGCCAAGCCGTGGGGCGAGAGACCGTGTCTGCGGGGCCGGGTGGGAGGGGGCTGTCCCCTGACGGCCCCGCCTGCTCACCTGTGTCTGCCACAGTCACCTCTGTCAGCACAGGGGGCGCTCCCACCCTCTGCAGCAGCTTCTCCTTGACAAACTGGCGCAGCAGGAGCCAGAAGGTCAGAGTGCACAGCAGCTGGGGCGGGGGGCGTGTCATCAGGGGCTGGGTTGCCTGACACCCCTCTCAGAGCCAGGGCCCAGCCCAAGAATGTGTGAGCCCAGGGGAGGGACCCTTAGCAGGCAGGCAGCCAGCACTGTCCCCCCCCAGCACTGGCCCCACCAGGGCCATCCACTGCAGCACTGTCTCCCCCAGCACCGCCCCGCTATGGGGACAAACTCGCCCTCGCACATACGCAAACGCACAATACACACACAAAGCGCATATTCCATGCACAGGCTCCTGTGTTCACATTTGCATACAGATGCACAGGCGCACACGTTTCATACGTGCAGGTTCACGTGTTTGCACACACACACGTGCACACAGGCTCACATGTCTCACACAGTGGGATATAGCCCACCGGTCCCCCAAACACATCACAGGAAGCGGGACAGACATCCACGTACAATGACACTCTGGCATACACCTGTCTCACGAAGGGACACAGTGATGGCACAAAGATTCATTGAGACCTGAGGCAGTGGGTGACACTAATGGAGCCCGAGTCAGGGACACAGGGACTGCGCCCCCGACAATGCGAGGTCATCATTCACTCATTCAACAAATGCCCATTGAGCAGCTACTCTGGGCTGGCTGTGGGGACCCCGCGGTGACAGCTAGACCTGGGCCTTGCCCTCCCAGAGCTCCCACTCCCCTGTGGAGCTGAACGGACTGGGCCCGTCACAGGTCCCCCTGCAGAAACCCGAGGCACCTGCACGCACACAGCACCTGGGGGGGGGGGCACTCACCATGGCGCCCAGGTCCAGGCAGGGGTAGCGGGTGTGCTCCAGCCCCAGCTGGCGCAGGCTGACGGGGCCCAGGGTGGTGGGCAGCTCGGGACGCAGGTCCATGGCCCACACATAGCGCAGGCCACACAGCACCAGCCCGTAGAGCAGGATGAAGGGCGAGCAGAGCGTGGCCAGCTGGTGGCGGCTGCGCACTGTCCAGATGAGGCAGGCCCAGAGCAGCAGCACGAAGGTCAGCCAGCTGTGGTAGGTGATGCTCCACACCTGGGTGGCCAAGGCAGAGGTAGGGCTGCTGGGCGCACGTGGACCAGTGCCCCGACCCCTCCCACAGGTGGAACAGTGGTGGGGCCATGGGGAGGTGCTCAGACACGCCCTGTCAGGCCTGGAGCACCGTGGCACAGGACATACACATGCCACATGCATGCATACACGCTCACATGCACGCTTGCTTGCATATACTCACCGTACATACTCACAGGCATGCGTGTACACACGCACACTCACATGCATGCCCACTACACACATGCTCACCTGCACACCCGCCCGCCACATGTATGCACACATGCTTGCATGCATGTTAGCTCACACACACCCACAGCCCAGCAGGTCACAGCTCTGTCCATTTCTGGTGACGAGGCCACCATCTGCCTCCCAGGTGTCACGTGAGAACCCGCGGGAAGGGCCCAGGCCGCTGCTCTTACCATCATGGCAATGAGGGCGCACACGTAGCTCTGGTCCATGATGAGGTGGCCCAGGCCGTGCAGTGGAGACGTCTCTTGAGGTTCAGCCAGCCTGGGGTACACTAAGAGGTGGCGGGCGAGGGTCACCCAGGGAGCCAGGCCACAGGCTGGGGAAGCTCCCACATCAACAAGCCAGAGCCCCTCGCCCACACCTGACTCTGCCCTAAAACGCAGATAGGGCACTGGAGCAGTGGCCCAGTGGGGAGGAGGGAGCCGTGCTCAGGATGGTAGGCATGGGGGCAGAAAGCACCAGCAGAGGGCTTGGCTCCTGTCTGACACAGTTTTCAACGTGTCTGTGACCCTGAGCCACACCCCTCCTGGCACCTCGTTTTCCCAGACTCTGAAGGGACGGGATGAATGAGATGGCCCTGACCCCTTCCAGCTTTGTGGGCACGCAGGTCCCCAGGGCGCCAGCTCTCAAGGCCAGAGATTTCATCTTCTGCTTTGTGCAGGGACAGTTCACAAATGGAAATCAAGGCTTAGGGCAAAGAGGAAACACACCCAGAAAACACGCCTCCTCATGGGGCTCTGCCAACGCCAAGCTCCTAGGCCGGCACCCACAGGGCCAGCCCAAAGTGGGGCAGTCAAGTCGTCCGGGGACTGGGGGCAGGTGAGGAGGGGGTGGGAGACCTGGAGCCCCCCCACGGTCCCCTGCCTGGGCGGCCCCAATGGGCACAGTTGGAGAGGCCAACAAGGCGAGACCACCTGGTGACCACCAGGGGGCAGCACCGGTGTGCCCATGGAAGGAGGTGTCCCTGGGTGGCCATGGGCACGTCGTACTCACGGGGGCGCTGCTGGACGGGGCTGTGGCTGGTCAGGTCATGCACAATGCAGTTGTCGGCCTCCGAGTCAGGCCCCGTGGGCGTGGGCACCATGCGCTGCAGAGGCGACCCCAGAGCCGGTGAGCCAAGCCCATGGGCAGGAGGGCTCTGGCCCCACTCCTCAACCCAGACTCCTCACCTGGGCAACCCCCTCCTCCTTGGTGGCCACATCCCTGGCCTGGCCCTGGGGCCACTGGTCCATCTCGGTCAGCTCCACCTCCCGCTCCTTGTCGCCCCCGGCCACCTCCTTCCTCTGCAGAAACCAGAGCCAAGAGCTGAGCCCTCGGCCCCGCGCGTGGTCGTGGCCCAAGGGTGGCAGATGGGCAGCAGAGGCACACTGGTCCCGGGTGCTCACCTGGTCGAGGGGCTGGCATGTGCGGAGCTTCAGGAGTGAGGTCACCGTGTAGCAGAGAAGCAGCAAGATGCCAGGGCTCACGTAGATGGGCCAGTCGTGGCTGGTGTTGAGGCCCAGCACGCTGGGACTGGAGCAGTTGGTGGGAGCCACAAAGTCCTTGAGACCGAACACCCTGCCCAGAGAAGGCACGTCACTGACTGCCAGCCTCAGAGGTGACAGGCCAGATGGGCAGGGCTAGGGCGATCCCTCACCTGGCCCAGATGCTGGTAGGTGGGAGCAGGGCCTGGGCGAAGGGCGTCTGGTAGCAGTAGAGGCAGATGAGATGGCCGGCGCCAAAGCAGCCTACCATGACACAGAGTGTGCTGAAGCCTAGGGGGCTGATGGGAAAGTGGCAGGCCCACCAGGTGCAGATGGCCAGGAAGAGCAGGAAGTAGACGCTGGAGAAGGCCGAGGGGTGGGCGATGCCTGCAGGGCCGGGCAGAGGCAAGCAAGGTCATGCCTGGCGGGGGCCATGTGACCGCCGTCTCCTTGGTTAGCGGGGAGTTCCGCAGGCTGCCAAGCCCCCTCCCAGCGTGACAGTCAGTTCTGGGGTCCCCTCCCTGCTCCAGGTGTACCTGCCAGCGCGAGCAGCACTACGGCCAGCGTTCGCCCAGCGGCCACCAGCAGCCAGTGGGCTGTGATCCGGAACCGGGCAGCCAGCCGAGACCGCTGTTTAGGGGCCAGTGCAGGGGCTCCCCAAAGTCCTGCTGCGTAGCCAGTGTCCACTTCCCTCTCATCATCGTCCTGGCAAGGTCATGGGGGGGGGCAGGGGTCAGGCGCATGGCACTCAGGACACCAGGGAGGGCCGGGAGCCACCCCTGCCCACACTGTCCACTGCCCCTCCAAGGGCCATGGGGCTGCCAGCTTGAGTGTGGACCTGTGCCACCCTCTGCGCCCGGAAATCCACCCGCCACCTTCCCACTGCCTCACTCAAGTTCACAGCCGTGAGGCCTTCCTGGAGGCGGCCCACCTTGGCCCCAAGACACGCTCCTGCCAAGCCCTGGCACTCACAATGACTGACCCGTGCAGGCCAACCTCGGATTATTCCAGAACCCCTCAAGTGTCTCTTCTTTATCTCCCCATCTAGACCAGGGGGCCCCCGAGCACAGGGTAGGCCCCACAGATTCCTGCACGTGTCCCCAAAGCCCCTGGGCCTGAGTGGAGATTTTTAGGAAAAAGGAAGGAGAGCAGCACAAGCATGTGTGCGCAGCACTTCACAGTTTACAGAGCACTTTACACAGAGCACTGCACATGGTCCCAAGGGCTAACACAGCACTTTCTTTATAAGTAAAGGGACATGAGCTCAGAGGAGGGACACCCTGCTCCCTTTTTGCTGCCTGTGGGGCCCCTGGAGAGCAAGGGGCAGACGCCAAGGGACACGGCCAGGCGGGGGGGTATCCTGGTGCCCCTGCCAGCTCTTCTGGATGGGCCGCTCCTCTGGAGGGACGGAGGTGGCCAACTGCCCAGGAGGAAAGGGACGGCCCTTCCAGGCCTCACCTGCCCACGGGGCTGGAGCAGGGGGCGACGAAATCCACCAGGGCCTGTGTCCCTGCCCGACCAGGACGGAGCTGTTTCCTGGACGTTGGGCGGACCCAGGCGAGGCAGAGAGAACTCAGACTCTACGTCAGACACCCCGCCCTGCCCCGTGTCGCCATCTGTGAAATGGGTGCTATGTATGTGCCCTTCCCAGCGGCCCAGGGGCGCTTGGCGTCCTGGCAGAGAGCGCAGGCTCTGGAGCCAGGAGACCTGGTCACAGCCCAGCTCTGAGTCTCCCATCTGTGCAGCCCTGGGCAAGTCACCTAACCCCTCTGTTGCCCTTCTGTCAATGCGGTGGGACCAGACAGGAGAGATGAAGCAGACACAGGACCCGGGAGGTCCGCTGAGCCGTGCCTGGCGGGAGGGGAGGGAGCAGACCAGGGGAAGAGGGTGCAAGATATACAAGACTGAGATAGCAGAGCAGGGGCCCGCTATCTCAGAGGTCAGAAGGCGTCCCCTGGGTGCCCCCGTTAGACCCCAAATGCGAGGGTGGGAACCCCAGCCGCCTGGGGTGGGGAGACAGCTGGAGGGCGCAGCAGCCAGGACTGCGCTCCGCCCGCCCGCAGCTGGCCGAGGCCCTGGGAAAGCTTCGGGGGAGGCCCGTGAAAAATGAGCGCTTCTGCAAGGGGGAGGAACAGAGGCAGCTGCTGGGTGGAAAGACAGGTGCTCGGCCCCCACGGGGTCCAGCCCGGCCAGGCCTGGCTCCAGCCCGACTCGGCAGGTCCCACAGGCCCACGGGCTTGGCAGAAGTTTCCATTCGTCTCCACACCTCCCACCACAGCCCCTCTGGCGCCTCAGAGCGTGTGCACACGTGTGAAGAGTCAGGACGTGTGCATGTACACAGATCGTGTGCAACTGTGTGCACGTGGTCCTGCCGGGTGCTGTGGTATGTGCAGGCGGTGTTGCGGCTCTTCTCAGCTCTGGGCGCTAAAACTGGGCACCTGGGAAGGGTGGCCCCACCGCCTCGCTCTGAGGTCTGTCTACACAGCCACCCGGGGTCAGCAGGACAAACAGGCCCCTATCTGCCACCGAGGATGCTCAGGCGACGGGGATCTGACCAGGCACCCTGCAGACCAGAGTCCAGCCCCCAGGCACTGCCAGGGCAGCATGTGCTCTGAGGAACGATGGGCAGTGTGGAGTGGGAGGTTGGGGGAACGAGTCCAGCCTTTCCCGGCAGAGCCGTTCCAGGAAGCCCCAGCTCCACTAATGAGGAAACCAGAAGCAGCCCTGGCCCACTTGCCACTGGAGCCCATGTGCTCCTGTGGGGATGGAGAGGAGGCCAACCAAGTAGGGAGGCCCAGGGCAGGGGTGTCCCGAGGGCAGGCAGCAGGGCAGTCCCAGCCCTGGCTCTACCCCACAGCTGCCTGGAAAAGCCCCTCCACCTCCAGGCCTTGCTTCCCCTTTGAACTGGGGGTGTCAGCCTTGCCCTGCGGGATAAGGGCACGGACAGGCGGGGCAGAGGCCAGGTAAGCTGCAGGCTGAGTTGCCCCTGACCTGCTGTGTGGCCCTGGGAAGCCCCCTCCCTTCTCTGGGCTCTCTGGATCTCGAGGCCCTTGGGCCCTACAAGCATCAGTGGATAAACAGACATTGGGGCTTGGGGGGTGGAGGAGCCTGTGGCCCCTGGGGAGTCTCCAGCAGGGAACTCTTATGCCAGGACCCCCGGCCAGTCACAGATCCTGCCCGGCCCTAGAGACCAGGCCCTACTGGATGGAGGCCGAGGCCAGGTCGGGGGCGGCCTGGGCTAGGCTCACAACTGCAGCCCCGGTGCAGGCAGAAGGGTGCTGAACCTTCAGCCACAGAGGATGTCAAGGGCCCCAACAGTCACACCCTGCCCGAGGAAGACCCCCTGGATGGTCCCTCCAAGGACAGTCTGATTTAGGGCCTTGCTGGGCTCTGAGCCTACACAGTCCCCCTTGCCCACAGCCCACCGATGCCCCCGCTGTGGGTGTGGCTGCTCAACTGCCCAGCACAGACCGCCCTCCAGCACTGCTAGTTCCCTACTGCCCTGTGGCCACCAGGAGTCTCCTCCAGGAAGAGTCTAAGGGCACAGAGGCTGGCTGGGGGCTCCGCGTGCGTCCGCCCAAGATGGAGCCCTGCCAGGACGAGGCCTTAGAGGGACACGCCGTGCTGACCCCTAGTGGGCCAACACCTCTCTCCTCAGCATCTCGTCTCTTCACAAAGAGCACACACCGACTCTTATAACTCAAGAGTCCATGTTTGTAAAAGAGAAAGTACAATCGTCCTCAGATGGCTGGACAGAGCCCTAAAGCAACCCCTTCCTCCGACACACACGTGCCCACCCACCCACAGCCCTTACCAACTCCCGGGCATGCTGGCTCTGCCGGGTTTCCCGTGTGAGGCGCCTGCAGAGGCCGAGGCACACGGAGGAGACCACCACGATGCCCAGGTCAGGGCCCACCAGCCGGACAGCGTTGGGGATGTCCTTCAGGTCCAGCCTATGAAGGGCAGGGAGAGCCCACTGGTTGGCCCAGGAGGGCAGGCACCGGGGGGAGGGTGGGGAGTAAGGAGATCCGGGGTGCTAGAGACCCCAACCTTGGGCCCGGGAAATCCCTGAGGGAGGCCGGGGGGCTCTTACCTTGTGACCCCTATGTGTCGGGAGAGGGTCTCCCAGGGGCTGCCTGCAGAGGAAGGCATGGGACCCGGGTCAGGCGGTGAGCGCTGAGCAACCCCCTCCTTGTCTCCAGGAGGCCCTTGGGAGCCCGAGTCACAGAACCCCTGGTCTCCAGGGTACCGGTGGCTGGTCTCAGGGTTGCTCGCAAAATGCTGCCTTTGCCAGTAAGGAAACTGAGGCCCAGCCCAGCAGACTGAAGCACCACCAGTTCTGCCTGGCGGACCGGGGATTCACGGCCCAGCTGGGTGGTGTGTGGCTACGGCAAGGCCACAAGTGGCTCAGGCGCTCAGAACCGTCAGCCGAGGCCGATGTTCCTTGGGGGCCGCCAGCACCAATGTGCCCCCGAGGCACCCGACCTTTCCGTTTCTAAACTGCAGGAAGGGGCCAGCTCCGTGGCTTAGCGGCCCGCCGTGCTGGCGGCCCGGGTTCCGATCCCGGGCGTGCACCGACGCACCGCTTCTCCAGCCATGCTGAGGCCAAGTCCCACATACAGCAACTAGAAGGATGTGCAACTATGACATACAACTATCTACTGGGGCTTTGGGGGGATAAATAAATAAATAAAGTTTAAACTGCAGGAAGGGCAGAGTTATCATGGGTCAAAACGAGAAGTCGGGTGCAGCACCCTGCCCGCCCGCGTGGCCAAGTGCCGCGCCGGGAGAGCCCAGGCCGGGCAGGAAAGCCACACCAGGCAGGACCCAGAGGTGGGACACCCGGCTGGGCAGGGGGATGGGAGCCCAGGGCTCCCTCCTCTGAAGACCAGGTGCTGACGTCAGTGGGGCTGGGAGGGCTCGGTGCCAGCTGGAGACACCATCCGAGGGGTGAAAGGGCGCGGGGGCGGGGGGTGGGCAGAGTGCCGAAGGCTGCTGGCACCGCCTGGCTGCGTCTCTAAGCCCTAGCAGGGGGCGCCAGAGGAAGATGCTGACAGGGAGGAGCCTGAGGAGACAGGGCTGCCCCGTGAGCTGGGTTCCAGGTTCCGGGATGAGCACTGTGCGGGTGCTCGGCCCAGCCCTACAGCTGCCCGTTACTGGGATACTTAACGGGGCCATCTGGACATGAATCATGGACAGGCACTCAGGGGAGGCCCATATCAGGCAAAGCCTGGGTGAGGCAGGGCGAGGTGACCTCCCCGAGGACACTCGAGGCTCCGCAGGGCTGCAGTGGCTCCCTCTCTCCCCTCCACCCTCCCCAGGTCCTCCAGTTAGCTCCCCCCAGGCCCACTGCCCCCAGGCACCCATTTCCCCAATCTTTGGTGACTCACAGTTTGGCCCCAGAAGCTGGTCCAGGTGGGGCACGGTGTGCAGACATATCTGGAAGGCGACATGGGCTACCAGGAAGAGGAGGCTGAAGACCAGCAGGGCTCGGAGGAGGCGGCCAGTGTGACCTGTGGGCAGAGCAGGCAGGGGTGAGGCCGGCACACAGCCAGGCCTGAAGGGGGATGGGGAGGGGCCAGACCTGCCGAGGCCACTCAGTCCCGGCTGTCAGCCCTGAGCCAGGCCACGTCCACCCGGCCTGGGACACACACCAAGTGCAGGCGTGGGGTCCCAGGGGGCCATCAGCAGTTGATTCCATGCAGCATTTGCTCTGTACTCTCCTACACTGTCCCCCTGACCCGCACAATCCTCGATTATAGACGAGGAAACAGGCACAGAGGGGAAGCCACTTGCCCACGTCATGCAGCAGGGAATCAGCAGACTGCGGCACACCCGGCTTGCCCACAGCCTGGGTCTTGCCCCCTCCCTGGGGGTGTGGGGCAGTGGGGACAGGAGCCAGCACAGAAAGGAAAGGCCCCCCAGGCTCGGGGGAGCCACCTGCAGGTCTGTGCACATATCCAGCAAACATGTGTCACTGGGATCAGCAGGTGGAGGGGGCAAGGCTGGGATCTCAGCTCTGAGAAAAGTGGGGCGAGCCTTGCCCTCCTGGTGGGGTGTCGAAGGGCTAAATGCATGCAGCGTGTGCAGTACCAGTCACTGCAGACACAGCGGCCACCGGTGTACCAGTGCCTGCTGTGCCAGGTGGGGCTCGGAGCCTCCCAGGCCTTATCCATCCATCCGGGGGGGCTCCAAACCCTGCCGGAGCCCCACCTCATTAGGGGAGAAGCTGAGGCTGAGAGTTGGGCCCAGGAGCCCCCGAGCACAGGCAGGGGCAGCCCCAGACAAGCACCCTCTCTGCGCCTCCAGGACCCACGCCCTGGGAGACTTGGCCCACCCGGCAGGGAGGCCTTGCTGGGTGGCTGTGGCCTGTGCTTGGGGCAGACTCCAGGGCCCTGGGGTCGCTCTGCTCTGTGAGTGGGTGAGTGGGTGGGCAGCTTGCACCCTGTGCAGGGGCCAGGACCACAGGCGTCTCTTGGGTTCTGATTCCTGCACTCTGAGGCCTGAATCTTGGGTCCAGGATGCGGGCTGTGGATGCTTCGTCCTCTGACCCAGGGCCTTTCGGCAGGAGCCCCCAGGTCTCACCTCTGCTGGCCGGCTGCCTGGTTGCCGAGGGCTTACAGAGCAGCCTGTGCCCCTCTCTTGAATTCCCGGAGCTCAAAGACAGACAGGGTCACCATGAGCCCTGGCCCTCTTCCTCCTGCCCCAAGGCCACCAGGCTCAGGGCCCGTGTCTGTCTTGTTCACCATCTGTCAGCACAATTGCTATTTGTTGAATAGACTCAGAATTGGCCTGTCTCCCTTCCCCCAGGCTGGCCCAGCGGGTGACACTTTTAGAGTGACATGTGAGCACCGACAGTGAAGGCTGAGTCCTTTCACATTCGCCCGCTCTCTCACCAGACTTTACCAAGGGAAGCCGGGCTCAGAGAGGGTGAGGGACTCCCCTGGCAGCCCAGCGAGACGCCCAGGCAGGACGTGGACAGCTCCTCTGCCTCACTCGTTTCTAGGTCCCTCCAGGCCCTGACACTCTGACTCTTCAATTATGGCCTCTGACCTGTGGTGGGCGAGCGAGACGGGGAGCAGGGTGGAGCCCATGGAAGAAACAGCACTGGGGCGAAGGAGGAATGGAAAATGAATGGGAACATCTGGCCCTCGGCCCTGGCTGGGCCCCTCCGCTTAGAGCCCCAGGCCAAGAGGAGGGAAAGGCCCTGGGCCTCCCCACAGGAGGACGCAGTGGGCTGCCAGTGGGGAGCTATGCAGGGCTCCTGGGGGACAGAGCCTTCCAGGGGCCCGGCCGCCCATCTCCCCACCAGGAACCCACTGGAGCCACAGGGCCAAGAAGGCAGAGCCTCCCCTGCCTGGCTCGCCCTCGAGGCTCCTCTCCTGCAGATGTGGGAAGTCTCAGCGGGTGATGTGGTGGGAGGGCTCCCGGTCGGAGGCACTCATGCCCTACTCCGTGGACTCACCCCACTCCGGAGGTCAGCCTTGACGGCGCTACCAGGACTGGAGTCTCAAGCACCAGACTGAGGGGCTCCTCGTACTCTCAAGAACCCACAGGTCAGAGAGGGAAGCACTGGGTCCAAGATCTTGCGGCAGGAGGGGCGCCCTGACCACCCGGCTCACCCCTGACCACCTTCCTGTCCGGCACCTCCCGGACACCAGTCCAGCAGGCATGTCAGATTTACCCCTTCCCCGGACCCCCCTCGCCTTTCTGGTTCACTTCTTGGCCGGCTACCCAGTGTCCTGGACCACGAGCCAGCATGGGGCCAAAGGGGCTGGAGCCCTGGGCTTGCAGCTTGAGTGCTCCCTGACCGGCCGGGGCTGGAGCAGCGAGAGACCAGGAGAGGCCAGGAGGGTCCTCCAGGTTCCACTGGGATGGGAACCCCGGGATGACCTGTCAGGCAGACAGAGGCCGAGGCAGGTGCCCCAATCTGGCCTTCTCCTCCGAGGGGTGGCCATGGACCCCTTTCTGTTCACCAGCGCCCCCGAAGGTCCGTCTCTAACAGCCCCCACACACACACCCCCAAGCCCCAGCCCCTGATGCCTCCTTGGGGGTCTGGTGGCATCTTGAATTCCTGTACCGCTGAGCCCCTGCTCCTCTCTCCCCGTCAGCACCTCCGCCTCTCCTCCTGCCGGTCTGACCCCCAGGGAGGGTGCCTGGCCTGACCCCAGTCCAGGGAAGGCCGTGCCCAGCGCTCACCCACACGCTTATCAGAGCTGGGCTGCTCTCCCGCCCTCCTCCCAAGCTCAGCCTCAGGCTGGGAGAGCGGCCAGTCCCCTGGGACTCACACAGACAGCAGCCAGTAGGGATGGGTGAGCCCAGAGGGAGCTCTGGCTTTGGGTGAGCAGGGGGTCAGGAGGGGAGGGGCTCCTGCATGTGTCCAGGAGGGACGGGAGGGACAGGAGGGGCCCACCGGAGTGCTGCCTACAGGTCCCTGTGGACCCCGAGGTCTGGCCCTGAGTGTGGGGCCGAGTGGGTGCCATTCGTGGCCAGGGAAGGAGGGGAGCTCAGGGGTGGGTGGGGTGCTGGATCCCCCACTACATTTGCGGGAAGGTGCTGCCTGCCCTCTCTCCTCAGGACCTGAGTGTCACTCACTCGGCCACGCGAGGCCCACATGGCACAGGGAGCACCATGGAAGGACAAGGACCTGCCCTTGTGGAGCAGGGAGAGGGTGCATGAGGAATGGCCTGTCCTTGTCCCTGCCCCCTGCCCCATCCTCTGTCCCTGGTGGGGGAGGGTGAGCCCAGAAACCGCCCGTCCGGAGGAGCAGGGATCCCCCCCAGGGACGTCAGGCTCGGGCAGGAATCTCCAGGGAGACAGGAAGTGGGCCTGGGAGGCTGTGGATCCCAGAGCAGAGGAAGTGGGGAGCCACTGGGGGG